>NC_138740.1:28619811-29219811 GCF_965113295.1 Leuciscus leuciscus | reverse complement strand
ATGGGGCTGTCTTTTTTGATTGTGCCAAATGAAATTGTAGGTAAAGTATTTCATATTAAACAATTTTGATGTATTATTCATTGTAACAGTGCATTGTGTGACTACCCTCTTCAATTTGTCCAAAAAAAAAAAAGGTAAATAAATAAAAAGAAATGGGTAAAATAGTTTAATTAAACAATTTATCTATGGTAGTTTTAACAAGATTTCTGGATTGACAGGTAATAATGAGTCAGGTGAATAAGTCCTATTCAAACTTCTGTCATCCACATGAGAGCCACAGATCAATGCATCAGAAAATGTATAGTAACTACAAGGCCAAAGCTTTGACAAGAATTAGTAATAAAGATTCTGTTCTTCCACTGCTGGGATTTAATGGCACTATTGAGCACCGCATGTAACATTTAGACATTCTTCTTTGCATATGACCCTGCTTGGTGTGTGTGCCCATGTGTATGTGTATGTGTATATGTGTGTGTGTGTGTGTGTGTGTGTGTGTGTGCGGTCAGTGTTATGTTCCACTAGCGTCTCCATTGCCTCAGGGCTTTTACTTGTGACTCACTCTACTGCTGTAATCACGCTGCTCGCTGCTTGCTTTCTAAACTTGATTTCCAGATTGCCTGTGTGCGTGTGTGTTTCCTGGACTAATGTCAGCTGATTGATGGAATTTGTTTGGGTTTAATTACACTGTAGGTGACTGACTATGCCTGTGCACTTCACTGAAGCAGAAAACTCAACTTGGTTAGGCCAGAAATTGGATTTCCGAAAAAGAAACAACATCGAATGGGAGGTTCTCTGGACAATATCAATGTCTCTCTCACCATAGTTCCGCAATGAAAACAGACTTGTAACATAATTACTATGATATAATGATCAATTCCCACCATAGAACAAAGGATGTGCTGGACCGAAAAGACAGAATCTATATTGTTGAGACAATAATTGTGATGTGTTCATCTTCCACATGATAAGAGAAAGATGATAACAAGTCATCTACCCTTCCTCTATAGATTTGAGTATCGATGACATCCAGACTCAATAAAACAGCCACCAATGCATGTAAATGTATCACCATTCCAACATCTTGGTGGGTGTCAATCATTACTTTGAGCAAAATAACCAGAACTGGAATAAAAATGAAATTTAGAGCACTTAACATCCGAGAAAGGCTTGGAGAGTAAGATATATGTGAGGGTTAGTTCTGTGGAGAGGTTTAATAGTACAGGGCAAATTCTGCAGGGAATAAACGTTCAACTGAAGCACGCGGCTGCTGGACTGCTGGAGTCCTCTCATCTGTCAGCTTTCCTAAATCAATTAAATTTCTTTGCCTATTTCCACAGGGGAAAATTGCAGTGCTTAACGTACACAGAGTCCACAACATAAAGAATCGTCAAAGATCGGCCTTTAACACAGCAGGTCTTTTTGCATATCTATCACTAGGGGTGGGTGCTGTACTGGTTAAACCGATAAACCTGTAAAATTTGTCAACTGGAATAAAACACTGCATGGTAGGGAATACGCGTTCCAATCAGTTTATTGAGCCAACACGCATAAAACAGGAAGAAGACGGTGCAAAGACAGTAATTGTGCGTTCAAGTCCTCCTGGGAAGTTCGTATTTACGAGGTGGGAAGTCGTATTTTTGACGGCAGGTGTGTTCAGGTCACGTCAGAATAAGATGGCGGTACTTTCTCTTAATTAATTACACAAAAATACAGCAAGGATCTTAAACTCTACTTCTAGAAAATGAAGAACAAAGAAATGTGCATCAAGTGTGTTTTACTTTTTTTATGTTGTTCATGAATCAATGAAGCCACTTTAAACTTTATCATTACATATTATATTGTTATATTATAATGCTATCATATTTTGTTCAGGCAATTAGCTTATTTTGCTGTAAATAGATTTCTAAATACCTTTAAGTATTGTGGTATTCCACTGCTATTTCTCTCTGACACATCCCCAACTCGTAAAGATCGGATATTAATGAAAATCCTGAGCTTCCCACTCGTATTTATGACATCGTTGTGCTGCTCATGTGCCTTCAACTTGTAAATACGATATTTACGACATGACTTGAAGTAAGTTTGTCTAAGTCCCACCACCTTTGTTACATTTGCTCATTCGTTCAAGCATAATGCTTTGTTTACTTAAATGAGTGGTTGATTATGTTTTCACTTTTCTAACTTTAGTTAGTGTGTAATATTCCTGTTTGAACATAAACAACATCTGCAAAGTTACAACGCACAAAGTTCAAAGCAAAGGGAGATATTTGCTTTTAAAGAAATTGCTTTTTAAGGACTACAACAAACGGTTGGTAGGGACTACACAACATTCCTCCCGGGTTAATGACATCACTAACCCTAAATTTTACACAAGCTTTGGAACACTATCTATAGATTATCATGACAGAATATGCTAATAAATGAATAGAAGATAACTACACATAAGCTACATAGATTCATCAACTAACCATTCAGAAATGTCCTGTTGCATTCTACTTATTGTTACTTCTTCTTGAGTCTCTCCATCATTGACTCCGTTGACATCATCTGACTCCGATTTGAACATAAAAGGCTAAAAGGTTTTGAAATTGTCAGTGTATGTCTGTGTGAGATAAAAGCACACTGGGAGCAGCAGCTCATTTGCATTTAAAGGGACAGACACAAAAACGGTGCGTTTTTGCGCACCCTCAAAAAGTGACAATTTTAACACGCTATATAAAAATATCTGTGGGGTATTTTGAGCTAAAATTTCACATACACACTCTGGGGACATCAAAGACTTATTTTACATCTTGTGAAAAGGGCATCATACCACCCCTTTAATACCAGGATCAAGGACATCATCAGGGAAGATAACCAGGAACGTTGTCCTGAACCCTGTAACAATTTTCTTTTTTTCCAGAATTATAGAATTATGTAAAAAAGAATATAACTGTAAAGAATATAATGTAAAATGAATAGGAAATATTTAAGACTCTGTACTATTTCTTGGTCATAAATCAAACACAAATTGGTTTACACAGTTTGTTTAAAACCTGACGAACATGTTTTCATGCAGCTTGAGTAGTGTTCTCCAATTTTCATGCAGATACAGTAACACTAGAAATTGTAATGTAATTGTAAGAAAACCCATTAAATTAGAAAAATGCTAAGTAGTTATGTAAGACTTTTGGATCCCACTGTAAACTGCTGTCTGCCAAAATCAAGAATATTGTGATTGAGAAAATTTCTGCTCGTATCACCCACCCCATGCCGCTCATTATCTGTAGATTGTGAGTGTTCAGCTCTTGTACTGGGTGGGCGAATTATTGCAGTTGTGTCTCCATGGCAGGGCTGGAGTTTATGGAGTGCTGAGCCGTGCCAGTCTGCTGGCGTGGTGTGGTGCGGTCCGATGCGGGGGAGGTGATGAGCTCTGCAGAAAGGAAACAGGCTTTTCCAGATGGCAGGACTATGATGATCAGCTCAACTGCCACAGACCCGGTCCAGCTACAGCATTAGTCCGACAAGCCAACCTGTCATTACCTTATCTCTGCCTCTCTGCTATGCCATTCCTGACCCACCTGCCGTCTCTGGACTCATCTCCGGCTCTCTGTCTCTCTGTCTCATTCCCTCACTTTCTTTGCTTGCCAACCCCATCTTTCTGTATTCAGTTCCTCACTCTTCTCCTTACAAGAATACTATGAGGGTACTTTGTTTCCATGACAATGTAATATTACCGTATTCATATACCATTATCTGGATAGTTACATCTGGATTAGGTTCCAGTCTAAACTGAATTAGGAATGATTTTTAATTCCTATTCGATTCCTGAATTATTATATAAAATGTTCAAACAAAATCCAACTTTAGAATTTAACATGGGTTAAGCATATCAAAGCAATTTAATCAATATATTCAATAATCAGTTAATTTAGAAAATAAGATACAGTACAGGCCAAAAGTTTGGACACATTACTATTTTTAATGTTTTTGAAAGAAGTTTCTTCTGCTTATCAAGCCTCAAATATACAGATTTTTTTTTATATATATATATTGTGATATATTATTGCAATTTAAAATAATTGGTTTTCAATTTATTATACTTTAAATTATCATTTATTTCTGTGATGCAAAGATGAATTTTCAGGATCATTACTCCAGTCTATCACATGATCCTTTAGAAATCATTCTAATATGATGATTCATTATCAAAGTTGGAAACAGTTCTGCTGCTTAATATTTTTTCATAATCTGTGATACTTTTTTAGGATACTTTGATGAATAAAAAGTAAAAAAAAAAAAAAAAGAAAAGAAAAGAAAAAAAAGAAAATGTTTTAAAAATAGAAATATTTTGTAACAACAATATACACTACTGGTCAGTAATTTTTTTTCTTTCTTTTTTTTGAAATAAATCAATACTTTTATTCAGCAAGGATGTGTTAAATTGATCAAAAGTGATAGTAAAGAAGAAGTAAGAATTTTTTTATATTTTTTTTTATAAATGCAGTTCTTTTTAACCTTTTATTCATCAAATATATTAGGCAGCAGAACTGTTTCCAACACTCATAATAAATCAGAATATTAGAATGATTTCTAAAGGATCATGTGATAGACTGGATGTCACATGATGACACTGAAGACTGGAGTAATGATCCTGAAAATTCAGCTTTGCATCACAGAAATAAATGATAATTTAAAGTATAATAAATTGAAAACCAATTATTTTAAATTGTAATAATATATCACAATATATATAAAAAAAATCTGTATTTTTGATCAAATAAATGCAGGCTTGATGAGCAGAAGAAACTTCTTTCAAAAACATTAAAAATAGTAATGTTTCCAAACTTTTGGCCTGTACTGTATATCATATTTTAATATGTCTATTTTTTTTATAATATAGTTCCAATCCAATCAAAATAATATCCAATTCAAATTCTCATGAACTGAAAGAGAGCCAAATGCTAAATCCGAATAGCATCCATCTCCGAAAAACTTGGTATAACATGATGTTACTTTTTGTAAGTGAGTCTCCACCACTCTTTCACATCCCCGATCCCTTTCTCACCTCTCTTTCTCACTTTCTCTTTCTTTCTGGATCTACATTTCCTTGGGTCAGCGACTGAGACTGTAAATGAATTCTGAAGCCGTGTCCAGCTGACTGGCTTTGCTGTGCAGTAAGAGGTGTTGGGAAGGGGGAGCTGCCAATACAAGTGACAGCCATTAATGCTCACCCTGCCTGGTGTGCTTCATTATGTCCTAGCCGCTGGATCCAGCCTTTCCCCAGCACTCCGACACTTCTCTCTCTCTCTCTCTCTCTCTCTCTCTCGTCCCCTCCATCCTCCTCCTGCCACCCGTGTCGAGACAGCCCCTGCCGCTGATGCATTTACCTCATTCGGTGGGTTTTACCCTGAGCAAAGACAGTCAGGCCAGATTTCTCTAGCTCCTATCAAACCCACATTTCTTTGTCAGCTTTCTCCCCTCAGCCTGTGGCATGTTTGGGGAGGTAAACTACTTGATGAAATTTAAAAGTATAAATGTGGATGTGAATTATCACACCTCTGCTGGGCTCGGGCTGCCACTTCGACTGGCTTGTGATTTTCTGTGTCCCGGGGTGGGAGTGAGCAACGGGCGTCCATTATTGATGACATCCATCAGGTTGAAGGGGCATCTAGAGAGGGCCGGGGTGGGCAGGAGGGCCTACTGCTATGTGACCGTATTGCCTGTAGTAGAAGAGCAGTCAAATGGGTTATAGTCAGGGCTTGACATTAACACCCACCACCCCTCCAAATGCAGGTGGATTTAGTCAGTCCTACTAGCCACTTTGGTGGGTTGAAATTTATATGTAGCCTAATATGTACATTTTTCAATTGTAGTCTGCAATAATAAACTAAGTGCAATGTAGCATTTTCAAAAATATAGATTGTTCGATACATATCGATACTGAAATATCTGAAATGCTTCCAATAGTCATTTTCCGCAGAATAGATACACGATACCAGCTGCGCTTTCTGAATTGATACACACACCCGCCTCCCCTCACTCACTCATTTAATTTGCTCCGGATGAATATTGTTGGTGTTACAAAGTTTGAATTTCGGAATATAATATAATTTTACTAGTTCCTACAGATTTTGTGCTCACACCCAAAGTGTGCGTAGATAAAGTCACCTCTCAGATCTAAATTGAGTTCTCTTTCACTCTTATTGCGCTTAAACAGTCAAATAAACACAAAAGAATGTCAAATGCCAGTCTTGGCGAGTATTTACGTAAACAGTCAGTAATATTTAAAGTGATCGTAACCAGTTGAGAAAGAAAACACATGTGTAACAGTAAAATGGATCCATGGTGTGAAGGGGCATAGCAATGACCTGAAAAGAATGGGTGAGGGGGCATTATAAATCTCATTAACAGCTTTTAGAAATACAACATGGTTTCATGCCTAGTTTCCACGGATACACTATCTATGAAATGATTTAAAAGGTTTAAAAAAACATGAATCTTTAAAGAAATAACAGTTGCTTTACAATTCTAAATGTTTTAACACCATTAAACTGTATTGCTGTTTCTCAAAAGTGGACTTGTTGCTCTAGACGTACTTGGCTATGGTTTACCTCTTGATCATTTATTCAGCCCACAGTTTAAGAAACCTATTGGCGGAGGATTCTGCTTGGTCTTAATGCAGTCATTATTAGTAGGCAGAAACTAGTGTGGCCCTAATGTCTGTTTGAGTGGGGGAACAGGATCCTGTTAGACAATCCATATAAAATCAGCTTTAGGTGGGAGACAGGGAACAATGTAACAAATATGCAATAACGATAGAACGATAGATGAAACGATAGATAGATGGATGGATGGATGGATGGATGGACTGTTGCCAAATGCCTAAAATACAACAATTAGGCCTATGTAATGTAAATAGCCTGTAAATCTCCATTTATAGAATAAAAAATCTGAAATCCATTATAATGTTGTAATTTTTGGAATACGTGTTTGCTGAGCATGTTATCCAGTCTATTGTGCACAAAAGTTGAGGTTAGCAGCAATTAATCAATGTCTTTCAAATTGTGAGTGATCAATGCTCGACATTTGTGATCACTTTCTCTCTGTCCCTCCTGCGCCTTTTGGGAATCACGCTGAGTAAACAACACACACTCTCAATGATGTTTGATTTATCTTCATTTACACCACTGACAGCTGCTCATCCTTTTCAATTGTCACGCGCACACACACGCACGTCATGCGTGTCACAGCATGAGCGGAGGCATAGCAGCATGGTGCAAGAACACACACAAACAAATACACAAGTGCACAAACACACACACACACACACACACACACACACTGACAGCGCTGGAATGATCATGTCTAATTTTTATTAGTGAGTTGATGATCAACCAAAGCATTGTTTTCACATTTAACGGCAGGAGTCGGGAGGCGAGGGATGTGCTCACTGTCTCCCGGGTGATGGAGGAGAGAGAACGAGAGAGAGAGAGAGAGAGAGAGAGAGAGAGAGAGAGAGAGAGAGAGAGAGAGAGAGATGGAGACTGGGGTGGTAAGGGTGCCAGGAAATCAATGGCAACACACTGAAAGATGCGGGCTGGAGGGTAATTATTGGCCATTCTGTGTCTTCAGCACGGGATAGCAGAAATTGTGACAGATAATTAGGAGGTGGTGATTTCAGAGTAAGAAAAGCACGCTCCCGCTGCCGGCTACACGCTCAATGGACAGGATAAATAAATCAATGACATAAACAAAGCAGACATGCATGGAGTGCATATGCAGCGCTGAAATGCGGCCCGCACGGAATTGCAGGCGTGCTGAAAGGGTGGGCTTCTTTAATCTACATAGAAATACATGAAAAAGAGAAAAAAGACAGGAAAATATCACATTGATCTTCCCGATGGGGTTGGGGGTGGTCTTAATCTTACATAGACCCACATAAATAGCACAAATTGTAGCTCACTCTGGCGAAGAAGGTAGGTGGGTATTAAGGCTGTGTTGGCTTTTGGCTTGCTTAGTTGGGGACATTAAATTTAACATTTAATTTAATATTCAACAATAATATTGATCTGCCTGCATTGACAGATGAGAACTGAACTGAGCATGGACGATGACATCACAGTTTTCTCCAGAGCGGCTATATATATATATATATATATATGTATATATGAACTAAATTAATAACTTTTTTACAACAAAAATTCAACATCACTGAACACTGACAGTGATGCTATTTTCTTCTGGAAACTAACTTTGTTGCATTCTTTACAGTTATCTCTGTAAAGCTGCTTTGAAACAATCTGTATTGTAAAAAGCACTATATAAATAAATGTGACTTGACTTATGGTAAGAATGTGGTGATACAATATGTATCGTGATACAGGGGTTACGATACAATATATTACGATATATTTTGATATATTTTGACACTGTAAGCAAGGCGATATATTGCAATATTATTTTTTTAATTTTTTTTAAGGAAGATAATCTAATTTTAGAAAAACTAAATAACACACATATGCATGAAACATGCATAAATCCTGAGCAAAATTTGTGTTAATCGGAACAGGGATCTGCATTTATCAGTCCCATCATAACACTTAGCATAAATATTAAAGTGCTTGCAGGATTCTATAGGTAAACAAATATAATGCAAACCAGGCTAGAAACCACAAAAATAGATTGGCATGGAAAAAGCATTCAAATTGCCCGTCTCTTTAACGTCTGTATAGAAAATGCTCAAATAAATCAATGACTCGAATTAATAAATAAATAAACAAACAAATAAATAAATAAATAGCGGAAAATGTTGTGATAAGAATTTCTGTCTGTTCCAAAAGTAATAAGTACTGAATATTTCATATTTAACTTGGAACAGCCATGCTCATGGATCTAGAAACGTGGTAATTAAGCTGTAAAACTTGGGCAAATCCACTGACAAGTCAAATTACTACTGTAACAATTTTGCTTACAAACTAAATCTTTGACATTGAGCCAATAAGATTTGATCTACCAGACGGTTAATTTAATAATATTTGCATACTATTATGATATTTATTAATATTTTGAATTAGCTGTTATTTTTATTTTTTCATTTTTCATTTTCAATTTAGTTTTGAGTTTTTTGTTGTTGCTTTTGTCAATTTTATTTGTTTTTAAAATATTTCTATAATATCCATTTAGCTTTATTCTTATTGCAGTTTTAGTCATTTCATTACTTTAATTTATTTATTTCAGTTCGTTACCCTAATTTAATTTGAATTCTTTCAGCTTTAATTTAATTACAATAAATGATTGTTAATCGTTTTAGTTTTAGTTAACAATAACAACAATGTTACCAGATTGAGAAAATGCCTTCCATTTGTCCATTTGGGAAACGAAATTAAGGTGGTACAGTAGCTGGTTTACATGGTTTATAGCTAGCAAAACCTAGTTATTATCTGGCCCATGCTTGTTTAGGTGGTTGACTACTAGACTATCAGCTAGAAAACCAGCTGTTGGGGCTAAGGCCAACCAGGAAGACCATACTTAGCTAAACTGTTGGGGACCTGGATGGAGAGAGAGAGAGAGAGAGAGAGAGAGAGAGAGAGAGAGAGAGAGAGAGAGAGAGAGAGAGAGAGAGAGAGAGAGAGAGAGAGAGAGAGAGAGAGAGAGAGAGAGAGAGAGAGAGAGAGAGAGAGAGAGATAGACCAATGGTAGTACAAAGGTGTTTACCAGCCATAGCAAACTTTTCTGGAAAGTTTGCTTTGGCATGCTGTTTCAAACTCCCAAAACAAACTTCAAACGAACTTTGTGTTGGCCTGGTTTTATTCAATGTGATTTCACAGCAGTTCGTTATCTGGGCCTTAAGTATTCTCACTACTTGCATCTCTATAGTAGCCTATACTGAAGTTCTGTTAACAATGTAACTCAGATATTTCAGCCCTGCAGACTTGATCTACAGTGCAGTCAGATTAGCGTCACTCTCGAGACCTGCATAGCCTTGCAGCCTTGGACAGATTTACATAATAATTTACACTTCGTGCATCTCACTTTGCCAACGTTCGTAAATTCCGCTTTCTGGGAATAAGGACGCCGCGGTAGATCTTACGGAGGTCATGCTGCATTTCCCAACACCCCGCGTCTGCGGTCCTTCCATCAAACATTTTTAACAACATTTATACACAAGAGAACTAAATCTGACCTAGGGGCACGTTTTTTTCTCCAATAATGTAGTTTGCATGGTTATTGTGTTGGGAATAGCGCTGAATGGTCTTCGGTCCATCTGAAGCGCTCCGTCTCTCATATTTGCACGTGCCACTTCTCTTCCAGGTGATTAGGCGAGAACGGGCTCAGAGAGAAATTGATTTGAAGTGGCCTCCAAGTCAATAAAAGATGAATGTTGGGTGCCGAGCGAAGCGCCTCCCCTCATACCCCGAGATAAAAAGCAGAGAGATTACTGAACATAGCGAGGAGCGTTAGCATGATGGAGCGGGAGAGGTTAGCAGCTAGCAGGGCAGTCGGCGCGAGACAGGTACCTCAGTGGCTTTAGATAAAGATTTGTGTTATATTTTAGAGTCCATATAGCTGCCTAGTCACATACCTATTAGAGAGAGAAGCTATTACAGCACTGCACTGACAGACCCCCAGGAGAGAACCGCACTGTTCCTGGGTAATTCCAGGCAAATAGAAAAAGCCAACAGCAAAATTATTTAATGGTTGGGTGGTGGGAAGAAGGGAGACTGAATCAGAGAAAGGAAGTGAGAGAAAGAAAGAGACAGACAGACAGAGGATGGGGCTGCAATGCTAACATTGTTGCAGTATCTCTCAAAATGTGCTAGTTTTACAATATCGGCTTTTCCTTCTGATTCACTTTTAAAAAAAGTTGCTTTTTCTAACCATGAAAAAATGATATTAAAGATGTGTAAAAGTTCTTTTAAGTACACTTGTAATTTTAGATGTGATGAAAAAATTTGCAGCAGATCTTCCATATTTGTGACAATTTGGATTTTGGTTCAATGCATTGGTTTTATGATGATGCATGAATTTTATGATGATTAAAATAAAATTAAAATAAATAAATATATATATATATATATTTAATTAAACATGCATGGATGAATTGCTCAAAAATAAGACTTAGAACATGCATTTAAAAAATAGATAAGGTGAATTTGTAATAATTTTCCCTGACAAAAAAATAAAAAATTAAAATAAATTCTTAATGTAAAACACTTTTTCTTCATACCCACTACACATAACACAGTTTTTAAAGTTTTTGTAAAGTAAAAACAAAAGAAGATTAACAATGTAAAATACAAAGGAAGTTAATCACAAAAATTTTGCTAAGCATACCTGTCCTAATTAAATATTATCTGCTACATGTTTGTTTTTGCTCACCTCATTAAATATTGATTGATGATACTGTAGATAATATGTCATACACATGAAAACAAATGAGAAATGATAACATGCTGGCAATATATGCTAAAACAAACTATTAAAAATATTTTTTTGGCAATTGAAAAGAAGCTGACATAAAATTAGATTAGATGATAATTAAACATTTTGCCTTGGCAGCAAACTGGAATAAGTCGAAATTGAAGTATTAAAATTGCTAAAACAAAAGCAAAAGCAAAAAAAAAAAAAAAAAAAAAAAAAAAAAAAATCGAAGCTACTTACAAAAATGAATACTTTACCTATAAATAATTCTAAAATAACACAACAATGGTCAAATGCATTAGCCATCAACAAGTACAAAGGCATGCTAACATATAACTTATTGAGACAATCAAACTAAAAATGTTTTCTAAAAACATAGTCTTGTAAGGGACAGGAGACGGCCTGGTGCGGCATCTCAAGTGAAAATTAATGGGTGATTATTCCCGCCTGAAAATCACAGCAACACAATCCAGCACAATGCAATCAACCCGTCTTTCTGATGACATTTGAGACAAGCCCAACCTTTTCCTCAGCAGTTTTTACCCTGAATGCGCAAATCATCTTGACTTGTTTGGACTGCCATTTCATAGAAGATATCAAATTAGCCCAGTGGAATTTGACTTGGAAATGAAAGGCAAGGGAATAAATAACAACAGGGGTGATATTTCTTACGAGGTTTTTCTGATTGCTCCAATTTGCATCACGGAAAGTGAAATGGGCGCTGGCTAACTCGTCAGCCTCCTATTCATGGTTGAAATGCGCTTTGCCTCATCTTCCCATTAGCAGGGGTGGGGGTGGCTGGGGGGGTTGGCGGAGGAGAAGTCCTTCATTTTAACTTTGAAGATAATTAAACACATAATGGATATCACTGTCACCGAGAAACTCCATAGCTCGTTTATCGGAAGCAGTATTTTGTATGCTAGCCAAATTAAAAGGCTAGAAATGTGCTTGTTACTAATTCATTCGGCCATTTAAAGGATGGGGAGTGATGCGCTGGAGTGGGTGAGCCAATCTGTTAGACAAAAAGTGCTGCATTTCCTCCCTGATTTATGAGCTCTTTTCTCTTTTTCCTTTCTGAATGGGCAAAGCGACTCCCTCTGTGATTCGAACGGACGGAAAAAGTCAGAGGTGCGCCTCATACACACTCGCCGTCTTTTTCCTTAAATTGTATACTGTAGGAGAGCTTGAGCTTGATAAACGCCATCACTTACTATTTTGATAATGGCAAAAAACAAAAAAACACACAAAAAAAAAAACACTGTGATGCTAATGCACATGCTAGTGATATTTGCTAATTATTCATTTCAAATTTTATTTGTATACGTAATTCAAAGCATCTGCATTCCCACATCCTTACCGCAAATTTCTCCCTCTGACGCTCCTCTGTACTGCATTTATGCTTCAATAATAAATGATGTTGTCCATTTTATAGCTTTTACCACAACAGCATTAGCCTGTACTTCATGCTATGCATTAGCATGCCCTGTTTTTATATACATGTCAAATTTCGTTGCTGATTTGTTTAATGTGCTTTTGAACTTGACAGGAAAGGCCTCCGACACGGTAATGATCTCCATCATGGACTAGTTAAACTTTACTATCCCCATAACATGCCTTTCAGCAGGAGTAAGATAGTGTTCGGCACAGTGGTCTTAATGGTAGCGTAAAAGCTTCACATTTGTCTGTTGATGTATGGGCTTGCCTCCAACTCTCTTTTACTCTAATTTAATGTGTGAAAACTAATGGAAAAACAGTCTGTTTTTTTTACCCACCCTGTAAAACAAACATTTCAGACTTTAACACTCAATATTTGAAAAATGAATCGCAAGATGTGGAATTCAAATAACTAACAGTTAAAAAAAAAAAAAAAAAAAAAAAAAAAAAAATTGGATACCTAAACCACATTTACATATGTATGAATTTTATTAATTATATATATATCAAACCAAAAAAATAAAAATAAAGAAATAAAATGCATGTATATATATATACAGTACACACACACAGTAATAATTACAATTAAAACCTGTCCAAAGGCTTTTTGCGGTCACTGTAAACTAAAGTAAAGTAAGGTCAAAACAAAACAAAACAAAACAAAACAAAACAAAACAAAACAAAATAAAATAAAATAAAATAAAATAAAATAAAATAAAATAAAATAAAATAAAATAAAATAAAATAAAATAAAATAAAATATTAATAAATAAAAAATAATCAAAATAAAATAAAATAAAATAAAAGATTATTGAGAATGCGTCTTCCTTCAAGGAACTACTGAATCAAGTCACTGGAGAGGTGGTGCCACACCATCTACTACAAAATGACCATTACATTGTCACATGCCAGTGCATTATGCAGTTAGAACAATGATGTTCTTATAATCACATATCGAAGAGAACAATGTATAGGCTACCATCCAGCTCATGTCAGTTGCTCCACTTGCCAATTACATGGTATGGTGGTTCACGTGTTTGACTAATATAGATGCATAGTACCACAAGTTCTTTGTAGAAGGATCGAAACATCCCCAAATGCACTCTCTTACACACAGAGCTCCATTTTTAGAAAAGTGTGTGCAGGTGTATCAATAACTGCTATTATGATGCTGCCTCTAATTATTCATAATTATTGTGACAAATTGTTATGCAGGCATTTTTGCAGGATGGTTCTGTCGGACTCCCTCTCCCCATTGTCCTCTTAATTGCACATTGTCATTTACCCTTGACTTCTTCCAAAACGTCTGTGGAGGGGTGAAGACTGCCACATGCCTTATTAGATCCTTATGAAATTATCCACTCTGTGTGCAAAAAAAAAAAAAAAAAAAAACCGGGAGAGAGCTGATCTTCTTTCAGTCAGAGGATGTTGGGTCGCCAAGAAAACATTGAATTTTGTGGGGGAAAACCTACCACATGCAATACACGTGCGCAGCATTACCTGTCAAATTCATCCACACTTTTATGAGATTGTAACTTAACTGCGGATTTACTGAGACATTTAATAATGTTATCAGAAGATGACATGCAATAACATGTCTATGAAACCCCTGTAAATCGCCAGTTAAGAAATTGACTTAGTCTATGTCCTTTATATGGAAGGGGCTTAACATTTCTTATGGTGAGAAGCTTAGCATATCTAATTAATCAGTGTCTCAGCTCCTTGTCTCACAGAAACAGATCCTACATGGCCTTTTAGGCAAAAGGAGCAACATAATGGAAATGTAATCACATCAATCAACTCATTTTCTTTTCATTTTGGCCCTTTTTTAATGAGATTTAAACCTTTACATTTCAAAAGTGCTTATCCCTGATGCCCTTTACTACATTTGAAACTTTTCACTTGCTTTAAAATGTGAAACAAGTGCAGATGTTACCTTAAAAAAATAAAAAAGTCATTTAACAAGTACAGAAAAAGGAAGAAAGGGTGGGACGAAGGGTTTGTCCCTTAAAAAAAAAGAAAAGAAAAAAAGAGTATAAATTCAATAGACTTTAATTTACATCACCGCTGTGAACCATGATTTACTTAGAAGTGAAATGTTCCAGGAACAAAATTTAGACACATGATGTTTTATATAGTTCTTGGTAAGCGACCTTACATTAAAATTTAAATTAAAATTCATACATACATACATACAAACACACATATTCAAATGTTTGGGGTCAGTAAGATATATATATATATATATATATATATATATTTTTTTTTTTAACACCAAATAAGCATATTAATATAGCTTTGCCATTACAGGTATAAATTACAAATTAAATATCGAAATAGAAAATTGTAATCATAATTGACTGTATTACTGTTTTATTATTGATCAAATAAATGTAGCTTTGGTGAACAAGAAACTTCTTTCAAAAGCATTTAAAAAACCTGTGTGTGTGAATTTAATGGCTGTGTGTGTGTGTAAGTGTGTGTGTGTGTGTACACAAATACATTTTCTATTTCTTCCTATTACTGTACATTATACAAATCTTAGTTGCCCGGTAGCTGTTATTACATTTGTGAGTTGTGTGTTTGTTTCGCTTGCATTGATTCGCTTCAAACGCTGGAGGCATAAGCGACACAAGCCTGCTGATCCGTTCATCAGGGCACCGACTGCCGGCATGGAGCATCCAAAAGGTAAATATTGTTTCAGTGGCACCGTTTTTAATGTGGGAAAAGTTCTTAATTATGTTCTGCACAGATAAACCCATCAACTTCGCACAAAGCATTCCTCCTCATCCTCCTGTCTGGTCATTTATCCCCCTCTCTCTCTCTCTCTCTCTCTCTCTCTCTCTCTCTCTCCGGTCCCTCTCCTCTGCCCCTCCACGCCTGGAGGAGCAGGGAGATGCGAGCCTCAACGTGTCTGACTGATTACTGTAATTCATACACTTTAATTAGCTGCACAAACCATTAGCCACAATTAGACTATTACAGAATGCTTTGTGGCAGGAGCAAGCCTGAGGAGTACGTTTATCTGCTGGAGGGAGAAAATGGAGAGAGATACAGAGGCAGAGAAAGGGAGAGAGGGGGATAGGGGGAGGACGAGCTTTCAGTGGAAATCCACACAAGCGTGAAAATATTAGACCGAGCACTGATGCAGGGGTGTTAGAGAATTCAAAAGAGCTAATAATTTGACGGTGCCTTAAATGCAAACATTAAAGTGTTGGGACAGCCAATCAATTTGTTTGTTGTCTGTAAAATGAGCTTTATTGTTAAAGACAGTGGCCCGGTTCCAAAACTGAGCTGCCTTGCTTTCAAGCAGACTTCTTTTAAGGGGCTGTTAACATGACACTGTTTTCAACTAAAAACTGAAAACTTTTTTAGTTTTTTTTTTGCGTTTTGGCCGTTCAATTACATGACAACAGCTGTTTGGGTGAGCCTGAAAACGCAAACTTTCAAAAACAGGTTTCAAAGTGCAAGTTTTTGAAAAACGATACCGTTATTGTCTCCGTGTAAACTACAAAAACGCTAATTTATGAAAACGGTGACTAGGGTATAGGCAACTAGTTCTAGAACAGACCCATGTGTTTCGATATTGTAATTTTAGCACCAAAAAAAGTGTTTTAACTGAGAATATTTACACTAGAGTATTAGTTTTCACAATAGCTTGTACTGCATGTCCCTTAACTCTATGGAGAAACAAAAACGAGAACAAAATTAATATGCAATATTAAATAATCCTCCCTTGGTTTCGCTCAAGAACTTTTCCTCCACCGCTCTCTCTGTACAGTGGTGTCAGTGATGACAGTCTTTTATCTATCATGTCCTATTTATGGCTCTGAGCTTATATTTTAGAGGTTGTTTACAGTAGAGATAGTGTAACTTGGACCACAAAGGCTTTTACTCAGACAGAAATGAGGGGGAAGGGTTGAAGCACTAGGCATAGCACCAGTGTCACTAATAAGCTTCGGCAAGCGGGAGAGGGGAACATTGAACAGGTGCAGCGCTGCATTCAGAAATCTGAACCTGAGGCACATGCCCCAGTGCTCTTATAAATTTTAAAAACCGATCGAGACCTTTAAAGGGCAGGGCTTGGCCCACTGCGGAGAGAAGCTTTTTCTCTGTTTCAGGCTTGTCAGAGCTAGTGAACTCAGTCATCAAAAGTACCACCATACGTCACCTCACTGTGAAACTATGAGCTTCCCTATGTCTCCAGTGTTCTTCACAGGTAAAAGAGTTAGGTGACCTTACTTCGAGGAGAAAAGTCCAAGTAAGGTTATCAGAAGTTATGTCAAGTTAGGTCAATCACAGAGTTTGTCAAATAAGTGTTAACTGCTATAATATTTGCTAATGGTCAGGTGTTTTTTTTTATTATTATTATATGGATTATCTTCTAGTTAAGACATCTTCGCTTGTTTTATCCCAAGTGAGTAACACGGGGACAACTATTGATAGTAAGTTTGACTCACTTTCACAAATTGATTGGGTAAAAGTACCAGGATAGAAGTACCTTGTACACTACCATTCAAAAGTTTGGGGGCAGTAAGATTTATTCAGACAAGGACACTAATAGAGAAGGAGTTAAGACATTCTTCTGAGCATTCAACCTGAGACCAAGGGTGGTGGAGAATGAGGTGGTGGAGAATGACGTCCCTGTGACGAAACACCAACTCTGTGGAATGAGCCAGAATGAGCTAGTCGTCTAGATAATTTAGTACAAGGATGCCCTGGAGCCTCAAGGGGGCCAGAGCTGCATCCATGCACTTGGAGAATGTCCGCGGAGCCAAAGCTGGACCAAATGGAAGGACCCGATACTGATACGCCTTTCCCCCAAAGGCGTATCTAACCTGAGGTTTAGTATAATGCCACCTTTATACTCAAAAACATCTATAGAGGATGTATTAGATGTATTACCTTATTCAAATTGAAATGAGTGACCATTTTAGAGGGTGCACACACAGGCCTCTGTTCGGGCTAATTCAGAGTTGTTTATGATCAAAGTTATACAACTCCAATTTAAGTTACTTTTGGGTGCAATTTTTTTTACTTTGAATGTCAAGTTTGTGTTTTAGCAAAAAAAAAAAAAAGAAGGGTATGTGTCCAAAAACACGTATTGAGTAGGAGTTACATGACATAGGCTAAATCGTTTACATCTCTGGTTAACCCCAAACAAAGATAAAACCTTACAGTTATCTCACAAAATCATGTATTCCATAAGTATGTAATCATGTCAGTGCAATTTAGACAAGTCCAACGGATTCATAGTCCCAGAAAACATGGGGTTAGACACCAAGATTATTTGGCTAGGTCAAATAATGAAGGAGTTAGGATATTTTAAGGGCTTCCTGCCCATCTTGGACGCCATCTTGAAAATTACACCTTTCTAGTGGTCAAACTTTGGTAAACTTTTAGTATGTTATTAAGGACACATAATACTACAAAAAACAGCTGCGAAAACCTTTTGTCTGAATTTTTTTAGGGTTAGGTGTTTTTTTTCCATATATGTAGCCGCCTATAATAAAATAGTGAAGGCATTAATAATAAAAAATAAAAAAAAAGTTTCTATTAATCAAAAACACCCTGATTTTTCACAATAATGTTTATCAGAACAACCGATTTTCAAAAATTGACAACAAGGACAATGTTTCTGGAGCACCGAATCAGCTATTTCATTATTATGCTGAAAATTTTGCTTTGCCATCACAGGAATAAATTAGGCTACTTTTTAAAATATATTAAAATATAAAACAGTTCATTTACATATTAAGAATATTTCATAATTGTCCTGTTTTATTGTATTTTTGATCAAATAAATGGAGCCTCAGTGAACATAAAATAATTATTTTAAAACATTTTAAAACACTTACCGAACCCAATCTTTTGAACGGTAAGTACTTCCAAATGTGCACTGTATTTCCAAGTCTTCAGAAGGTATAAAAAAAGCTTAAAATGAGGAAAAGACTGTAATTTAAGTCACTATTCATTGAAAAACACCATTAACTCATCAAATCTGCCATGTCATCTTCTTTTTCTTCAATATTTTAAATTTGAATGCAGATTTCAGAGCTTATCACGTCAATAACAACACAATTTGAGTCTGTCACTCACTCTAATCTATTGTAAGGTTTTCAGAATCTCTAAACTTTATAAAAAGGAGTTGTCAATCCGCAAATGTTGCTTTTCTAGTTAAAAAAATTGATTCAATTCAGATTCATTGAATTCTGAATGCACCACTGAGTACATCCCTCAAGTTAATCACAAATAATTTACACATCTATTTTAGAGAATAATGAAAAATATTCGAGATGGAAACTGACAGAATTTGACAGAACACTGCATAAAACTCTGATCCAGCTCACACTCACTATATTTAATCTTTCATATATACTGCAATGTGAGTGATGCCTACACACAAGAACAGTTTGAGCTGAAACAGAAGTCTCAAGGAGGGCAGAGTTAAATATTTCAGCAAGACAGTTTTGGCAGAGGTCTGAGAGACGGTTTTGGTTGGTTATTACAGGCAGCAAAATCAGTTGGTTGATAGTGTCAGTTACCATTAGCATCACAACAGGCTATAGAGGAGCTCCAGTCTGTTGTTCAGCGGGAACCTTTAGAGAAATCAGTGTCAGGCAGAACCGCAGGGCTGCTAGTGCCACAAGTTTACTTGGCGGTTTTAGCTATATGCTGACCCAGCGAGAGCTCCGGGAGATGCATCACATGCACAGGTCCATGTCAGCCAACCTTTTACCCTCAGCACATCTACAAGACGTGGAAGGAGGGGCTCGATTCTCCAACACTCCATCATACAAGCACTTCATTCCCTCCACCCTGAAGGACAGAGGTTTAATAACACAGCTAAAGGACCGAAGCCCACTATACACCACAGCAGATTATATGAACGTAAAGATGCTGACGGACCAAAGAGCTGACACAGAGCCTGAGAAGATAAGTAACGTTATCTGTGAGTAAAGATAAGTAAAGGATGGCATGGAAAAGAAAAGAAGGGAATTACGAAAAAAAAATGCTTCTTGAGCAGTTTTCTAATCTGGGAGAAAAAGAAGAAAAACATTGTAGTACCAGTTCTGGTTGTAGTAAGTCAACATATCCTGAAGTGCTCCTAAAAATGGCTCGACGCTAATAATCATTTGCACTCAGATGTGAATGGGTCTATCTACTATAAAGATGGTTATTTTCGCCCTGACTCCCTCCCCTGTTCGACCTTGAGTGATGGTAGGCGCCTCGAGTGGGTGTATGCTATAATGTAAAGTCATTTCTTTCTGATTGGCTGGTTGTTAGAGATCTTCTACGTTCAAAGCAGAGGCATCTACAGCGGTGCTTCTGGGACAACTTCAGTGGCTTGGACGTGACTCCATCTTGCCCTGTTCTCACATGGCTACATTGCAATTGTCTGGTTCACTAGAGCCTGTCGCTGTGTGGGAAAGGTCTGCTTTTTGATGGACAGACACTCTTGTGCATCTGGCTGATCTCCCTCCCTGAAGCCAGCAGATCCAGCCCTCAGTTTATCTAAACTTATGAGACCATCCGCAGCTCCAGGGCTAAGCCTGGGCCTAAAGCTCTAATCTGAGCCTGCTGGCTTGCTTCTGTCGACGCCAAGGAAAGAAATGGACTACATTTGTCTGAATTAATTTAGATGCAGTGCAAGTTTTAGAGTTTTTAAGAGTTGGAGAGAGAGGTCAACACAGTGGGTGCAAGAACAGAGGAAGCCGCAAAATACACTTTCAAAAAGTGATGGTACTGGCATCAAATGGCTTTAATAAATATTATATATATAGATAATATACACTGCCTGCATTCTAATATTTTGTTGTACCACCTTTAACTTTTATTGCAGTATGTATTCGTTGTGGCATTGTTTCGCTAATCTTTTTTTCAACTTTTATTTCAGTCCAGAGTTCACCAAGATCTTGTGTTCAGTAGGCTATAGAAGAGGTGAACGACAGCATGAAGTCTTCTCCAGCACATCCCAAATATTCTCAATGGGGTTCAGATCGGTGGTGGCCAATCCATGTGTGAAAATTATTTATCATGCTCCTTGAAACATTCTTTCATAATTAGAGCCTGAAAAATCCAGGCATTGTCATCTTGAAATATGCCCGTGCCATCAGGGAAGAAAAAATCCATTGATGGGAAAGCCTGGTCATTCAGTAGGTATTCAGCTGACCTCATTTTAGAGCCACACAATGTTGCTGAACCTAGGCCTGACCGGGTGAAACAACCCCAGATCATAACACTGCTTCCACAAGTGTGTACAGTAGGGACGATGTATAATGGGTGCTTCGCTTCATGTGCCTCCCTTCTTATGCGCCCATCACTCTGGAACAGGGTGTCCTTTTTCCATTGCTCCAATATAAGTGGCTTTCTTAAGGCCACACAGCTTTTCATTCCCAATCTCTTGAGTTCTTGTTAGATAGTGCATGTGTAAATGCTCTTACTTTCACTATTAGATGTGAGTAACTGTCGATTTTCTACGATTTGATTTCACCAAACGTTTAAATGATCTCTGATCACGGCCATTCAAGATCGTTTTCCATTTTGTGTGATGGTTTACCCCTGTCGTTCCAAGTTTTAATAATGCGCTGGACAGGTCTTTGTCCAATTTTAGAAATTTCAGCAATCCGACATGATTGTTTAGGAAATTAGAGGGTACCCACTGTGTCAGTTAAGTTTAAACAACATGTTGCCAGCTGAAATATATTCATCACTGCAGGAATTATCCAGTCAAAGGCTCTTACCTATTTGCTCATTTAACCCCTTCCTCATCACCCCCAATTTTGGCAAGTGCTGCATACATGACATACCCAAAATAAAAAGGTTACTGCTCATAAGTAATTCTGAATAGAAACATAACACACATACATTTAGAAAGCCAACCCTTGAGAGTTTATAGTTCAAGACTCAAAATTAACCAGACTGTTATTAATATTGAGATATATAAGCTCAAACATATTTTGATCACCAGTGATCCCTGACGGGTAAGGGGTTTTAAATCCAGGTGCCGACTTTTCCTTTTTTTTTTCTTCTTTTTTTTTGTGTGCGGAGCAGAGTATTATATACATAATTATAATGGTATAAAGTTCCCTTATAGGGAAACGTATACCACAAAGGAAAATGTCTTAAATAGTCTTTTTTTTTCTTTGCTCATAAAATAATTAATATATCGTTAAATTAAATGACTATTTTCTAATATAAATATAATTTTATTAATAATAATTCATATAACTATTTATTTATCGTAATACATATTAATTAAATGAATATTTTATTATTATTAAATTATTATTAAATAATTCATATTATTTCTAAATAATAATTTGATGGTTTCATATACAATTGTAAAGAATTTTTTTTTTTTTTCAAAGTTGTTTACTGTTTTAACTGTGGAAAAAATAAATAAAAAATCACACATGTGGCTTAAAACAAAGCAGTATATTATTGGCTACTTTAACGACTGCTCTGTTTCAATAATGCATTATGGTACCATACAAGGTTAAGTTTTCTCCCCCTGCTGCCACAATTTCACAAAATGCCTGTTAAGCTATTCAAAACCAACATTGTAAAAACTAGCATTATTCTGCAACAGAATCCCCTCTGAAATGAAGCTGTTCACACCAGTTTGAGTTGAAACACAACACGGCCAGCTCAACATTTGTTTGTGAGTCATAATTCACCATGTTTACTCTCTTTATTCACCCACCCACTGTCCCAGGAGGGTTGAGAACAAAGTCTGAAGTTTCATGAATTATATTTTAGCTCTGGGCACTCTCTCAAAATGCTCAGAGCAAATACAGGCTACCTTAATGGAACAGCAGTGTGCCACCTGCATGGTTTGAAATTCAGCTCCAAACCTTGATGGCTAGAGCAGAGACCCGGGAAGAACCGTAGCTTCGTGCTTCCAGAGAGCGGCCCACAGGTGGCCTCAGGCAAGGACAGGCCACACATCTTCTCTGACCCCCTCTGGAGGTGACCTTGTGACATTACCTGCTGTGTAAAAAAAGCTTTATGGGATGCCAAGACAATGTGTATCGGGGCTTCAAAAAGCCACCCAGGGAGGAGAGAATCGTTTTGAGAAAAGCTCAGGTTTAGAGGGCTCTTTGAAACACAGAGATGGTGGAAAGGGTCTGCATTTTGCCTCACAGCTAACAAGCCACCGCTGATTTAATGCTGCTGTCACCTTAAAGAAAGTCAGCATTGAAAAAAAAAAGCAACGTCTCCGTCGGACTTCAGATCAAGAGCGGAAAAAAGGAGGTGGAAAAAACATGCTTTAGGTTTGAAAAACAAAACAAAAGCTGATGTCCTCGCAGCATGGTTATCACTTCCTTTATGAGCACAGAAGAAAACATGAACTCAGGAGCATCTTTTTTTTGCAGCTCGGCGGTCATTGAGAAGGGCAGATGCTACTAAGGGGAGGATAATTGGTCATGAGCTGTCTGAAATGTGTAATTAGACAAGATGAGATACTCCCAGTTTTTTCATCCCTCTCTCTCTCTTTTATCACCCCTCCTTTTCCAGTTGGCAGTCTGAGCGCCTTAGTGTCAGCTTTGATCTCTGTTAAGGTTCTCTGAGTCCTTTCAGATAGGATCAATTTGCTGTTACACACATCACTCTTGGCTCTCTCCCCTGGCTACTCGCTTGTTTGTGACAGGCTTACGTGCATACAAATAATTGCGGATCTCAGCTTTGCTGGATAAAAATAAGATGCACAGATGTGAAGTGCATCCTCCCTTCAAAATAATACAGACAGCTTACAAGAGAGAACGTTCACTGAATATACCAGACATTTCGCCACATAGGTGGAATTTGGATTCCCAGTGATGCACAAACTCAATTAGGCACATATTAAATAGTCTATTCTACTTATGTTTTATGGTCACCATTATTTTGCCAAGACATGTTCCTGGATCAACATATTTTGTTGATCCTGGAACAACATTCCTGTTTACAGAAACTCAAATGGTGATATTGTCTATCTAAAAGACCAGTTCAAGTCAGCATGAACTTCCCTTCTGGTCTACTGTGTCCCATGACAAACAAAGTACAATTACAAAAACAACTTTCTGGTGGATGTAAGTCATTTACTGATGAGAAGCAGAGCTATTTGGCTGTAAAACTTAGCTGGTCAACCAATTCAAGTTTAGTCAAACCTGCTTAGCCAAAGAAGGCTTATTGGTTAAAAGAACAGTTCAACCAAAAACCCATTCTCATGTCGTTCCAAACCTATATGCCTGACTTTCTTCTGCGGAACACACAAGGATATATTTTTGAAGAACATATATAGGGTCTAAACTACTTTGGACAGAATCAGAGTAATGCAGATCTACATGAACAAGTTGCCAGTGCCCATTAGAGGCTGGCCTGCAGCCAGTTAAGACTTCCCTTGGTATAAAAAAACACGGATAATAATCTAAGGGTCTAGTCAGATTCCAACCAGGTACTGGGATATGTTCGGGAAGCTGTACGGACAGGACTATTGCCAAGGGCTCTCTGGAGGGATGCCGCCGGGTTCAATGACAACTCTTTAAAGCATGACTTTTGTGTTTTCCAGAGATCTTGTAAACGCTCTATGAGGCTTTTGTTGCAAATATGTGATTTTAAAATGCTCTTTAAAGTCTAATCCTGTCGGAATTCCAGCTTCTTCACTGTTTAACAAGCTTCTACTCACCTTGTGAATGTCTAAGAGAGAATGGCACCCAATAATGCAGTCTACATGATTGGTGCCAAATAACGTTAAATGTTATGTAGCTTTGAAGAGTGCGGCCCTCCAGCACGGGTTCACATCAGCAGACGCACATTTTACGATTGCCCAAAGTGGTCTGCTCTCTATCCGTTATGGACACACTGCTCCTGTCATATCTCCTCTCTCTTTCGCTCTCTCTTCCCCTGCGGCCTCTATCTCTACCTCTTCCCTTCCTCCATCTGTTTTCATGCTCAGCACAGTCAGGCCGTGAGCTGGAACAAGTCTATCTGCAAAACCAGACTTGGATGTGTGTCTTATGGCCAGAGAAGCTCTTTCCCTGGTCCAGATTATTCCACTTTTCCCCCCCAGCCCCTGCAACAGAATAATACCCTTTTGTCACGCTAGATGACAATCCAAGCTTTGACTCATCAGCATTTATTTTTTACACTCATATTTCCGCCATTGTGATGCCGCTGCAACAATGAACCATCTGAGAAGAATCAGGAGGCGGCAACGGAGAGAATTCTGCATTATGCAGAATGGAGCATATTTGCAACTATTGCTTGATAGGTTGGATGCCAATATTAAAATGTATTCTCATTACCCAAAACATCAGAAGAAAGGAGAGGTGAGAGGTTGGACGATTACAAGTCTTTGGGGTGAACTCAACAAGAAGCTAGCTGTCAATCAAGATTGTTTGCCATGCATTCTGGTCAGTTCATCATCTGCAGCCTTGACCTTATGCAAATCTGCAAGATGAAATCTATTTATGATGATGTGGAACAACTTATTGACATGCAGAAAGCAAATGCTGTATTCCTAAAGAATGGCATCGTTCAGCCTCGCACATACAGTATACTGAACACATGGACATGAAAGACATGTGAGCCCGCTCAAAATTATATATATGTATATATGCTGTGTAAATAATTACTCCAAAAAGTAATAAAGCAAAAAAGCTTGCAATAATGATATTCAATGATCAGTAAACATTATAAAAATAAAAAAAATAAAAATTGAATGACTCTTTTTTTTTTCAACTGATGTATTCAACACTGCATGCCAGAGAAAATGTATTAACAAAACTATTATAGCATCCAATAGTGAACTAAAAAGATGGATCATTAATTATTTTTGAACTATTATTTTTCTTTTTTCTCTTTTTTTTTTGTGACACTTTTACAGAATATTGTTAATAACTTGCAGCCTTACAGTGAATCTCTCAGCCGCTATAGCAGAATGGGTTATGGGTTGATGCAAGAGTATTACTACTTAATTTTGGCCACATGCTGACAGTGCAGACCTGTAAAGATGTTTACAGGGTTTACAGTGTATGAACTACAGACCAATTCAATCAAAGCATTTCACAATAAAATCCTCAGACCAAGTTATTTGGTCAACGGAGAGCTAGAAAAATGAAAGAAAGAAATGGCATTCTTCTATAACGGTGTCCTCATAACTTGCCATGACAAAGAAGTACAAAAGAATACAGCAGCATTTTTGGTCGTGTATGTACAACAGAAGGTTTAGGCCATGTCCATGTCCACACTGAGACGGCGTTTTTATGAATGAAAACTAACTTTTTGAAAACGCTCTCCAAAGTGGACAAATTTGAAAACGCCGTTTTTTTTACATTGTAGTTTGGACTGTCAAAATGGAGGTATTTAAAAACGATGACTAAGTTTAGTCATGTGACGCATATTGTAGGCTACTAATAGATATTCGTGTATACCAGTATTGTGCCTGTTACTGTATGTGCTATTCACTTTCACCCTGTTGCTAAAATATGTTACTTTGCACACTTTTCATATCACAGCCCTGCAAAGATGACAGAAAAGTTACTCGCATTTGCTGTCCTGCAGCAAAACATGAGAGCAGTTGCGTTTTATATGTTTGATATGGTGACTGAGTGCGGACGGATAAGTGAATGGTGAGATATTTAGCTAAATTAAAAATATATTATTGAGAATCATCTCAATGAGTCTTTGTGAGGTTTTACACATGCGCAGTAAGGTGAATTTAATGTCTTCAGGCATTTTCCAAAAGTTTCTCATCCACACTGAAACATTGGAAAACGCTAGTGTGGATGGAGAGCGTTTGTAAATGAAAACACCGTTTTCAAATGTATCCGGATTAATGTAGACATAGCCTTAGAGTCCTATTCAGCTATATGTTTAAAATAATTTAAGGCTATTTACAGTTTCAAATCTATGGACAGAATCCTTGGCAGGCTTTTGATTTCCAAAGAAAATTATTTTGACCTGTCCCTCACAGACTTGTCCAAATCAAAGAATTCATACATAACTAAATAACATAAAAAAGCTTCATATTCCTGCATTTTTATAACTGTCACTCTATTAATGATTATACACTTTGCTGCAATGGAATCTTAAACAAATGCAATAAAAGGAATTAAATAAGGATGTTTGATATTCTCAACTGATTATTCAGACTAACTGACTGCATGTTTCACTGTTTATTTGAGCAATTCCTAGCAAGGTGAAGGATGGCTGAAAGTCTACTTTGGCCAGCAGTCAGTGAAGCTATTGG
Source organism: Leuciscus leuciscus (assembly GCF_965113295.1). NCBI lineage: Eukaryota > Metazoa > Chordata > Actinopteri > Cypriniformes > Leuciscidae > Leuciscus > Leuciscus leuciscus. The sequence goes on along the minus strand of NC_138740.1, from coordinate 29,192,738 downwards.
GTCTGTTCTACTTGACCTGCCATCCGTGATGTAACACAAAGTGACTGATTGCCCCCTGATGCTGTGCCAACTGAGTCAGACATTTCAGATTTTCTGCTTTTACCATTAAGTCAGTGGGGGAAAGCGAAGCTCAGAGGAGAGACAAAGCCACTGATGAACTGATTGACATTTCCTAATGTGATATTTGAGTCCGGCCGCACATGCACAGGCTTTCAGAGGGATATACAACATCTTCCACACTGACCGTCCATCTCGACTGCTGCAGGTTAAGAGAGATAGATTCACCTCAGGTCAGATGGGAAAGCATGTGCGTCATGAACAACAGACTCACCAACTGGAAAGAAAGAAAATGACTTTCAACGGCGGTTCCTCGTTTGTCTACTCTCGTATCTTGTCCATTCCGCATTCCGCCCCATCTTTCCACTCACAGCGTCATGGATTGGCACCCTTAACCTCCTCAGTCTGATTCGCCTGAAAACACAAGATGCAAACAAGCTGTGAATATCGGACCATACGCTGTATGCCTTTCCCCTTACACAGAGTAAACACTTCTGTGTGTCCACGGAAATTAGCATAGCTTGGAAAGGGCACAGCAATCCAGTTCTTTAAGCCCAGGAATACCTTTTGACATCGGACAAACCGGGCATGCATACAAAATCATTGAAACCGCAGCAGTGAGCAGAAAACAAGGCATATCGGCCAAAAAGTTTTTTACAAGGTTTCACTTCCAATCATGTTTTGGCCTTTTAAAGCACCTTGTGAATCAATAATTGCCTTCAACCCAAAAAGCCTATATTAAATGATTCATGTAAGATCAAACAGAGATTTCATGAAGAAAACGATCAAAATCCTTTACTCAAACAGGGGAAAATGTGTGAAAATCACAATGCTTGTTAGAATCAGTTAGCTTTAACAGTTAGCCCCTGTTGATGTTATAACTACACTAGTTGTGTCTCCAATGACATACTTTACAATAAGCATTTAAACGACGCACTATTGGTGCATTCAAGTCCTCCTGGGAAGTTCATATTTATAAGTTGGGAAGTTGAAATCACGGCGTTGTGACTTCTCACTTTAAGTCACAAATGCCTTTTCTATGATACATTCAGCAAGATTTTTAAACTCTACTTTTACAAAATGATGAATGAATGTGCATTGTGCTTATTTAATTAATGAAGGTGCTGTAAATTGAATTGTTTTATTTTGTATTGTAATTGTACAAAACTATTTGAACATGCAATATAGATACTTTTATTGTAGGCTAAATGAAAAAAACTAAAAAGTCAATTTCAACAAATTTACCTCCAGTACAGAAGCTGCTTCCATTGCATCTGAATTTTTTTTTTTTCTCTGATGCTCTCATCTTCACACTCATAATTATGACTTTGTAATGGCGTCCCTGTGCACTCAACTTGTAAATATGATCTTTCTGACATGACTTGAATGCATCATATGTACTCTACTGGCAAGTCTGATAGCTCCTCCTACCCCTCCGCTACGTAATTAAAGTTGCGGTCATTGCGTGCATGAATTGTTTAAATAAGTGCATATTCCAGGTATTTGAAGTGTACTTCTTAATGTTGGAATTTTCAGGGAACACACTACTCACACTATTCATACTACAAAATAGCATAATGCACAAATACGCGAATTGGGATGCATCTGAGTGATTGGTTAGCATGGCATTTACAGCTCAGGTAAATGTCTCAATTTTCTTTTCAGAATTGAAATGCCATGAAGCAAAGATCTAGTTTGCTTAGGTAGTTCTGGGGTTGAATACGCTAGCCTAACAACAGCCATGCTAACAAATAACAACAGGATGCTAACAGATCACTTCCTCCAAGTATACAGTATTAGAAACTGCTGGTTTATCTCAAACAACTTCTAGCAAAACATTTCAGTACATACTACAGCACAATGATGTAACTACCCCATCACAGTGGGCTGTTAGACAGGGAGCATTTCTTGAACAAACGCAGCAAATCTTTGAGCTTGAACTCTCTATTGCTCACTCTTTGATTATCAAGGTCAAGCTGAAATCTTTACCTAAAGTGTGCTGGATTATTCAGTCGACAGGAGAATCGTAAAAACAACAACAAAAATGCAGGGCACCAGATTGGAAATGTAAGGAGACAAATAGCATCTGAATGATGCCATGCATTATTGTGTCATCTCCATAGTCATCTAATGGCTGTATCACATTAATAAAGTGGAGAACGTTATACTGTAACAGATGGCGAGACTACATCAGTGGCTCAGGAGCTATTTATTAAATGCGTTATTAATTATTTTCAACATGATGAGCTTCACGGCTCCTTCTGGCCTGGGTGAAGGCGGGAGTGTGCCGTTTGATTTTATTCCATTTACATGGCTGCCTACCTTTGCTAGAATTGAAATCTCTCTGGTTGCTAAAATTGCATGGAAGGAAGCCATGACCAAACTACATCCTATTTTTAAAAATATCTAACAATTAAACTCGCCTTATTTAATAAAGCACAAGCAGGCTATGAATATGTCTGTGATTTATGGCTATGCTTGACAAACCTGACACCTCACTTCGCAGTAAAGCTAACAATCTGTGATGGAACTCTTGCTTTCCAGCTGAGCCTTTCCCTGTGGGTCTCAAGGCTATAACCCTTCATGCCACCCCAGTGGGACGCAGGTGCGAGCTGGTAGAGGAGGACCACAGCGCACACCCACCTTCCTCCCCATGCCTCCTCTTCCGCCTCTCCTCTTCACTCGCGGAAGCCCTCTGTGGGCCTGGGATGCCAGCTGGAGGTGACAGTTTCCTCACCTGCCACAGGCGGCCCGCCACCTGCCAACACTCACCCCATTCCCCCACACAGGTGGCGGGGGACAGCGGAGTCACGACTCCATGCCGCCCAGCCTGTCTCCCCTCCTCCCGCCCTCCTCCCGTAACCCCCACCCGTCTGGGTTCATGCTCCAGCACCCGCACTGCAGAACTCTATCTCCCGCAAACACCTTTCACACTATCTCCAGTCTCATTTGGTGATTTATAGAGGCCTGGCCTCTTTGCCTTTCAGCCTAGGTGTGGCACGTGTTTGCCTCAAGACAAATGAACACGGTATTCATTTTTTTGACTCGGTCAAAATGAGAGGGGAAAATGTGCTCGTTGATTTAACACGTTCGAGGGAATGGTGGAGGATGAAATGGTTCCAGAGCAATGGACCTCATTTTTTGTTGTTGTTATCCATGTTCCAGTTACACTTGACACATTTTCCAACATTACTTACACTATCAAACAACAATAATTAAATTATTCTATTTTCAAAATAACTAATATTTTTTTTTTTTACACCAAGTATATTTCTCATCAAGTTAGTGCCTACCAAGCATTTTTTACATTTACATTTTTACATTTATTCCATAATAATAAAAATTACAGTAACAAATGTAACCCTTTAACGCATACCTCTGGTCTTTAATGACCAGGGAGGAACGTCATTCACTACTCATTCCTTACTCATTCATTTTAGTTAGACATAAACCTTCTTAGTATCTCAATCAATTCATTATAAACAATATAAAAAGTAAATATTGCTTTTTTTTCTGCACAATAATTGAATCTTTGATGACTGATTAGGTGCAATTCAGCTTTATTCCACAAGGCAATGTCTGATTTACAAGGATGAAGTGACGTTTCACTTATAGTTACCGCAGGCAGAAAACAAAAGAATAGGAAATATCATCAGCAAAACTTGAAATGTCTCAGCGATTTACTGCAGAGCAAGTACTGAACGCAATCAAATGTTACTGTCACTGTCACTTGATGGTGGATCTGATGAAGAAGCTGTCAGTGATGAAAATATTGATTTTGAAGATGTTAAAAATAATAGTTTTGAGAATATGTTTGAGATCGCGAATATGAGCCAGATGGTGAATAAATGAGCTCTGACGAGGACCGTGATAATGGGAAACATCTGCTCAAAGTAATGAACCCTTCCAAGCCCCCAAAAGGTAAAAAAATAAATAAATTGCTTTATTTTATTCTTCTGTAATTGTTACTCTAATATTAGGAGTGATTTATATAATTGCGACAGGTAGAGAGCCATCCTTGTTAGATCCGAGGCTATAGAACCGGGTCGCTCAAGACCTGAAAATGTAATTGTGATTGGCATAACATTCATGCATTTAAGGGTTAAGCAGTAACACATTTTAGATTACACCCATATTTTATTTGTGAACTGATGTTCAGCTGTTCTTTTTAAAAGTCAACTTATTTAAGGATCACCAGTCGTCAAAGCTTGGTAAACACTGCTGGTGTCACAGACGCTGAGATTGACTTTACCAAGCTGATTGCTGGCAAAAAAAGTCATTTCCGGTTTGATTTTGACATGACAAAGAGGTGATATCTAAGTGGGTGAGTCGTTTACTTCCTTTTTTTATTAGTCTTCTCATTAACACCATTCAGACTGATTTGCGGACGCAAAATGCGCACAAAAACAAGAGGCAGGATTCATTGTGTGAACAGAGTAACAGGCCAAGCACAGTGCAATGGAGGCTTTGCCTTCTCTAACGTAACTTTCCCCTATTCATTTTTAATCAACCCCTCACCAAATCCACAGCTCACTTTATTTTCTCATCCAATTTTTTGAGGCACTGCCTCTCTTGCCTCCTCATAGGAAACGTAGTTCCCGAGCCAATGTGCAGATCTATTTGAATGGCGCTACAATGCATAATGTATACTGTCATGTCCTTATTTGTGTGCAAAAAAGGGAGTTTTCCAATCTGTAACCACAGTAAAATATTGTTGTAGGTCTAAATGTGAATGTTTACTACACCTTGTAAATAATAAACCGGGTACAACATGTGCTGGCAGGCTACTTTGAAGTAATTATCCTCCCCTATGTAGACATAAATAAATAAAAAAATAGGTCTACTAGGATGAATGGCCAAATGAATGAATATATAGCTGCACAATGCCCTTATAAATGGCGTGCTGGCATCATCCTGTCACCCACGCCGGGATTTATTAATGGATTTATTGAGGAGGGAACGCCAGCTTTCATATTTTTATTGTGTTTGATAGAAACATCTGAAATGAGTTGGCAACAAAAAAGCGGTAAGCAAAGCTGGACGGCTAAGTGCGTATCAGTGAAGATGTCACATTTTCCAGAACTCTTTTTATGGTTGCAACCTAAAAGGCTTTCATCGTAGAGCTTTGAAATGTGGATTCAATAACTTACCTTGATGGAATACAGTATTTAAAACGAATGCTTTGATTTCCCATTAAAATTGAGACCACAACAACTGAACTTAAATTCGGTTCTGAACAGCCACCTGTGTATATGCTGACGGCGCTGTCAGTTTGTTCTGAACAGATCAAAGCTACTCACACTGTAGACTGTTTGTAGTGAATTGTGTTGTAATATCTTTAAGCAGTACTTGTTTCGTGGCTCTTCTTCCTCCTCTTTTTTCCAATTGCACGCTGGGGTCTGAACTGTGTTTGAACCCCCCCTGTGGGAAGGCCACGGCCCAATGGATCGTTAGCTGTCTGACCCACCCAGGGTGCCGCGTGGGGTGAAAAAGAACAGAATGGAGGAAAAGAGCGATAGAGAGCTCTATGTCATGCATAAACACTTCCATAATCCTCTATATTTTTTTTGAAGTTACAAAATATTTCTAATTCAAATAAATGTTGTTCTTTTGACCTATCTATTAATCAAAGTATCCTGATTTCCACAATAAAAATAAGCAGCACACATTGACATAATATGAAATGTTTCACCAAATCAGGATAATAGAATGATGAGACTGGAGTAATGATGCTGAAAATACAGCTTTAACATAAGTATAAATTTCATTTTAAAACATGTTAAAATATAAATAAAAAATATTTCATAACATTATTATTTATTTATTTTAAATCAAATAAATGCAACCTTGGTGAACATAAGAGACATTCAAAAACATTTTAGAAATCTTGCCAAAAACTTTTGAAGGATAGTGTTCATCCAGATGTCTATTCGATGTGTAAGCATTTGGAAGCTTTTTTTTGAGTGCTTGCTAATCTGACTTTATTTTTTAAAAGCATATTTGACAATTTAATTAACAGGTTGGCTACTTCTGATGTGCGCAACCTAAAATTAGGACCTTTCCAAGTTGGCTGTGCTGTGCCATTCCAGATTGTTGAAATGTGGAATACAGAATAGCGACATTGACGCGTCTTTTTGTAACAATTATGAGGTAAAATCGAATCAAAAATGTTATTTTTAAAATATGTTTCCCATCTGAAAATAAACGTATTATCCTAAGGTTGTTTGCTGGTCTCAAAGATTTATCCACAATATTTTGTTCAGCCACGAGTGCCAAAATCCCAATAAAATAAGCAAAGCAGACCGGCCTGGCCAGCTAACCACTTGTTTTAGCAAATGTTTCAGTAGCGTTCTCAGATGTTTATGGCGCTTTTATAGAATGTGAGGCTTTTCCAGATCAGCTCACCCACAAATATAATAGCAATAACTGTGTGCCAGGCTGTGATCCTAACAGATACAGATTCATTCTCTTTCCCTCCCATAAGCATAGCATCATTTCTAGTGTTCGTTTCCTCACGCCATACAGTTTTTCAGTAGCTTTTTCAAGTAAACACTGGTCTTGAAATATTCATGAATTACTAACAGATGTCTCTTGGCCTGGTTTACTGAGCATACTATGCTAAATAAGTAAATACAATTAGCTGTTTTACTCTGAGAGTTTCAATTCAAAGCAGTAGATCTAATTTGCTAGGCGAGTTTTGCTTCGAGCACACCTCTTAGGGCTATCAGAAAACTTTTCTCTGTGTTTTTCCTCCTCCATACAGAACTAATGTTACCCTCCAGCCTGCTAATGTGCTGCTAGGGAGCGGTGAAGCGCTTCCAAGCTCTCGACTATTCATGCCGTGCAACCATGCTTATCAAAACCTGGCCTCCCAAATCAGCCAAGTTTTCTGTTATTCCGAATGCCTCAGGGCCTTCAGTCATTCGTTTTGCGCATAAAATTCAGCATCTGTTTATGGATACATCATGCGGCTCTTGAATTTAACACCAATGGATTCTGTTTTTACTAATTATTTTTTTCTTCTAGGCAAATTTGCAATATTACACAGCCACTACCTCACCTAAAACTCTTCAATCCTGGTCATTTGTATTTCTATTGATGGAAGTTTAGTGAATTTAGTGCCTGGCATACCTAGCAGCATGGAAGCTGTTGTGGTGCAACTCAAACGCCGGGCATCAGTCCAAACTTTCCTCAAACATGACAGCTTATCCCCTGGTGAGGACAGACCTGCTGCTGCCATTCCACTTCTATTACCAGGAGAGTCACACTGCACACATGGATGAAGACATGAAAACCATTTTACGGCAGACCGGGGCCAAACATGTGTGCTGTGGCCCACTGGTTGCCATGTTGCTTTTAAGCCCACAAGTAAGCAAAGCATGCATGCACGCCAAGTCAGCAGTAATAGATGCTTGCGGTCTCAAAGGAAACACGTCCTGCTATCCACAAAATAAATAACATCTGTATGCACTGACTGCCAGAAACAGTGGTGTTCAAAATGAAATGCTTTTATTTGGCATTCCTTTATAATGTAATACAAATATTCTCATTATAGCCAAAAAAACAAACAAAAAAAAGCCGGAGCAAGAGTGAAATGAAAACATGCCAATCAAAACCCACAACTCTAGGGTCAGTGCTGTAGAAAGAAATTAATATTTTTCTTCGGCAAGAACACATTAATTTGAGCAAAAGTGACAGTAAATATGTGATCATGTGACACTGAATGGAGAAATATCTGCTGAAAATTCAGCATTGCCACCACAAGGATAAATTATTTATTGGTGGGGGGTACGTGCGGATTATACGTTTGGGTAGGATTAGTGGTGTGGGGTACGTGGGTTTTACACGCCATTAAGTGGGTATCATATGCACGTAAAACAAATTTTCGTGTATAAATTGCACAATAAATACAATGCGTGCTGTAGAGACGCATTTCATGAGATCAGGCTGGTTAACAAGGACGCTAAAGACAGCCTCTTGCATCAGTCGCAAATGTGCCTCTTGAGGCCAGGGGAGTGAGGTTTACACGCACAGCTCTCACTAGCTGCCCTCCGTTACACTCATCTGCCAAAAAATCACTCCCATCCGGATCACGGCACAAATGTAAGCCCTCCGGTTCCACTCGCACTGTTCTGAGTTGGATTCGAAACCAGCCTTTCCGGCAGACAGGAATGCTAACAAGGATACTAAAGATCACAGCCTCTGACATCAGCACTAGTGCGCCTTTTAAGGCCAGGTAAGTGAGGTTTACTCACACAGCTCGTACTAGCTGCCCTCCGTTACACTCACTTGCCTAAAACTCACTCCCATCCGGGTCACGGCACCAATGTAACCCCTTTGGTTCTACACGCACCACTCAGAGCGGGATTCGAACTGTCATTTCTGGCAAGACTGCAGCCTGTAATGTCAGTCGCTAGTGCGCCTTAGAGGTTTACTTGTGAGGTTTACTCGCAAAGCTCTTACACTTCACACGTTACACTTTAATGATAGTCATAATGTTACATATTTGCAGACATTTGATTGGTAATAGCAGTTTTAATTATATGTACTGTATATATGTATATATATATATATATATATATATATATATATATATATATATACAGTATATATATATATATATACTAATTACAAATGTTTTTCTTTTTCTTTTTTGTAATTAATTATGTTTGACGTCAACCTGAGAATGAAGTGTACACAACAAATGCTATTTCCGAGACCTAGGCCTAATTTTTCATATTTTATGTCACAAAAAAAAAAAAAAAAAAACTTCCCAGGCTTTGATACCATTGTATAAAAAAAAAATATATATATATAATGGTACATTATTACCATTAATTTCAAGTGTTTTCAAGAACAGCAAAAATATGAAGCTGTTTGCCATGTTAATGTAGAACTTTCTATTGACCTCTCTGCTCCAAGCAAAAAGAAAAAGGATGAATTGGAAAAAAAACACAGACCAGGCTCTGGGAGAAGAGAGAAAAAAGTGAGAGACAAGGTCTGACTAAAAATTAAGCTTCACATAAGAGAGGAAGTATGACACAGATGGTGGAGGGTGAGAGAGAGAGAGAGACGGGGAGACGGGAGGACAAAGAGAGGGCCAGTGAAGGCCAGGAAAGAAGATGCAGTAAGCATAGAAAGGCAGAAAATGAAAGGAAGATGGGCAGAGAGGACTGAGGGAAGGACAGCGAGTGCTAACAGCAAAGGGAAAAGTCTGACGAAAAGGGCAAGAGGGGGGTGTGAGAAAAGAAAGAGAAGCAGAGCAAGAAGAACTGGAGGGTCTTGTGGGGTAGAGCTCCCTCCCTGGAACACAGTCCTTCCCTGTCAACCCCCCACACTCACTCTTCTGCTTCACAGGTAATTAAATGGATTTCCTGTCTTGTACTCAGCGAGAGAACATGACCCAGCACTCTGCGAGAGATGTCGAAAGGCACTCCAGGGCTGCTCTTTGCACCATCTGCATCCTTGTGTCCGAGCAAGGCCCTAAGCAAACAAGAGCTGTGCTGGGACTCGGAGGGCAGGGACCCATGCCTCAACACACAATGGAGCCGAACAGGGAAAGGGCCACTGAGCTCTGGCCTTCGTGGACACTGCCTGACTCACATCTGCAGGAGGGAGGGAAGGAAGGACTTCTGGTCTCTGGTGGTGAGATGGGGTTCTTCTTGGGTAGTTCTTAAGCAAACAGGTGATCATCTGTGCCAAGTATTGTTTGTTAACCACAAAAGACCATTTTGAACATCTAACTGCTTCAGGATTAGAAGATCTCAGGACCAAAATCTGGGTAATTGCAAATAGAAACATTTAAAGTCAACTTGAAATGTTATTCTCTTCACATTGTAGGCTGCATGAAACAATAATGTAGCCCGAATCAGCAATAAATGACTCTTTTTAAACCAGTTCTTTTTAATGAAAATATACAGTGCAACCAGTGCAATCCTATTTTCAAACAAATGACTCATTAGAACAAAATTATTCAACAGACTCATGAACTTACTGTTTGAATCTGATAGATCCTTCACTGACTGAACTCGCTGAATATATCAGAGCAGTTACTGAGTATACTTTCAATACTAGAATATTTCCATAAAATACATTTTAAAAATCTTTTAGAATAACAGTTTGAACAATTTAAATCTTACTTTTTTGGTTTGTTGATTACTGTATCTGGTCAGTTTATTACATAAAATAATAATAATAAAATATTATTGTATTAGGCCTACCATTGAATTATAAAAAATGTTTTACAGATAATGTTTTAAAAACATGATACTGTAAGTATATTGTAAACATTTTTACATGGTTCCCTGTATGATTTTCAACAACCTGAAGGTATCCTTCTATACACTGTAAAAAAAAAAAAAAAAAAGGGAAAATCTAAATTACCTGGTTTTAAAAACGTCTCAGGTTACGACTGTAACCTATGTTCCCTGAGAACAGGGAACGAGACACTACGTCAGAATGACGCTATGGGGAACGCCTCAGGCGTGACAGGTGTCTGAAATCACTATCAAATCACGGCAATCACAATGACCGGCGACAGCCCGTGAATCATTAACGTGAATGATTAACGTGCAACCTGCAAGTATAAAAGGGCGCCTTGCCAACATGACAAACATCCTATCGTCTGAAGGGACTGTTGCAGGCAGGCCCCGAGGCATGGCAGGAAGACGTAGTGTCTCGTTCCCTGTTCTCAGGGAACATAGGTTACAGTCGTAACCTGAGACGTTCCCTTTCGAAAGGGAACTCTACACTACGTCAGAATGACGCTATGGGGAACGATATACCAACGCCACCATGCTAAGGGGAGTGCATGCCCAATGGCAGTGACAACTGTCAGAACCAGCAAATTCAAATGAAACGCTAGAACCACTCACCCTCAGGTCACACTGGGCTGTCAGTGACAGCACTCCCTACGGTCATAGCCCCAGCTATAAGATACCACAGAAAACCTCCAAAAAAAACAAAGTTTAGTGAAAGGTCTACCTGGGCCTGCTCAAGGGCCTAGGACCACAACTTCAACTCTTTAGAAGGGGTACCTTCTAGGGAATGTGGCTAGGGAACCCGAGGGAACCCCAGCCAGTCACTATTCAGGGGAACGTGCCACCTGAAATGCCACCAGGCAGGCCTGACCTGGTGTCACTACATAGGACACTACAGTCTGGCCACTTCCTGTCTGTCCGAAGACAGAGCCTCTGGACACTCGCCTTTAGGAAGGCATCCAACCCGAGGAACTGCGGAGCAGGCAGTGAACCACTCGGCCCGGAACTCAGAGACGGGATATCCTGGAGAGTATGACTCAGCATAGTGCTTTACAACCCTTGCCAGCGAGGGGAGTTTCTCTACTCGATCCACGGATCAACCCAGTGTTTGTGTTTCAAAACACTGAGGAGGCCTGTGAGGGCCTAAGGACTGATCTAACTGGGAGGCCTCATGAGAGGCCTACGACCGACTGACCAGCTTCAGGAGACCACATACTCATACTGACCCTCAGTGAGGGGAGCACTAGATCTACCTGGTAGGCAACCAGGCTGTAGCAGGATAAAGAGGTTCCAGGAGGGAACCCGTAGCAGAGAATAAAAACTTGAGTCAAGCCAGGGCGCAAGCTCACATTCGGTATCTGCCTGATAAGGTCTGCTAAACTGAAAGTAAGCGGCCACTAGCTTACAAAACCCAGCACCACTGTGAAATTACTCTCAGAGAGACCTGGAGAGGCCTACTACCTGACAACCACAAAACGTGGGAGCTCACTTTCAGAGAGGCCTGGTGAGGCCTACTACCTGACAACCACAGTATGTGGGAGCTCAACTTCAGGGAGGCCTAGTGAGGCCTACTACCTGATAACCACAGTGCATGGGAGTTCACTTACAGAGAGGCCTGGAGAGGCCTACTACATGACAACCACAGAATGTGGGAGCTCAACTTAAGGGAGGCCTAGTGAGGCCTGCTACCTGATAACCACAGTACATGGGAGTTCACTTACAGAGAGGCCTAGAGAGGCCTACTACCCTTTACCAGAAAACCACATTAAGTGGAAACTCAAGGTATGTTGGAACTCAACTCCAGGGAGGCCTGGTGAGGCCTACTTCCAGAGAACCATGACATGAAGGAGCTTACTTTCAGGGAGGCCTGGAGAGGCCTACTACCTGAAAACCATAGCTGACAGTGGGCCAGACTGGCAGTCCAGTTGACTGTCTTTGGGGCTTTGCCTTCAAAAAAGCGGGAATCCAACCTCAGGGAGGCCTGTGGGGCCTGCCACCTAGTAACCACAGTATGTGGGATTCAGCCCTCAGGGAGGCCTAGTAAAGCCTACTACCTGACCACCACAAAAAAATGTGGGAGCCCATCTTCAGGGAGGCCTGAAGAGGCCTACTTCCTGAAACGGTCTAATCAGCTGGATGTGACTGCTGCTGGGGACTCGCCTAACAGGGAGGCCTGGTCGAGCCTACTAGCTGATAGCGAGTCTATTCTGCTACCTCAACGAGCACTGCTGGAACCATACCATTAAAAAACTTTTCCTATAGTTTTGTACTAGTGTATGTTCCACAATGTTGTGACCCACCTCCGAGGAGGCCTGTTAAGGCCTACTACTCGGCAGTGAGCCTTCTGCCCGAACTACCAGGGCCAACCACCGAAGGTGAGCTGGCCTAGGAGCCATACGTAGGGGCTACCCGGTCAAGGAGGCCTGCTGGGGCCTACTACCTAACTGTGCAGCCTTCAAGGCAGAAAAACTGTTACTACAGCGCTTACCGCATCCTGGTACCTAATCACATTGCCAAAGGCAGTGTACTCAGCAAAAAGCAATACCCTTATAGCAGGGGAGTACAACATACGCCACTCTGCCTAGTGGAGGCCCCACTTTAAGGGCCTTCCTACTATATGCATGGGCGTCAGCCCATGGCAATGCTCTGGCTTCAAGGGAGCGGAGTTCAAAAGACCGGAATGAAATGTAGTTAGAACTCCCTGCTCAACCGGAGCCATCGTGGTGTGAGGTAGATAATACAGAGCTGAGAATGGAATACTCAAAACTACCCTGAGTTAGCAGGGGAGTAACACCATATGCCCCTGAAAATTTAGACAGGGAGCGAGCCTGTAAATGGCTCCAAAGGGTGACAGGGATTTGTCCTGTGCCCAGCCTAGGGGAGCGGGGCTTGCTTGCAAGCCAACCAACTTTCACCCATCACTCGAGCGGTTCAGCTCAACGGGCTAAGTGGAGCCAGCTCAAGGCCTAATCATAAGTAGCTCTGTTCGGCAGGGTCTGGCAAACTATCACATCGCAGAGCGAAAGACAGCCTAACCCTGCCTGAAGGATCATACCTCAACTACCACCCTGCATTACTCTATCACCCCTGAATGCAGTGAAAGGGGCGGGCCTTGGCCAACAACTCCCATTTAAGGGAGGAGGCTGAAATAAAGGGGAGGAAGCCTACACCTTGAATGAATGCGGCAGCTACCAAAACCCCTAGCATAGCCTAGGCCAGCTATAGAGGCGGCCCGGGTGAGGGCCAACCTACAAGCATAGATCTACCTGAGGGCTCGGAGGAGCCACAGCCTACTAGATTGAGAGGCTAAGAAACACTCACCTACTGAAACCTTAGAGCTCAGGGGAGCGAAATACTCAGGACACCAATGTCACAAACCGATAGGTAGGACATAAGATCTATCTGAAGCACCAGCGTCAGTCTAAACCTAAAGCAAAAAAGCTCTTTTTTTTTTTTTTTTTTTGGAAGACCAACTACTCTACCCCTAGGTGGCTAAAAGCCCTGAGGCTAAATAGAAATGAGTGGTGGCCCACCACGCATATCATATGTTATGACAGGAAGGCCATCACACTCAACACGAGAGCCAAATCTTTTTTTGAGCTTCTCCCTAAATCGTTCTAGCCACAAGCTGGGGGGAGGCTTCAGGGCCCTGAAATCCAATACCTTACCTCATTGCTCCTCTAGGAGTGACCCCCCTAGATCTATACAGGGAACAAGGTCTGTAGAGAAATACAAATCAGTGTTAGTATACACACAGCAATTTGTTTAAGAGCCAACCAGTTCACCTGTGGCGTGCGGAGTGAAGACTCGCCAGAGAGTTCTTTATGAACCTGGGGTCCATCACCTTACATGCCTGAAAGAGGCGCTCTCACCAACCAAGCCGAGGCGGGCCATCAGAACTTTGTTCTCATCATAGGCCCAGCCCCAGGCCTGGTGTAAGAAACGCCTGGGGAGTCAGGAAAAAGAGGAGAGGCTGGGATTGTACCGCCCTCCAGGAGATGATCCATCACTAACGCTTTGATCGTTTGTACTGGATCACCTCCCTCAGATCCTTCTTTTTCCTGCGGGAGTCACGCCTCCTCTGTGACCTGTTCCTACATGGAGGGGGTGCACGAGAGGCGACACTAGCTCTCTGGCCCTGTCTACGGCCCTCAGGTCGTGAAGGGCCAGGCTCTCCCGCCTGTCTGGGCTCGGACCCGTATCTCAGCGGTATACAGGTCCTAAATGCCGCTGAGCGCGCCTTCGCCTCCCTGAACTTTCCGACCACTGCCTCCACGGAGGTGCCAAAAAGTTCAGAGGGCGAAACCGGTGCATCAAGGAGAAAGGCCTTCTCTTTCTCCCCGATGCCAGCCAGGTTCAACCACAGATGCCTCTCCGTGGCCACCATTGCCGCCATCGAACGACCGATCGAAGCGGCAGTATGTTTAGTGGCCCGGAGAGCAAGATCTGTGGTGCGGCGCAGCTCAGCCACCGCCTCAGGGGACAGCCCTGTCCCCTGGTCGAGATCCCCCAGCAGGTCGGCCTGGTACGCCTGCAACACCGCCATAGTGTGCAGGGCGGCACCGGCCTGACCCGCTGCCGTGTATGCTCTGCCATTCAGACGCGCTGTGGTCTTGAGCGGTCTGGATGGCAGGGCTGGAGCACTCAGCGTCGACGCCCGCCCAGACACGAGATGGTTCGCAAACGTCTCGTCAATGGGCGGCATCGACACATACCCATACTCGCCGATCCCCTCAACATCAGCAAAACTAGCCCGCTGATGTCGGTGGATCCGAGCAGAGTATGGGTTCTTCCATGCCCTCTCGATCTCTGTATGGAGATCGGGAAGAAATGGAAGGCTCGCCTGAGCTGGTGGTCTATGGCCGGGGAGAAATCGATCGTCCAGCCTGCCACGAGCAACTTCTCCCCTAACGCGCCGCCGCAGTTGCAACCTGTCAGTGGCGCGTTCCATTACATCCAGCAGCTCAGCATACACGGGGCAGGGTGGCTGAGAGGGTTCAGGGTCCACCTGAATGACCTCCTCCTCATCCATCACCTGCCCGTCCTGAAGAGCATCTGTTGCAGGAATAGTCGGAGAAAAATCATCTTCGTCATCCACCTGCAACTCACCCTCGTCATCCGCCGAATCATCTGAGAGGTTGACACCCCTCTCAAGGCGATCGGCGAGATCCCTCTGGGAACCCCATGACGCGAGTCGCCGCTCTGCCTCAGCGCGAGCGGGACCTGAGCCACGAGGTACAGATGGTAAGCCCTCCTCACTCGAGAAGAGGGCTAGACGAGAGCGGAGCGTTTTCAAAGCAAAACGCTCACAGTTTGCACAGACGGCTCCCTCAATACCTTGGGCACGGATCTGCACACTTCCTGAAGCTTTCAGCCTTCTCCGTGCGTTTCATACTTCTTTGCCGACTTTTTTTCCCAGCGATATCAAACAGACAGTCCCTGAAGACGAAAAGATGTTTGTCATGTTGGCAAGGCGCCCTTTTATACTTGCAGGTTGCACGTTAATCATTCACGTTAATGATTCACGGGCTGTCGCCGGTCATTGTGATTGCCGTGATTTCAGACACCTGTCACGCCTGAGGCGTTCCCCATAGCGTCATTCTGACGTAGTGTAGAGTTCCCTTTCGAAAGGGAACTATTATTTAACATCACTAAATCAAATACATAAATGTATACCAACAAAACAGCTGGTAGAAATAGCTCTTTATGTAAATAATTGCATTACCACTTTTTACAGTTTATTTGAGCAATTGTTTTTAAGATGAATGACAGTTTGTAAAAAAAAAAAAAAAAGAAAAGAAAAAAAGGACTCTACAAATGAATTGTGCCGGAATAAAATGAAATCATATCAAAATTATAATCAAATCAAAAGTTTTTTAATTGAAATCAGGAATGTGTATTAAAAAGTAAACAGGATCAATTATAATTTCATGTTGACTTTAAATGAACATGCGACCATGACGTCCTTTGCGACGGTTTCTGCAGAAATGTGACCCTGGACCACAAAACCAGTCACATGGGTCAATTTTTTTAAATTGAGATTTATACAATAAATAAGCTTTCCATTGATGTATGGTTTGTTACGATATGACAATATTTTTCCGAGATACTATTATTTGAAAATCTGGAATCAGAAGATGCAAAAAAATCTAAACATTGATAAAATTTGTTGCCCATTTATGTTCACGATTGTGCTGCATTCACTCACAAAAATAAATGTTTTATATATTTACGGTAGGAAATTTACTAAATATCTTCATGGAACATTTACTTATTAGCCTAATGATTTTTGGCATAAAAGAAAAATCGATAATTTTGACCCATACAATGTATTGTTGGCTATTGCCACAAATATACCCGTGCTACTTGTGACGGGTTTTGTGATCCACGGTCACAAATATCCATTCATAAACTTCACAAACTTCAAGTAATTCTCCTCTTGTCCCCCACTTTGCATTCTGAGCATTCGCCCAGAACATAACAGACCCGTCAAGCGACTGTGAGAAACAACCACAATTACAATGCCAGAGGTGGTGCTTGCAATTTCACAGCTCTAACAAGCTTACCATCAAGTAGCAATCTCAATCACTGCTCAGGTTCCTGTATTCATTAAGGGCCAGTTCCAAATGAGAGCCACTATATTGAAAGAAATGCCGAGCAGCGGCTGATTGGCCCATGCTGAGGGAGGGGCCATGTTGCCAGATTGTGGGTAAATAGACATTGGATGCTGCTGCCAAACACACTTGGAATTTCTGTGGGGGAACAAACCGTACAGTATGCAAATGAGGACCTTGACCCGAATCAAATCCCCGACCTGTTCGTTAATTGCAAATTACAGACTGCGGCACCCCAATCAGTGGCCTTTTAACGTAAGATTCTCGACTCATTCTTCGCACACGTTGGAAAATAAAAGAGAGGAACGTTCTGCCATCAAGCATGGGATTTGTTATTCACGATGGTGGTGATTAGAAAGGGTTTGGCCGGTGGTCTGAAATGTTGAAGCAGGGGTGGCAGAGGCTTTTGAATACTGGCACGGACCGCAGACTGAAGCTCAATGGCGAAATGGAGCATTACAAAGGCGTGAAAGCGTCTAGCCCGGGATTTTGGTATCATCATCAATCCCAAGGGTCAAGGTTTGGCTGATTAGGCTGAGCCTTGCTAACTACACCATCTGACCCAAAAAGCATCTTTTCCAATTGACAGCCATTCGAAATTATCAGTGAAACATTTTGCAAGCAACATTCAGTATATATTTAGTTTTATAGAAGATGACTTTCCAGTGCCTTATTCTTTTATGGAGTGTTCGTAAAAGCATAAAATGGACTTTCACAAATGGGTTGATGTCACAGCTCATAGGGATGCACCAATATTAAAAGTACAGCTAAATGAAATGGAATTAAGTCAAAATCAGAATCGATATGAGAGCTGGTGAACTGGAATTAGGAATGTGTATTTTAAAAAGTCAAAAGGATTAATTCTGATTCCATGTTGAAGTACTAACTGAAAAGATAAGCCAAAAGTGATTTATAACCAATAATGAATTAAATACCGTTCTGTCTAAAAACATAAAAAAAATAAAACAGTAAAGTGGATTTAGGCATCACAGTATTACAATCTACAGTATGAAAAAAAATTGATAATCATTTTGAGATTTGTTAAAGATTCATATTTCATAAATTTATATTTCATGGAATCAGAATTTACCTTTGTCAGTGGTAAGAGATGACAAAGGTAAAAATGGTGGGAAATGAGCATGCACTATTAAATATCCATATAATTTTGACTGATATGGATTAAAAACAACTCTAATATTGGCCAATATCCACTATGGTACGATATCTTGCGCTTCCCTAAAAGCTCCGTAAGGGTTTTGGGACTATGTGCATTCTGGTGGTGCCATCATCCAAACAGCATTGGCACAGCATTATTTTCCTGCGGTTACAGAGTGATTACTCCCATTTACATTAGCAAAGATGGCATGCTTCAAATCACATACTTCCAAGGCGTCCTTATCCAGATGAAAGGGAACGCTATTGGATAGCTTTCTCAGATATTACAGACCTCCTTGATCCATCCCTGTCGCTCTTCCAACAGCAACCTGATGTCATATTAAAGCATTAAAACCAGGAGAACACCACAATCTACTAGGTCATAAATATTACATGACAGGCTGAGAAGCCTCAGTTTGTTAAATGCAAATCGCCCTGACACTGCTTGTATATCCATCACTGATTTATCAAACGCCTGTAGGCCTTAACAAAGCAAATGAGCTCACATTTTGATATTTTTTTCCTTTCATACCACAGCTGTTTCTCCTTTTATGCATGTTCTGAACATTGTCTTTTTCACAGGTCCCCCTTTCTCTCTCTCTGCCTTTTTCAAGTCTAACAGGATGTTTCTCAAATGATTTTCTTTTGAGGTTTCACACAAGAGAATGCTCTCAGTGGCACTGTTTTCCACAGAAAGCTTTCTTAAAATGGTGCACGAGTACACACTGTCTCCAAGTTGTGCACACAGCTAGCACCCATGCACGGATTCTCAGTCTCACACACTCACTCACACACACACAAACACACTCTTGAGACAGCAGAGCTGTGAATGAAGCGATATTGTAACCTTAACCTATACAGCACTTCCCCTCTGTGAGTTCAGCCAATGAATTATCCTCTCAAGTAAATCCTGTTTAGAGGATAATCCTTTTCCCATCATCTGGACAGACACTTTCCGTAATGAAATGCCCTGAGGGTGTCCCTGTCAGTAGCCTCTTTGCCCCACTCTGTCACATCCCCCATCAGAGGAAGGTGGAGATCTCCACACACTTTCACACACACACTTCTAATTCCACTTCACACACACACACACCTCAATATGGACACTATTGCCCCACAGCCGAGTCGAGCACCATCCACCCACATCCTACATCCTTGATACACATGGATATTTAAAGGGGTAGTACATCCCCAAATTTTAATTTAGTTAAAATATGATCATTCACAATCATGGGCCTAATGCTTTCAAGAAGGACACAAAAGTACCAAAAAACACACCAAAAAGGACACAAAAGTGCCAAAAAACACACCAAAAAGGACACAAAAGTGCCATAAAAGTAATGCATATGACTTGCATATGACGCATGTAGTCAAGTCACTATAGTGATTTATACAGTATAGATAGGAAAGCAACACGGTCAATGATGAAACTTCATCATATACAAATTCAAATTAGGAGGTAAAGGAGCTCTCAAAAAGGCAATAGTGTCTTCATTCAGCTCTTTGAGTCAGTTCAATGTTGGTTCAGATGAGTTCAATAACTGTGTAAAGTTCATCAATTATGAAACAAGTTTAGTTCAGCACACGCATCTCTACGGAAGACAATAAGTGCCGATGTTGCAAACATTTGCCAATTAACTAATTTGATTCAGTTATAAAGCAGCTCTGCAGAAAACGGTCATCCAGCTCAATTCAGTTCACGTTTTGTTCTCATCCGATAGTGTCAGTTGTAGTGTAGTGTCAGTGTTGTCAAATCAATAACATTACTGAAAATGAAGTGTCTCTAAAACCCCAAATAAGCAAGCCAAAGGCAACAGTGGCAAGGAACCAAAATGTCAGTTCTCCTCTGGCCATAAGTCGTCTTCTGAAGCCATAATATAGATTTGTGTGCTCAATTCCCAATGCATAAAATCTAATCTAAGGGTTGTTGTTGTTGTTCTTTACCCTGTTTCACTCTGAAATGTCACATTATGAAAGTTAGCAAAAAATGGGTTGTGTATGTCGGTTTTAGGTTAAAATACAAGAAGATTGCAAATGTGAAATGCATAAGATTTATATTTATAACATATTCACAACTATATGGTTTAGTTTCCACTATATGCTCTAACACCTAGTGTGACGGGCTCAAAAATATCCTTGTAACAGTGTATCCAGGAAATGTGATCTGGAAAAGGGGAGTAAATATTTCTCTATATGTCTTGCCACAATGAAACAAGCTGTGTACTCTGACAATGGCAGTGTGACATTAGGAGACTTGCTGCGGGCAAAAGTGCTGAGTGGAGGCCTATCTGTGTCTGTGTGTGGACTGGGGTGGCCACAGGGTGTCGGATCTGAGATTTGATGGCGTGATAAAAAGCCCAGGGTGAAGGCTGCTGCCACTTCAATCTGCCATAACATCATCTGGCCAGTCGTTTTCCTGCTGCACTGAAAGCCTGTAAAGGCTTTACACAGGCTCAGATTTTCACTCTCACCCCCACTGAGAGATTCACCACATGCTCTTTTGTTCTCACATTATATATCAATAACAATGTGTATATCAAGATCTATGCCTATATCTGTCTCTATAAGGAAAGGTTGTGGTTGTGTCTTCCTGTGTGAGAACGCTAGGCGCGCTTGTGTGTGTGTGTGTGTGTGTGTGTGTGTGTGTGTGTGTGTGTGTGTGTGTGTGTGTGTGTGTGTGTGTGTGTGTGTGTGTGTGTGTGTGTGTGTGTGTGTGTGTGTGTGTGTGTGTGTGTGTGTGTGTGTGTGTGTGTGTGTGTGTGTGTGTGTGTGTGTGTGGATATATGGACACTTTGGTTCACACTTAAAAGTCCATTAATTTCTTAAAATATTATTTAAAATAAAAATGCACTGTTTCTTTAAAATAAATACTACTTTTAATGAAGTGATGTATTAATATAATAGTAAGTAGTATTTGAATACATCATACATACTATAATATAATATAATATAATATAATATAATATAATATAATATAATATAATATAATATAATATAATATAATATAATATGATATAATCAATTATGTATTCATATTATTATTTTTTCCCCAGGTTATAGTCTAGTTCTAGAGTAAAATACATCAATATTTAATATTAATAATATAAGAAATGATGATTATATAAAATTATTTGAATATAACAGCCCAGGCTCATGCAAAACATTTTGTTTGTCTTGCACGTTTCGCGAAAGCATATATATATATTTTTTTTTTGTAACAGATTTTCAATGAGGCTGTGTTGGAATATAAATATTTATAATTATGCTTTTTAAACTATTATTTAAAATACACTTTATTTCTTTAAAACAAATGCTACTTGTTTTTAGTATACTGCAAAGGCACACACAGGTTTTTTTTTTTTTTTTTTGGCTATTTGCCCCTTTGACACTGCTCTCTGCTTGCTTGGCACAACACAATTCAGCTCAGCCATCATAAGGTAGTATCCGCAATTTTAATCTGCCTTTTAAAGTCAAGGTAAATATCAAGGCAGAGGATTTGCCTCCATGAGACAGCTACCTGTCAGGTAGCTTTGCTGTCCCCTAACCCTGCTCTTCTGCTCAAACCAAACTCATCTCCCTCAGTGCCCCTAATTTCACTGGGTCAGGCTGGGGGCCAGTAGAGATGGGTGCCATCAGGCCGAGAGCTGAAACTACAGTGACATTCAGGACGTGAGAAGCAAAGAAGCATGGTGTGTAGTCAGAAGCCAGACACAGTGTTAGACTCGTAAAAAGAAAGATGGCAAATATGAGAGCGAACAAAAATGAGTTTGAGAAACAGAAACCTTGAGAAAGTAAGGAAATTAGACAATGGGACAGAAACCGACAGATAGAGTGGCTGTCAGGCCCTCAGGCTGTTCCATGCTTTCCTATAGTCTTCTCCTGGATTAGATGACTTTCATTCGGCGTTGTCCCCAGTGCCCTGAGCTTGGCAGCCGGCGCTGTCTCACCTGTCATCTCTGCTAGTCACTGCTCAGATCTCTCCTGATCAGCTATAATGTCAGTCCAATAACCACAAAAAGCTCGCTCTTGCCGTATGCTAATATCATAGGCTAAAATGAGTGCTAGAGTCGGGACATGATTCACATTTCAACAGAGACGGTATAAGAAGGAGACGGACCACTTGTAGAAACATTAATGAGAGAACCTGTAACAGCCTTTTTCTTTTTTTTTTCTTTTTTTTGTAGAACTGGACCAGACTGAAAAAAAAAATATCTATATAATTAATATATAATATATATTTATATATATTTAAAAATATATAATTAATATATAATATATAATTAATATATAATTATTGATATTATCATTCTGCATTAATAATAGTGTATATAATATTATTATATTATATATATACACTATTATTAATGCAGAATGATAATATCAATAATCATATATTAATGTTATATATAGGGAGATATTTTATTAATAATATTATTATATAATTATTGTTATTATCATTCTGCATCAATAATATAGTGTATATAATATTATTATTAATAATATTTGTATTCTTTTTTTTCCAGGCTGGTCCAGTTCTACAGATTAAAAAAAGGCTGTTACAGTTTCTCTCAATGTTACAAGTTGTTTCAAGTCAACAAGTTGTTTGTATACCTCCTTTTACCGTCTCTGCTGAAATATAACATAACATAACATAACACAACATAACATAACATCATATATCATATCATATAATCTTTTTTTTTTTTTTTCTGGAGTAAAAATAAAAGATTCACTCTTGATTCTAAAACTAGTCTGGTTTATGATTCAAAAATAAATGTAAAGACTGTTAAAACTAATGATTAAATAATGTTTATATTGTATTTATGTTTTGGACTTAGGTTCTTACAAATCTTACAAAGAGCAAGCTTGGTTATTATTTCTGGATATCAGGATTGCAATGATGGTGGCTGTTTATGCTGGTTGAATGCAAGTAAAAACCCAAATAAAATCAGTTGCTTGGAGCAGTATTACATGATAAAATCAAGCTCTTCATTTTGCCTTTGGTAAAAACACAACAACAAAAAAATATTGTTTGCTCCATCAGTGGCAATTTTTGAACAGATTTGACAGATGGAAGTCATATAAATGGAAGATCCATCAAGTATGTTTTTAACCAGTGTACAAAGTAATCAAATGGGATTGCTGGGAGATTTTCCCCAGAGTGAGATTGTGCCCCCTAGTGGAAGAAAACTGACTACTGCACTTGCCCCGTTTGTAAGGGAATCTACCAATGTGGAACATTTCTGACAATGAGCAACCATGTCTTCTTCCCTGTATACAGCTCACACACAGAGCAGCCCAGAAACCCTCGCTCCATCAGTACGCCGGGTTTTTTTCCCCGAAGCATGACGAGCTCAAAGTGTGCTGCAATGCTGATGGCCGTTAAATGCGTGCCATTGAACTTGGGTTGTCCTCGGGCCAAGCCCTGGGCTGCGCTGATGACATTCTGCTGGGTAATTGCGAACACGACCATCACAAGGATATGTCTGCAGCGGAGATGATTATAGCAGCCACACTGATGATGGCCTGAGTACTCCCCTCAACCAGTGGGAAGTAGGTCGCTATGGCAATCTCTGAACATTTGGTCTCTATGGCAATGTTAGAACTTCAGGGAATCGGGCTAGAGCCTGGAAAAGCTCCTTTGTTGGGCACGTTCGCTTGGGGAACAACATTAGAGGTGTTTGATCGCTGCGAGTTTATAATGTATTCCAGTTGATTATGTTTCCAAGTCCCCTCAGTACTTAACCTGTGAATGTATCTGCTCTTAATTAGCATGTGGCATTCCCGATGACAGCGAGCCTCTGTTTGTGCTTTGATACGACAGACGGGATGACACCAAAGTCAAGACACCCCTCCCCACCTTCTCTTGCTGTAGAATGCTAATCCTTGAGATTTGCTATATTTTCTTTTAATTGGCATCATTAGCAAAATAGTCGACCTGACATCCAGATGGAAATCGTGAAGAGTAACGCCAAAATCATGGGAAAGGAGAACACCCAGACCTTTAATTAGCTAAACAGCCATTTAAGACGAAAGAGAATCAAAGCTGGTCAGGTTCTGCCCTGATCCCCAGCCTCACATTACACCACGGTTATTAACCCTTATGGCCACTTGTAGACAGACAATATCAGTTGGTTAAAGGTCTAATGGCTTTGTTTAATAATACAGCACATTGTGGACTGAAAATTAAAGAACCTAAAATTGCACCTTTAGAGGACGCTATGGTGATATCAGAGTCAGATTTGGACCACATTTCACACTGTTAGTTTAATAATATAATATAATATAATATAATATAATATAATATAATATAATATAATATAATATAATATAATATAATATAATATAATATATATAATTGAGAACATTTTATTAAATTTAGTAAGATATTTAGTCAGAATATACAGTATGAGTTTATTTAACTTCTCATGGGTAATTTTTTTAAAGCACAAAATGTAGGCTATGTTATCATACTATATACCAACAAAACATGTAAATACCTTATGCAATTTTGCTTTTTGGGTAAAACGATTTCGTGTTAAGGATATTTTTACTGGAAAACCAGACAAAAATGCTGATTACTCAAAATGATTTTGCATGTGAATGATGCCTCAAATAGTGCAGATTAAAAAGGATATTTTTCCAACCCACTAGATTTTAATCAGCAGATGCTAAAACGGGTGGGGGGAAAAATCCAGGGAAAGGCGTCATCACATACAGGGATCATCATAGAGACTTGAGGTTGGGTTTTTCTGTCTGAGGTCCTAGCAACACCCTAGCAACCCCTCACAACACCTAAACAACTGCATAGAAATTAGTAATCACCTAGAACCCACTAATGCCATTGAGTTATAAGGCCAACTTCAACATAAAGGCAAGCACTATACTCACATATTCCAAATAGATAGAACAATCGTGTTATTATCAGCGACATCAAAATAACTGCAAAATTAGGTCACAGCAAAAAACCAGCAGCCATTTACCAACAGCACTGTCATAGCAGTTACCCACAGAGTTGGATGATCTAGGGAAACAGCTGATGTTCTCATCTGCAGCATAATACAGTGATGATAGCTGTAGTGATTTATACAGGGCTAATAACCTCCTTCTCAGAGGAGCATACGCTGAGATCTGTCTGATATATGAGACTCCGATGCTGAGAACGTAGGAAGGCAGCATCAAGCCGATGCGTGCAATTAAGGTCAACCGCCAGCTTCCTCTTTCAAAATCAAACCCGTTTAACCCCTTAAATAACAGGCGTCTATCAGCTGCGACAGTTACACATGATGACTCAAACTGCACTGTGCTCTTTTCTATCCTTCATCATCTTAGAATGGTTAGTTACTGATTGACTATGACATGTGGGTCATATGCTGTCATAGTCTATGCATATTGATGCTATGGACTGTTACGGTTGAGGTCCCAACAGGAAAAAGGAGGGAAAACGAAAGAGGAAGACAGCAGTATATGGGCTAGAGTGACCGGCCCACAAGCTGGGATGACAAGAAGCACAACGTCTCTGCATCCTTTTCTCATGATCATTATAATGCTAAGCGCCTTTCAGGCCCTTCTGGCAAGGTTAGGGGAAGGCGGGTGCTATAAAACCTATCCCGCCGCACTTTTACAAGTAACGTTTAGGAAGCTGCCGAGTCAATAACCTGGGGATTTAGGAAAAGAAGTTGAGACGCCAGCATTTTAAAAGGTCAATGGAGTAGTGTTTAATGATTTCCTTATTAGTGTTATTTTTGTGGGCTTCTCATTTGGCATGCTGGCTATGTTACGTACAAAATATAACGTATGACTCGGACAGCCAATGTCAAGCATAATGATTAGCTACGCTAGCTGCTCTATATAAGCTAAAGTACTGAACATTTTTCAACTGTTGATACTAGAGAATTTAATTATTTTATCATTTTTGTGTATTTACTGTATTAGAAGATTTCTGGGTTACATCTTATTTCTATTTCTTACTTCCACTTGAGACATTCCACTAACTATAAGTAACTATTTAGAAATCACAGATTTCAATATGAAGTCAAACGTTTCACATGCAACTCTTTCAAAAACAAACAAATTAAGCAAAGTTGCAAAACTGCTCTGTGCATAAACATCGTCGGCACCTAAACGACATCTAACTGAGAACTACTGAGCATGAAAAAGCAATAACATTTTCCTCAGCTTGAAATGAAACAAAATAGATACATAGAGAGCCAGTAATTCAGGTTTCTCCTGAAAG
Source organism: Leuciscus leuciscus (assembly GCF_965113295.1). Classification (NCBI taxonomy): domain Eukaryota; kingdom Metazoa; phylum Chordata; class Actinopteri; order Cypriniformes; family Leuciscidae; genus Leuciscus; species Leuciscus leuciscus. The sequence continues at coordinate 29,166,417 of NC_138740.1, read as the reverse complement.
CTCGTGCTGTTCGAAATTATGTAACCTCCCAGTTGATTCCGATCCACATCAATGATTTAACTAATTCATTTTATCTGTTAATATTTATGCATTAATAGATAATGATTCATTAATGAAATGTCAGAACTGAATGCTTGAACATTTTGACAGCTACTCTTTGAAAATTCAGACAGAACGAGGGAAGGTTTCCGAGGAACACGCTCAGAATAATAATAATATATATATATATATATATATATATATGATAATATTTTATATCACCACTGTCTTGGTGCTCTGACAGATTTCTGTCTTTTCTTTCTCTTCTATTGCATTCTTTTACCTTGCAGCTATGGCATCCTTAAAAATGATTGCAGATGTGAGCCACGCCTAATAAGGCATTTATCTTCATGATTTTTGTGATGTATGGACACTGAGATAGCTCATACTGTCATACGGGATCTGCATCTTGGGACATTTGGATTGTCATTCAGTTGCTCTAGATGCAGACCATGTATGCTGGATAATGTATGCTCTCTGTCTTTTGAGGAAATATGGCTCTTGCTCAAAAAGTTCAGCATTCAAGATGTACACCAGAGGTGTTCATATTTCCTAGTTTGACCCTTGATCCATGTTCAGTAACGGCTGCCAAAAATATTTATTTTCCTCTGACAGTGAGGACAAGTAAAACAAATCTGCAACGTTTTGTGAAAAGTAGGAGAAGCTCTGAGAACTAATGGGATTTTTTGAATACTTTTAAAAGACTTTGGGGTATTTTTTGAAAATATAGCAATGCTCTAAGTGAAATAATTGGGTTGCTTTGGAGTGCAGGTCTATAGAAATTAAGCGTTTGCGTGGGACCCTTCCTTCCACGCTCATTAACGAGCTGACCTGACCCTCCGAAGTCAGGGGGTGGAAAAAACCCACCAAATCATTAAATATCAAGATGGCTGGTATTAGCAAAATCATCTCTCTGTCTGTGTGTGTGTGTGTGTGTGTGTGTGTGTGTGTGTGTGTGTGTGTGTGTGTGTGTGTGTGTGTGTGTGTGTGTGTGTGTGTGTGTGTGTGTGTGTGTGTGTGTGTGTGTGTGTGTGTGTGTGTGTGTGTGTGTGTTTTGCAGGTATATTTTTTTTCCAGCTGAGTTTGCAGTTATAAAGTCCTTCAGGCTACCTCAGGGTACAGCAGAAAAGTATGTGGACGCTTCAGCCACACTTAAAAATGAATGAATGTCATATAGCATATAACAAAATGTCAGATTATTTTTTAAAGAAACACAGCACAAGCACAGTTGCACAGTTAAATAAAATAAACTAAAAAACATAAATGATTGTGTTTATGATTTAAAAAATCTATTTACATATTTGTAATCATACTTATCACTGGAGGAGAACTTACTATAGGCTATATTACATCATCTTGACACCATTTGGATGGAAAAGTGCAAAAATGGCTCCAAAAAAGGTGAAGTTAAAAGATTAACTGAAATGTAAAAGTTACTGGGAAAAGCTTGATTGCAGATACCATGGTTTAATATTTTGTTTTCTGACGCAACAAAATTGATTTGGAAAAAGTAGCCTATAGGCTATCCAAATAAATTAGCACTCATAAAATTGAAGATAAAAAGAAGCTTTGAAGTCGAGCGTTGTTCAGTGACAGGCAACTGCAGAAACGTCTAAATCGTTCTTTTAATCACAGCTCAGTTTGAGTGATCACGCCTTATTAAATGTGACGCATATACACTACAGTATTTCCTTTTGAGCGACGCTCCGTCGTATACGAACGCTCGTTCGCGCGCGAGACCAGACGTGTGAGAACTACGGGCAGTGGTGAGATGCCGTGTAGAGAGAGTGTGGCTGAATGTATACGGGTACGAACGTGTGAGTATGGTCTGACAGTGAGGAAGAGTCTAGTCATTTATAGTGTAACGGCCATGTTGGCCTCCTCCACTGCCGAGCAGAGCCAAACAGCACTGAGCCTGCTAGCCTTGAGGGAGAGCACAGACAAGGACAGAACTGCTGCTGTCGCTGATGCATTAGTGGAGGAGATACATCTTGTTGCGCAGCATGGTAAATGACAAAATGATATCTCATCAGAGAGACAACCCGTGTGTGACTGTGTGTATGTGTGTGTGTGAGCGAGAAAGAGGAAAAAAAGAACAGAAAGTCAGTTTGTTGATGAGAAGCCAGTCTCATTATACTTTCGTCATGTTTCACAGAATCACAGCTGGATGTTTTTGTCAGGCTGAAAGATATGGCAATTTTTTTATATATATGTATATGTTTTGGTCATAGCCAAAAGTTTGATTCATCAAAAGTATGATAGCAAAGACCGGGGAGTGAAGCAATTTTGTTTCAAAGTCTACAAAAGTTATCTAAAATTCTCAAACCGCTATGGGTCTCCAATTTTGATCTAATATTCACGTATCTATTATAAATTAAAGTAGGCTATTACTTATTCCTAAATTGTGTAAATCAATGTCAATACTGGGGGTTTTTTTGGCTCATGATTTCACTATTGAAGTGTAAGAGGCTCTTGAAAGTCAAAATGAAAATAACCTTAGGGAAGAAAAATAAATTAAAATATGAAAATAAAAAGCACAAAAAACCATTGCCTTTACAATTAATTGGAGCACGCGCTATTCCACAAAGAAATCTAAATTATTTCAAACTCTCTTTTTTCTTCAACCCCTGCGCTGTGAACTGTCACACAGACACTTAAAGTGCCCCTATTAGGTTTTTCTAGTATTACCTTTCATGGAGTTTGTAATATAGCGGTTTGCTGTCTGCAAAGTTTTAAAGATCAAAGTGCACTACAAATGAAGTTATTGTCTCCTATCGATTCCAGGCTCACTTCCTGTTACATACCTACGTAACAACGTAAGACATTTGAAGAATGCCAGCCTTTGATCTTCATTGGCTACCTGCGAATGACGTCTACTTTGACCTGCCCTTAAACACGGTAGTTGTACTGAGACTAGAAGAGTTTGGTTCGTGTTATCAACATGTCGAGAAGACGGCGTATTCAGCACTGCGAATCCACTTTGCATGCACTTCAAAAGGATGAGGAGGACTTGCGCTGGAATTGATATGTAGATATCACTGTGTATCAAGTGCTGAGGAAGCCTCTGGAGCTGAAATTCAGATATGGCAATAGGCGTTTAGACATGTGCTGTAAGCTTTAGACCAATCACAACAGACTTGGCCATCAGACCAATCAGAGCAGAATAGAGGGGTTTAGAGAGATTGAATCTTCAAGCAAACTATTTACAGACACTTTGAGAATGAGGTGATGTGCAAAGTATATTATAAGAAAATTTGTGTTTTTTGACCTTGGATGCAAATAAACCTGCTTTTGGAGACCCCCCTAAACAAAATTAGGACTTTTTAAAATAGCATAACAGTAGCAATTTTAGAGTCATCATAAAAATTCACACACACAAAATCTTTGTAAAATTCCATCAAAATGTAACAACTAGCTTTGCCTCTGAAACGACTTTCCTTTTCGGTTGACATCATCAAGCCATATACTTTCAACATCCACTTGTCACATAGAGTCCACCTTTCCCCCAGTCTATTCCCAATGGATAAAGTGCCTCCCTACATTGTTAATTGCTTAAAATGCTGCTTTACTCCTAAATACATCACATAAATGTAAGAATTCACAACATAGTAGCTACTAAAATAAAAATCAAATTTCAGAGTTAAAAACACCATTTCATGTCGACTTTAAAGGCCTAAGAGCTCATACATACTGTAGACTCACAGGAGCAGCTCAGATCTCAGCTTGAAAGAATGACATTCTGGTTTTTGACAGCATGAGATTATGATGGCCATCAACCAAACACTCAAGGGCAGCAAGAAACTTTAGAGAACGCTGATATGAAAAGTGTGAAGAGGCTTGAGAAGTGAATGTAATTTTCCAACTACTTGGCTTGGTAGACAAGAACCTACTTCAGCTGTGTATACCTGACAGAAGTAGCTCATTCAAAAGCCTTGATTCAGTTTGGAGAGGTTTTGCAGGTCGAAGGACTAAATGCTTTGTTTTTTTCGTTCTTGCCAAGTGGACAGCTGATTCCAAATTTTTAGCAAAAAAATAAGCTCAAACTTGGAGTCACGTGTCAAAACTTTGAGTAAATTAAAAGTATTATGGCCGCAAATTGATGAATTGAACGCAACGATTTAAGAAATAATGTTTTTTGTTAATGATTAATGTACACATTTTCTTTCTGCTTGGTCCAAATCACATATTCACTCTGGTCCCACTGAACTCTTTTCAAAAAACTATTTAACCCTGTACAACAGTACAACAGTACTGAGCAACCATCTGAATCACAAATGCGGACCTCATAGACAAAGACCACAAGACAACAGATTTCCATCAAATGCACAATTTTGTACAAGGCCACTATTTTTGTCCCTGAGCCATTTTAAAGTGCACTTTCCAGCTCAGAAAACAATTTCCCACCAACCAATGAGCCAAACTCTGACATCAAAAACCACTTCTGTAAACACTAGTGTGAAAAACGCTGCCAGACTTCATTTTCAACCATTGGCACAAAAGTTGCAACACTGATTTGAATTTGGTTCAATGATACATTCAACAGCTACTTTATATCTGTATGAACTTAAATGCAAGTGAAATTCAGGCCATAGAATCACCTCTTCACCGAGTCTAGAGGTGAAGTCAAGGCACACAGGCAGAGACCCAGACACTGGCTCTGAGGAACATCGGCAGTCTACTGCCAACAAAGTCCAAATAAAGCTTTTAATACGTTCACTATTGATCCTGTGCTGAAATAAACTCAGTGTATTGGCAGGGCTGGAATCCTTCTTTGAAGGGACTCCATAATGCAGCTAGTCAATGCTAAGCTGTCTGCAATCAATCCCAAATAACAGTTAATTACAGCTCACGTCCATTTTGAGAAAAGACTGGTGGAAATAAGAGAGAGAAAGACTCAAGGCAGATATAAAGCTGAAAAGGTGCTGAACAGAGAAAATGAAGAAAAACTGTTTGAAAAGTTGATGAAAAACCATTAACCCCGGAGTACTAAACATCTGAACGCTTTAAAAATGAAGGCACATCTATCAAGCAACCAAGGGCTCCGAGTTTAGTTAGTTAACTTTAGCAGTTAGACCCTGCTGGTAAATGCTATACACCATTCTGTGGGTGTACCATGTTTCTCCTTTGACAGCCATTTAAAATTAGCAGTATAAAATAAACATTTTAGCATATGCATGCTTTTTCATATATTACCATACTGTATATAAAACAAGTAATCTAAACTATGACGTATAACAAGGTATACAAACATTCATAGCACTATACTTACATAAACCATTAAACATTCAATAAATGAATAAAAAATTTTATTATTCTAAACTGTATGCTTCATCAGCAATTTGTAATGAGGAATATATATGGAATATAACATGTGAAACATTTCAAATCAAAACCAAAATGTCTGCTGCTATCCCTCATCAAATTCATGGCCTGGAATTTATATATTTAAGCATGTAAAATACTTACAGCGGGACCATATATTGCTACCAACTATACATACTGTATAAAAAAAAAACAAAAAAAAACATCCAAACTCAGAAACTGCAGCCAACTAGACTCAAGGAAATTTACTGAGATCAAATATTCGTGAAGTCTTTAGGTAACAAAAGAGGTATTACTCAGAAATGGCTTAGCATCAACTTAATAGCGTGTCAGATGTTTGAATGTTATCATCTGCCCATGATATATACACTTTCGGCTCGAGGGCGCAGAGCAAACTGTCCGTTTCATAGCACAAGCATTTCAGACTCCTCCGCTGATGGCAGCCTAATAGCGTTTATGTTACCAGAAAGTGCAAAGCTCTTCTTTTTCTGGTTACATATCATTAATTTAAAGAGTTTATACAGCTGCATATTTACTGAGGCAAGTAGGGGTAAGTGCCCCACTTAAGGTTCAGCCATATCCCACTGTGTGGATGTTGAGTGAGTGTGAATGTGACCTGAAGTGCTCTCGTATGGCTCCACACTGACTCTCCACCTGCACAACAGTCAAACCTGAGACACGCAGGACTGAGATGTGGTCATTTTTACAGTTTTTTGTTTATGTTTTTGATGAAAATGTCTTCTATGATTAATCAATGCAATTGATTATGTCACATTCACTTATCTAGAAAAAATTTATAAACATTTATTAATTCACATTCACAATGCTACATAATCTGACTAGCATGCACTGTAACTTAGTTCACCTGTGAATTAATTTCTGTGTTTTTGCCAATGTAAGTGGCATTATCACTGTTGGACTGTTGGTTACCCTGCATGCTTTGTGGCTGAGGTCAAATCAGAGTTCACACCAAGTACAATAACTATATTAGCATCCATACCAGCAGACATTATTGTTCTGTTTATTATAAGCGTGGGTGGCAGTTTTGTTGTCTGCCTCTTTAAATGTTCAAGCTTTTTAAAGCAGGATTCTGATTGGCTGTCAATGTTTTTATCGTTAATCAGCTGGACAAAAAATTGTTCTGAAAGGGATTCCACATTATTGTTTCTCTGTGCCTTTATCATTATAGTTGTGATGTGGACTCTGCTATGATTTTATATTTAAAATAATTTTTAGAACTATATCTTTATTGTTATAGTTACTGGTGTGAATGGGCATGGGTTTATTTTTATTTTTTTCTATATATATTTGTTTGTTGGTTTACATTTCACTGTAATGTCTTTTGTTGTGTTTGTGTGTTACCATTGTTGAGATGTGTAGTCTCAAATGTGTAGTGCAGGCTTGCCAGTAGTTATGTTTGATTCTTGAATGAATCGTTTTTTGAAAACTGGTAACTGATTGATAACTGGTTTGAAATGAAGCGACTCAAAAATAACCCAACAGGGTTACTCTAGCACATTTGGTTCTTTTGGAGTCGGACTTTACAGAAAAGCAGACTTTCATCTATTTCTGTAGATTTGATTTGTTCATATCGAACTGGTTCTTTGGTTCAATAACTTGTCTGGACATGCTCATTTGGTGTTCGGCCTGGTGCTAAAGTTCAATTCTGCGAACCACCCCTGCCAGTTACCAGCTTAAAAGGACGATTCGTTAAAAAATTGAACATCACTACTTGCCAGTTACATTTTTGTATGACTATTCTCATTTGCAATATATTATTTAAAATAGTCTATACACTTGATATTTCATTTTAGAGTAACACTAATACAGCCTTCTCGACAAAAAGTAGTGTTGGATATTATAATGTGTTTGAGCCAATTAACCTGCTGAATAAATCAATTCTTTCTTCAATTAAGGCAAGATGAAAAGGTGAATAGTTGAAAAGAAAATGCTTTTTTTATACTTCAGGTGGTCTCACGTCGAACTAACGAACAAACTAAGACTAATGTATCGAACCCAGATTCCCTTCTTTCTTTATTTGCATGTCTCTTTTTCTCTCTCCTGCGATGGCACACTAATAGATTTAGCAAAGATTGCATGGGCATTTATTACCACATGTAATTGAACGTGATGATTATCGTTGTTGTGTAATGTGATTTTAATGTGGCGTGATGGTTATGTATAAGCCATAATGACTTGCCTCCAAGGGTTACAGCTCACACGGGGGAAAAAAAAAGAGCGAAAAAAGAAAAAGAATTTGATTTAGATTTCCCCCCATTTTCACTTGACATATAAATAAAGGGGTTTAATTAAAGCTTTCCTTCGGCAGCTTGCTTTCGCAAATAATCGTCCGTTTTATGAGTTTCCTTTTGGAGATGAGGGAAGTGATTGATAGAAGTGTCGTCTTTTCGTATGCATGTGTGTTTGCGACTGTCTGCTGGCACAGCGCAGAGAGAGAGCCGTGGTTATTTGTAAAATATGAGTTATAGCCGAGCAGGTCCGCGCTGCGCCTCTGGTTCAGACGCCTGAATTGCTGTATTTAAATCAGAACGAATCTATATTTTCTGATGTTCGGAGAGGCCATGCAGTACAAGGCCAGAGTACTCGTATTCTCCTCATCACTTTTTGAAAGCACACACTTCTGCATATATTGGTCGGCAAATGCCTGGCTTAACATAAACTTGTCCATTAAGGCCACATTTCATGAGCAAACTCCTTCAAAATGGGGCCAAATTGGCTTCGCTGGGACTATAACCTGTTATTATTGTTCAGTGTTATCGACCTTTTTATTTTAGTATGCAGCGGGCCGCAAAGAAAGAGGCCAGTCTTTATAAATGGCCCAGTGAATGGCAGTCCGCTAAAGAAGCCCATTATATTGCGGCTGAAGACGGCGGCATACACACAAACATGCTATAGCAGAGAGCCTAGACAAACAAGCACTCTGAACATCAAAAATGCATGCAAACTTTTCAAGGAAGGGTTGCACCCAATGCATATACATTTTCTCTGTCTTTTCTTTATCTCACTTCTCTCTCTCTCTCTCTCTCTCTCTCTCTCAACACACACACACAAAGTAAAGGGAAAGCCAGAGCTTTGCTTGACATTATTAGTTTTGCATTTGGGCTCAGTGCCCGGAGTAACGCTATGGATTTTCGTCTTACTTTCCTATAATTGGATGAGTTAAATTTCTCCATTCATTACACAAGCACATGACCTTGTGACCTCTGCTGCTCTCACGTTTTATTAGCACTTTCATCCCCTGTTAATATGGACCTCTTGTCCCCAAAGACCCTGCTCTACAACACTCTTTCCCATTCTTTCTCATTTACTCCAGTGTCTGTTTTCTTCCATTTTTGTACATTAAACAATAATTACAGATCTATTTGTTTTACAGATGTTATTTATAAGCCATCATGCATAGCGAACATACACTCACCTAAAGGATTATTAGGAACACCATACTAATATTGTGTTTGACCCCCTTTCAGCTTCAGAACTGCCTTAATTCTACGTGGCATTGATTCAACAAGGTGCTGAAAGCATTCTTTAGAAATGTTGGCCCATATTGATAGGATAGCATCTTGCAGTTGATGGACACTTGTGGGATGCACATCCAGGGCACGAAGCTCCTGTTCCACCACATCCCAAAGATGCTCTATTGGGTTGAGATCTGGTGACTGTGGGGGCCATTTTAGTACAGTGAACTCATTGTCATGTTCAAGAAACCAATTTGAAATGATTCGAGCTTTGTGACATGGTGCATTATCCTGCTGGAAGTAGCCATCAGAGGATGGGTACATGGTGGTCATAAAGGGATGGACATGGTCAGAAACAATGCTCAGGTAGGCCGTGGCATTTAAACGATGCCCAATTGGCACTAAGGGGCCTAAAGTGTGCCAAGAAAACATCCCCCACACCATTACACCACCACCACCAGCCTGCACAGTGGTAACAAGACATGATGGATCCATGTTCTCATTCTGTTTACGCCTAATTCTGACTCTACCATCTGAATGTCTCAACAGAAATTGAGACTCATCAGACTAGGCAACATTTTTCCAGTCTTCAACTGTCCAATTTTGGTGAGCTCGTGCAAATTGTAGCCTCTTTTTCCTATTTGTAGTGGAGATGACTGGTACCCGGTGGGGTCTTCTGCTGTTGAAGCCCATCCGCCTCAAGGTTGTGCGTGTTGTGGGTTCACAAATGCTTTGCTGCATACCTCGGTTGTAACGAGTGGTACTGTATATCTATCTATATATATGAAGACCTCCGATGCAAAAGCCTCTAAAAGCCACCTCTGTCAAAAATGAGAAAATAATATTGAGTGAATGCTCTCCGCACATAGTATACAGTACACTCATCAAATACTTTCACTTCAAACTCACTAAATCACAGCCTCAGCCCATTCAGAAATGTCGATACTTGGGTAGAAACCTATACATAGGAGTCTGATAAAAAATTTAATATTAAACAAAAACTTTAGACGGACTTAGAGGCTTTTGCATATGAAGGCTTCATATATATAATGTTATAATATATATAGTACAATAAAATGATGTATTATAATTTTAGATATTTTTCATATTTCCTTGCACACACTTATTTAAGTAAATGAATCACTGATACTATTGCTCATAATTAGAGAAAGTGCATATATGTATTAGCATTTACCTACCACACACACACACACAGACACAATGGGACAGAGAAATAACCAAAACCAAGCATTCACACACATACACTGGGGATCTGCACAAAGACATGTTGTACAAAGACTTCCCCTCACAAGGAGTGCATGCATATTTTATGAAAAGTCAACAGATTGCCGTGTTTCGAGCCTGATGTCTCTTATTGCTTCTCCGTCCCCCAGCTGTGTCCCAGCAGCCCGTGTTAGATCACTGTGTTCACAGACGAGTCGGACACAAAGCCGCACAGGGGGAGTCGTCCAGATTGCAGCATTAGAGCGCCTGCAGAGACGAATGAATCGAGCCTCCTTATTCTTAGACTGGCCACAATGGGCATTTTCCACAGAGGATTCACTGTAATCCTGGAGAGGGTCATTGGGTCAGTGCTATCACAGCTTGCATGATGTGTACTGAACATTAGAGATTGTGACAAATTTGAACAAATGATTGTTGTGTGTTTTCTGTCACATTAGATGTAACTGCAGTAGACTACTCAGGTCAATGTGATGGTCACCGGGATTTTTCCAGGTAAGACATGTTCCTGGATCAACATATTTTGTTGATTCTAGAACAACATTCCTGTCCGAAAATTTAGTTCTAACCCTATTCCTACCCCTAAACCTAACCCTACCCATATAACTTATCCCTAAAATAAGTGGAAAATGATAGGTAAATAATAATGATGTAGAAGCATGTAGCCTAACCCTGGAATGTTGTTCCAGGGTCAACAAAGATGATCCAGGAACATGTTTTACTTGATGAAATCACATTCACCACAAGGCAAGGGGACATGTCATTCGCTGAAGTTTGATACTTAGTGATTTCAACAACCCCTAACCCAAACTAAAGTTAAGGAAAGTGCATTTAGTTATTATTAGTATTTCGTGTATGATTTTATTTAGTCACAAATTTTCAGCAGCCATTATTCCAGTCTTCAGTGTCTCCGTGATCCTTCAGAAATCATATGGTGATTTGGTGCTCAAGAAACATTTGTTTTTTACAAAGTGATTAAACTACAGGATACATCTGTTAAGATTTGGTTTATGGTGTGATAAACCTTTATTGAGGCTTAAGAACTAAATTACAGTTACTTTATTGAGGCTTTAGAACTAATTTACAGATTAGGTCTGTGTATAACCTCAAACAAACAATGTGAATGTCAATGATGGTGGTGTTTATTAATAACCAAGTCACAGGCTGAAGGATTAGCATTGAGTTCTGACAAAATAATGTTTCAAAATATATAAGATATTCTATTTTGCTGCTGATCAGTTACTATTTTGCAGCAGTGGTATTTTAAAATAGCCAAATGCAACAGACGGCTTAATAGCATTCATTTAGAAAGACTGATGAATGCCAGCAAGGAGGGAGATTTTGAGACTCTTGTTCTAAATTAACCATGAACAGTTTTGAAATGAGAATAAATAGAGGAAATAAGCATCCCAAAAATAACATCAAGACATATTTCACAACCAGTCATCTCAAGCTAATTCCTCTATAATTAAACAGGAAGCAATGCATGTTGTGTCACGTTGTCGTTGTCACCATGATATATGTGTTGAAATGACCTTAATGATGGTCTGATTTCCCTTCTCAAATGCCATTTTACAGCCTGAAGATCTTGATCTTGTTGAAGAAAAGTTTACTATACATTAAAAAGGATTAAATGTTAACTAGTTAACTGTAAACCTTTAACCCTCACGTTTTTCCTGACATCTGAAAGACCCCAAGGCCATTTTAGCATCTCGAAAAACTTTGCATTTAAGTATTGATAGAAAATTCACGAAGGAAAACATTTAATAGTAATAATATGTGGAAATTTTAAGCCCATTTTATAACTGCTACTATTTGTACACATAAATCAAAACGTCAAAACTCAAATATTTGCTGCTCATGTGATTTATATTTAGCATGCAATTAATCTTTTCAGCCACTGTGTAATCAACAAGAACAAAGCTCTTTGCTACTTTGCTCTTTGCTATTCCTTCCTGTCATAGAATGACAAGCAAACAAACAACCACCACCACCACCGAATATCTCTGCAGATCTAATGATCCCCATCTAAATTTCAGTCAAAAACAGCCATCCAGCCACAAACAAAGACACTTCTGTCACAATGATATCAGCGGAGTGGGCTTGGAGTAAATTGATCATTATCTTGGCACACCCAAAGAGCCTGTCTTTTGCTCAAGTGTACCATTTTACCCATTTCTAGAGCTATTTTCCTCTCCCTCTCCGATGGAATCTTTCTTTCTGTCGCCATATTTACATACGGGTCTCGAAAGGGGCCACTTGACAGGATAATTCTACCTTTAGAGTTACGTCAGCTTCTGTCAGGATGTGGGGAGCGGATTACTGTGATTTCCTTAAGCAGGATGCACTTTGCTTTACCGCAGACGGCACAGCTGTTTTTTGGCATGCCAATGGAAAACAAAAGCTCGAAGCCACGAGTAGCGGTCCTCCGTGCTTCCCACAATAGGAAGGCTGAATCTCTTTCGACTCAGCCCGTTCGCCTGGTATCGGCAACCCGCACCCCTCTCTCTAATCCACCCCCTCACCCTCGTCAGCCCAAATGCATCATTACAGTCAATAAATCAAGACGCCTCCACCACATAAACTACAGGATGCCATGTGAGAAAGAAGCGCCAGCTGTTTCTCTGCCCTTTGTTGTCGTATATCCAGTCGACAGAGGCAGGGCTGACTAGTCGCTACAATGCTGTTTTTCTTCAATTTCTCATTCCTTGCTTTCTCTTCATCTGAATTGTGTACAGAGAACATTCCACAATGTAGCAATGAAGTTACAAATCCCTCAGGAATTAGTCTATGCCTACAACAACTGCATGCTTATGCACGGTAAAAAATGAAGGAAACGATAGCAAGCTGACAAATTGCTTTTGTTCCTCTTTTGGAAGTTGCTTTGGATAAAAGTGTCTACTAAATGCATAAATGTAAATGCCAATGCGTTTTAATTAATTTATGTAATTTATAGTATCTAGTCTCAGTTTATAAAGAGTAAAGTTGACATGGTTTAATCTGCCATCATTGTAGCAATTAACCACTTAAATTATCTTTTTTTTTTTTTGTCTCAACAAAAGGGTCTAATGTGTTCCCTTTATTTACACATTTTAAAGTTTTTTTATTTATTTTTTATGAGAAATGTATTTCATGGAGAGCAAAGTGATTGAAACTATACTAGGGACACACCAAACTAAAAATGTCTGTGCAATATAAATGCTGTATATGTCACAATAATGGACAATATGAAAAATGGATATTCATTTTAAGATTTGCTTAAATTTCATTTAACAGCGTTATTAAATTATTACTGTTTTTAAAGGTAAGTGGGAATTAGATGATGACAAAGTGTAAAAAATAGAGAAAATTAGCAAGAAATTAAATGTAGGCTTAAAATATTACTAATATCAATAAATAAAGTAAAAATCTCTAATATCTCTAATATTATGATGTGATACTGATTATAAGTAACTAAATGTGACAAAATCAACAACAACGATGTCAGGAAAACTAGTAAATAATCAAACAATGGAAACTTATTTGCTGGGTTCAAAATTGAATACTTCCCTATATAAAACAAAACAAAAAACAGTATGCCAAAAGATTAGTATGTCCGAATACATAAAGTACTCGAAGACAGTATGCGAAAATTACCCAGATTTCCACCGAGATTCTGAAGTGCACATTCAATGGACACTTTTACTATCCCATGATGCCACAGGAGAGGATTTATGAATGCAAGTGATGCACCTGACGCTGGTAGGTCACATGACAGTAACAACCTGACGGAGTATGTCTGGATTTATACTATATAGAACAACGGTCCTGAATGAAGTTCAAAGTCAAATGTACCTACTCGCTTGTTAGTTAAATTACAGATTATTTTAGAACAGAAATATTCTTGAAAGTTGTTAGAACTTCAGAATATTAAGTAAAGCAGAAAAAAGGGTATTTTACCGCACAATTTACTTAATATAAGAATCATTTGCTGTGTACATACTATGTGTATGAGAAGATTGCATTCATTGCTGATGCTCACAAATGCACACAAACCCTGGACCACAGCTTACACGGTGAAATGCACGCTCTTGATGAAAACATCGGCTCGGTAAATTGCACACACACTGTAACGGATTTCTGTAATTTGAACAGTATTTTACTGTAATATGTACAGTAAGATACTGTAAAATATGTATACAGTATGTTACTGTAAACAGCAAAGGATTATGGGAAAATATAGGGTCACTACTGTAATTCTTCACTACTGTAAATCAATTTACAGTAGTGAACTTGCCCGCGAAAAACTGACCAATGGCAAGAGGGATTTCTTTTCAAGTGTTTTTTTGAGGGGTGAAGTGGCAGTTAATGCACGGACAAAAGATCATGTAACTCACCAAAAAGGTTAGTATATAATTTCTATTTTATGTAAAATAAACATTTTCACATGTGTTTACTTATGTTAACAGCAAACTAACATGATGTATCGTTTTGTTTTCGTCTGAATGGTTTTAGTGTCTTTTTTTCCTGACTGTCGTCAGAATGTTTTTTTTGGTGCCTTTATTACTGTCTTTTTTCCTGACTGTCGGCCGGGTCGCTGTCACGGTGATAATATTAACTGGTGAGTAAGTTAAGTTCACCTATATTAGCCGAAATATTCTTTAGTTAAAACTATAAAAAATAATGGTTGTGTGTTCCTCTGCCTCTTTAACGCAAGTTAGCTCATCAGGCGGGCGGAGTCGACGGTAACGTTAACCGAGCTAACAGCGAACTCAACGTGAAATACTGAGGTAAAGTGAGATAGACGAAACCCTTGTTTTTAAACAATATTTTCACGTAGGCCTATATGATTTATTTTCAGGTTTGTGATCTGGATAATGCCATCTGCAACGATGGAGTGTGTTGGAGCCTTTTCATTGTGATAACATCAACTGGTATGTAACGTTATGGTCACCTTCACCTAAATTAGCCGAAGTAAACTTATTAAACAGAGAAGCATAATAACTTTGGTATGTTCTGTCTCCTCTTTCACAACTTTTTGGCAGATGTACAGCGTAAATACTGAGTAAAACTTAGTTAAAGGGATAACGTAGTACACCTTAAACAGAAAATTATGTATGTCATCATTTACTCGCCCACAACGTGTTCTAAACTTGCATGAAGTTCTTTCGTCTGAACATTTATGTAAAATAAGATATTATTAAGATATAAAATAAGATATTTTGAATAATGTTGGTAAATAGTGGCTGGTCCGCATGGACTTCTATAATAGAAAAAATACTTTGGATGTCAATGGGGACCAGTAACTGTTTGGTTGCTCATGTTCTTTAAAATATCTTCTTTTGTATACAGCACATTAAATAATTGAATGGAAGTTATGAACAAGTTGAGGGTGAGTAAATGGTGACAGAATTTACAATTTTGAGTAAACTAACCCTTTATCCAACACCATTGTTAATTTCATCTTTTGTTTTATTTTCAAGTTTGTGGTCTGAATTATGTCGTCTGAAATGTCGGAGGTGTATTTTGGAGTCTTTTTTGTGATTGCCTTCGTAATGGTGATAACATCTACAGGTGAGTAAGATGACATCAACTAAATTAGCTGAAGTATGCATTAGTTAAGCAGGCAAACATGTTCTTTTCTGTTCTTTATTTTGAATTTGCAGCGGCCATTCCCTCCGGACTGTACATCACTGCTGACGCTCTCCACTAATACACAGAACGGGTTGACGTTGGAGGAGGAAGAGGAGAAGGAGGAGGAAAGGGTTAGCAATATACCATTATCAATATAGCAAAGTTTTGCTAACTAATATTTTTAATGTTGTTTAATTGATTAAAAACTATAAACACCATACAACATTATATCTTACCTCATCTTCACCCCACATGTTATTGTTGTTAGTAATAAGTTCTGTTATTGTATTTTAGTTTTTTTTTCTGTAAACTATAACACTAAAAGGCTGCTGTGACTTTATCTGTTTCAGGAGAGTCTGTTCTCAAAGCAAAAACATGGATGCTGACAATGAAGGGCAGAATCATCATCCAGTTACAACTGCTAACAGACGACTCTTCAGCATTAGCTGTCTATTTTGTCGAATGCAGAATCAGGTAAACCAATATATATATATATATATATATATATATATATATATATATTTTTTTTTTTACATTACATTACATTTACATGCATGCATTTGGAAGTCACTTTTATCCAAAGCAATTTACATTTTATTAAGTTTAATTTAAATGATCCATTCCCTGGAAATCTAAGCTACAGGAATATTGAAAAAGAATGAAGCTTTAATGATTTTAATGTAATGTATTATGGGGTAATACCATCCCTGTAGGTTAGGGGTGGAAATTGGCAAAAATTTGATGATTCGATAGTATTGCGATATTTGGGCCACAATTCAATATTATTGCGCTTCCTAACATTGCGATACAGCAAGTATTGCGATTCGATTCTGCGATATATTGCGATTCATGTCCCCCATATTATTCAAAGACATTACAAAAAATAAGACTGCTCAACTCACTACAAATGTCACATTAAATCTGTGAACATCTTCTACACATTTACTGGAGGCTAGTGCAAAAACTTTGTCCTTGAACATTCAGGACACAGGACCTTATTACAGAACGTAATTATATGAACGCGTCACCACCGCATTAGCACCAAAAACATGGAGATTTTATTTTAGAGAATAATTACACAACCTATTCGATATACTATAATTCTATAATTAAATAAACTAATCGAATATCCAAAAATTGTGACTCATCCCTGCATTTAATACCTTGTTTTTTTCCCAAAATCTTCACTTACGTCTCGATTTTCGAAGGGGATTATAAACGTTTCTTCCTTGGTTCGCTTTTATTTAGGCCTATTACATTCACATTCTTTACTGTGGTAAAGTAGAAAAACGTTGTAGGACAGATAGCCTACATTTTTACTTGCACGTCAGATTCATTTCAACACAGTTTTTGCTTGTTATTAGACATGTACGGCGCGTCAAGTTTATTAGATTTTTTGTTTCGCTCTCTTTGGCAGCGCAATTTCAAACATAGCTTAAATGTCTTGCCCTTGTGGAAGATTAAATTCACTTTTCATACCTTTTACAACAAGTAGAAAACATGAAGATATCAGAAAATAGATCGATGGTCTCTTTCCTCCTCGTGTCATCCCTCTCAAAGCACAGAGCGGTATGGCTTCATGTGGAATCACGTGTCTTTGTGTGGAAGTATTAAACGAAAGTTTTTTTTTTTTTTTATATAGATTTAACTTTTCTATTATGTAAGTTTCTAATATTTACTGATATGTATTTGAATGCTTTACAGGCTTTGTGTTGCTTCTTTGACGGAATTGCTCAAATAAAGACTTTTTTGCTCGAATAAACTACATTTTTTTATTTCAATTTTCATAATAACCCCCCAACCACTGCAGGTAGTTGGTCCATTACCACCGCAGTGGTAAAAAAAACTGCCACCGTCACAGCCTTATAACCTATATTGGAATACTTTGCGCTACTGTATCAATATAATTGCGTGCGCAAAATATCGCGACACTGAACAGAATCGATTTTTCCCCCACCACTACTGTAGGTGGATTCAGAATCAGATGTAGTGCTTTTATTAACGCCAAAGTACATGCAGCATCAAGTTTGAGGGTTAGGGAAAATTCTGCCAACACCGGTCTGAAAAAATTATATATTTTTTCCCTGCTTGTGTTTGCAGGTTCATTCTGAGAGTCAACCCTGATGGCACCAAACACCAAAGGCACAGATCAGATGGAAATCTGGAAAGGTCCAAAGAAAAGCATCAGCCTGAAACCCTCAGTGTTTCTCATCAGAGAGGTTGTCAACTTTGACTGGCAAAATTACTGAAATGTAACAACACAACACTGACTTTGACTGTATTTTATTGTTTTAAGGCCTGTTTTGCTTTTCAGTGTGTGTACGTTTTTGCCATGCTACAGATATAAATGGTCACCAGGAGATTAATTCTATGGACTTTGGAGATGTTGCCTTTTTTTTTCTTCAGCTAGTGGCTCCTAAAGGTCAAGATTTGTAATTTGTACTTCTAAAACAAAATGTTCAACGATTAAAAAGAATATTATAAGGACAAATGTTTGTGAGTTATTGTGATTTTTTGGGGGGTGGGGTAAACATAAATTAAAAAAAGAAAATTTAAATGAAAAAAACAAACAAAAAACAATACTAATACTGTAAATGAAAATACGGTAATAATACTGTAAATGCATGTACAGTAAATGATACAGTATACTGTAAGTGAAAATACAGTAATAATACTGTAAATGCAATTACAGTAAATGGTACAGTATACTGTAAGTGAAAATACAGTAATAATACTGTAAAACATTTTACAGTAACTTACTGGCATCCAGCTGCCAGTAAGTTACTGTAAAATTTACAGCAACCTCTTTACAGTGCACATTCGGGTCCATGGCGCAAAAAAAAATCGAAAGTTTGAATTGTGACACAAGGTCATCTCCATCACTGGCTTCATCTTGCAGTTTTTTTTATCACAGTCTGTGTGGCGATGACAGGCTGTCGATCCGTCCATATCTAAATATATATTTCTGAAGGGGAGGACAAGAGCGGCAGGCCGGCCGAATTACCAGGCCTGTCACTTGCCGACTGACAGCAGGGGGCTTTCCATCTGGCCTTGGATCACGCTCTCTCTCATGCACTTAGCAACTTAGCAATGCAGCAGTTTCCTATAAAGGCCAAGTGACAATATATTGATCTCCTCAGGCCAGCAACTTCAAGCTATAGGCTTGCAGGTTTATTCAATTACCTGTTTGTTGATGCCGCTTCTGGGGCCGGGTGCATGCGCGCTCCTTCTCTCCCTGTCGGTCCCTGGCGTGAAATAGCAGTGGGCGGAATGCTGTCTTGGCACAAGGTGACAGAAGGTTTCTGACAGCTGTGAGAAAAACTTGCTAATGACCGCTTTCTGTTGTACCAGCCAGTGTTTTAATGCTAATTGTAATTTGCAATGGACGTGGCCCCTGTTTAAAACAATAATTTATGCAAACATGAATTTCATTTATTTAAAACCGTGTCCCACAAGGAAGGTCCCAATGTTGCATTGCATATTCTCTCACATCAGTAATTATTCACTGGTTCTTAATGTTTTTTTGTTTTTTTTTACAAGTCATAATCCTGGTGTTCAACATTAATTAGCTAAAGCTGTCTGGCTGCATATTTTTCTTCAATATTTGTTCTCATGATTTTTCTTTCTTTTTTTTTGCATCTCAGCACTCTGGGGTAACATGTACTTTGCATGACTTTTTTTCCCCCTCCTCCTATCAGCAAATATTTACCTCAGACAGTGTGGATGAGAAAAAAAAGTCAACATAGCAGGGTGGAATTTTCGTTATATAGCGAATCTGTACAGTCACCAAGTTTGATCTATTAAACCAACGAGCCTGGG
The DNA here is from genome assembly GCF_965113295.1 of Leuciscus leuciscus. Lineage (NCBI taxonomy): Eukaryota > Metazoa > Chordata > Actinopteri > Cypriniformes > Leuciscidae > Leuciscus > Leuciscus leuciscus. The sequence continues at coordinate 29,146,906 of NC_138740.1, read as the reverse complement.
GTGTGTTTCCCGAACAATGACGTAACTCAATGCTTATCTACCATAGTACGATGCATTGTTATCAACTAGCTTCTCACAACTGTTTTCTGAAACCATATTGTTGCAAATTTATCGTTCAGCCACGTTGGTTAATGTTGTCACGCAGGTGGTGGAGTATAACTTAAGTTAATGATGCTGGCTAGCCCTAGAATTCATTTAATGAATACTGTAAACTAGGGAGTTTACAGTACCTGTTCGGTGTGATGATGTTAAATGTCCCCGACAACGTCTGTAGTCCCATTAATCACTTGTTTGCAACTGCCTTTTTCAAGACAAGTAAAAGCTTTAAAAAATGTAACAAGGTGTATGTATTTTACTGATGTATTTTATGTTGTAGAATAAGAGCTTGTGTTAACCACAGACCTTATTTCAGGCATTTAACCAAAAACCCATTCAGAAATGCTAAAATGCTCATGCTAAAAAGCATGCTTAAAAACTCTGTGTTTGGCCTGCAAAAAATGCCTGCAGCACTCTATTTAGAGCGAGATGAAGGTGAGAAAATAATGACAGGTATTTTGTTTAAAGTTTTAATGCGATGCGGCCCCACGTTCCACAACAATGCTTCTACACTAATCCATTGCTCAAGCCTACAACTAGAATTAATTTCATCGCTAAATCAGTGTTCTATAAAAAAAAAAAAAAGTTGAGTTGAACTAATCATATTTCCATAATTCTCACTCTCAGACCAGTTATAACATCTTTGTGGGAGCCTGGTACATACCAAGTCCTTGAAACACCCATGGTTGGGAAAATAAGTCTCAGCTGGGTCCAATTAGGGGACGACCAGGAGCGCTGTTTGTGTTGGCTGTCTCTCACCAGGCCATAGGGACTCATCAGGTTTTCATTTGTCTCATTTGTGAAGGCATACAATAGTATACAGTGCTATCCACAGTGGTCTAATTTGAGCGTTCAGCGCCACACGCTCCCTTACCACCGGCTTCATCAACACAGCCTCTCCTAATGCGATGCGGCCCCACGTTCCACAACAATGCCTCTACGCTACATTCTTCTGCAGACGCTAGCTTACTGCACGAATATGCAGACAGTTGTTATCATTCTCTGCTAGTTCATATTCAGAGATATTTTCTGTTTTGCATTCTAATTGTTTTGCACTTCATCGTCATAGCTGCAAAGTTTGACATGCTAACACGACGCTAACACGCACATTTGCCGTGCAAACTGTATGTGCCTAAACATCTAAATTTACAAGCGGAATCGTGTGGATGGGGGTGCGTTTTTGTGAGGATCTGGGAACAGTAGGGAACATCAGTAGGGAGTCTAGTGGAGCTCTGGCACTAAAATTGAATTCCACCCCCAGCTGTTTCCAAAGTTCCTCTTATTTGAAAGGCCTTAACCAACAAGAACGGAGTAAATCTACACAATTAATTTGACATGAGCTATGAGGTGAGAAGGTACCAGTTCTTTCTTTACTGTCACAGTAGTTACTGCATGTTTACAGCATGAACGCTACCAGTAAACACACTTGACTAGATGTTTCTCTTCTCAAAAACATCCTGATTCTAAAGGGATACTGTAGTTCACTCACAAAAACTTAAAAATCTTTACTAACCATGTCATCCCAAATCTGTGGAACATAAAAGATGTTTTGAGAAATTTCAGTTTTTTGTCCATACAATAAAAGTCAATAGGCTCCAATGTTCTATTGTGTTCTGCAGATAAAATAAACAGAGGGTGAGTAAATGATGACAGAATTTAAAAAAAAATTAAATTACCTTTCCTTTTAAGACTGATGTTTAAATGTTTGAATTATATTTATTCTTATAAATATACTCATTCTGTGCCACCTGCTTTGGATAAGGTAGTGTTATAGTCAAACCTAGACCAAGTCAAGACCAAGACCAGTGTACAGTAATTTGAGACCAAGACCAAGACTTTGAGGGTTAGAGACTAAGTCAAGACCAAGACCAGACAAGGCAGTACAAATGCGGTCGAGACCGAGGCCAGACCTAGACCTTCAAAATATAGTCTTGAAACCAAACGGTCTCGAGACCAATATTGGTCTCGAGTACCAAAACACTACGATAAGGGTTGTTTGGCGAGGCACATTGCCTGTAGTAGAAGCTAGGCCTGCACTGACTATGAGGACTTGACAACGTCAAGCTTGAATTACTCGAATTATTGCTTGAAAAAATTTTTTTTGCCATAATTAATTGCATTAAATTAACACATTCAACTGACAGCCCAATTTAATACTTGATAAAGACACATGCTGCTCAGCTTCCTGCAATCATCTGCACAATGTACATTACAACGTCTTTTCATTACACAGCAGAATAAATGCATGAAACTTTTATATCTCATATCAAACTAGTGTTAAGCACACATATAAATAACTGCATACATTTGCCCACAGGGCTTATTTGTCACATCTATAATTGAATGCAAGCACATGAACCATGTGTCTTGAATAATGCATGGTCTGTCTGAGACATTTTCCAAATGCTGAAATATTCATGAAATTTCTATAAATTAGAAAGCACCTGTCCCCCATGTTTCAAACATATACACAATGAACAATGTGCTTCACGGAAATTCAGTGCTACAATAAAAATGGCCAAATTGAATCAATTAGTGGTGCATATTGGTCATAAACCGGCCATTATTAAGATCAATGTCCTGCGCTATTAGAATCGGAGCTGTAAAGGCCAAGGATGGATGATAAAAGTTCATCTCCTTCCAGCATTCTGCTCCAAATATCAGCATTCGTCTTTGAAATATAGGGCTGTCGTGATATGCAGATTAATTAATCGCAATTATCCACAATTAAACACATTTATCTATATTTGCTGAGAACAGTATTCAAAGCCTGCATTATAATGGCAGACAAGTAAATCATTGAAAATCATTAAAAAAATATCATTAAACTTATGGTAGCTACAGGCTTGATGCTTGATATTATTTATATATCATTTGTATTTTATTTCTATTTTAAACATGTGAAGCTTACATTCACTCCAACTAAATGCACATCCTCTTCAAGGCTCCCAAATTGCAATATACTGAATGTTCCACACAGCAGGGATCCATCCATCTCCTCAGTTGAATAAGGTCAAACACTACCTCACATACATGAATGCAAACAACCCGAAGGTCTTTGATTTATAGTGGCTAGATACAAACACCCTTCACTTAGAATAGACGTTGGGCTGTAATATATACGTAGCCAAATGCCTATTGGTCGATATGGAATTTTAAGGGCCCCTTTGAAGCTCGGACCGTTTACATTTGCATTTCATTGAGAGAGAGAGAGAGACAGAAAAGAAAAGAAATTTATGTGGGAGGACCATTTCATCTCTTTCCAAATCTCTCTCTCTCTCTCATATCCTCCACCCTCAGTCCTTTTCGCTCTGTCTCTCTCCATCTCTATTTCTCTCCTTCTTCGCTACTTGCAGAAAGCTCACATGTTGTATTTGATTAGTTTTTATTCCAACAGTCGTCTACCTATATGTCTGCGGTCCAAGAAGAGGGTCACTGGATCACTTCCTTATTCAAACACAGCCGAAGGGGTCAAAAAGGCAGACCTGTCATCTCCAATGTATTAAACTGCAAAAGAGAGCTACATCTACAATATATGAACTGCAGATAAAAGGAAATGAAAAATGCTGGATGGGAACTTAACCCCTTGTCTACCGAGACCTCAGACGGCTCCTAAAAAGTCATCGGATATCTCAAGTGGAATGGGTGCTCATTGTGTCTCTTTTCTCGCAATTTAGTGCTGGGACAGTGAAAACATGACATTAATTGGTCATTTTCGATGACCCTAAATGGGTAGACGTGGTCCCATCTGGTATTATGAGAGGTCTCTCATTGTGAAGGGTGCAGGAGACATCGGTGACCTGTCGGGCAGTGTTGAATAACCTATTGTCTCCTCGATCGATCAGAACACAATGCGTGACAATGTCGCACCAATGATTTGTGAATGCTGTTGAAGGTCAGCCCTCCATCCAACCCAAATCATCCCTCCCAACACACACACAAACACACACACACCTATAGAAACCCTCCATCTACTCCTGTCCATCCAGTACCGCTAAAGATTAGTCAGGGATCATGCACTGCATGCAAAGGCGAGCTTCTCTCTGCTTTCAAACCCAGGTTCTTCTGCTTCTGTAAAATATATATGTAAAACATTTAAAGAATAGTCGATGGGAGATGTAGATATATGTATGTTAAATAAATAAATAAAACACATTTTCACAGAAGTATTACTACCACACATCATAACATCATAAATCAAAACATCAAAAGGTTTTTATATTTAAATTTTTAAGAAAACTACTAACGCTGCATTGTGAGTTTTTTATTATGTCTTTATTCTGATCACCGTAATTAAGCTCTCAATATATTTTTTTCCTATTTTGGAAAGTCATAGAAATGGCAGGGATATTTTTTTCTATTGGAGCTAATGGGAACGCAAAAATACTTTAAACTATATATTAGAAAAGTATATGTGTTGTACATTCAGTTCATCTCTATAGAAGTTTACACAACTATGACAACTTCCACTTCTGAGAACCCCAGATATGAAAAAAGGGTTTGCAAACATCAAAAATATAGATAACATGTCTTAACCAAGTGCAAATACATACATTTCCAGCAAGAAAGCAATTGCTCTGTTCAGATCAAACATGAAAATGGCACGTCAATCACAAAACACAGCCAAGTGTAAAAGTGCAACCAAGTAAAATATAGTTTAACTCATCATGGTCTGAATAGCATGAAATAGATACCTTTCAAAACTTGATATTAATTAATTGCAAAAGTTAATAATTAGGGTTTACGTCATATACAAATTTCGGTATGAAATGCTCATAAGGGCAAAAATGGTGCCATTATTTTGTACCTTTATTGTTGATGACAACTGTCATGTTCAATCATTACATTAATAGACTTCTATATGCTCTGGAAAATGTGAAAGTGCAGCAAGAAAGTGCAGCAAATAACACTAGCTATAATAAAATAACATAGGCCTATCAAACAGAAAAGGAACTTCCCTTTTAATATTAAAGGCAGGGTAGGGGATTTGTTCCAGAAACATTTTTTGTTATGCTGGTTGAAAGTCTCTTCACACCCTGAGGGCAACGATACAGTGTCCTACCTGCCTGACTCGAATTTTTGCGTTTCAATGGCAAAACTATCGATCCCGAAATTAATCTGCAGCACTCAGGTGGTACAGGTCAGTGCTCTTTAAGTTGTTTATGATCATTATTATTGTAATGTTATGTGCTTTGAGACATGAGGTAGTTTAATGGCGTCTCTCATGATGCTTTTGTTTGCTCCCTGCTGAGAAAGCACTGAAGGGAGGGTGGGATGTTATGCTTTCAAAGCTAGCTCGCTATTGCTAGCCTCTCGAAAATCACCTACCCATTTTTAATTTACAACAGTGAAAAAAAAACCTGAAGCAGTCATTAAATTCAGTTTCTTGAAGACATTAACTGTTTTTACTAGCTTAAAGCCTTACATAAAGACATAAACACAGCATTTGAACAAACCTCCAACCAGAATATTTTAAAAATATCAATATAGTGTTGCCTTGCAAATGTGGGATGAAGTTTGTCCTGCAGTGTGGGGCCCTACGTGGTCAGGTGAATAAATACTCTGTCCGTGCCGGGCCCCTCACACTGACACAGGGGAGCGCATGCATAAAACAAAGGGCTCCAGAGGGAGATTAATAACCTGTAGATCCTGAGACAGATACTCCAGACAGCCCAATGTGACTTTAAAACCCGAATGAAAAGTGGATGGGCTGGGTCAAGGGCACGGAGGCACAGGTTAAAGAGTCTTTTATCAATCAGCCGGCATAGAGAATTTGTTTGGACAAGCCGTCGACTCCCAGCGGGACGGAGGGGCCGCACATACGGCGGAGGTTTCACGTGAAGAATCGAGAATGGATGCTGGTGTGAGAGAAAGAGGAATGGAGGGCGGGAAAAGGAAATGGAAAATAAATGCGCTTGGGCATTCGATTCCATTGCTCCTCCGTTCTTTCGTTCTAATTTTAGAGGTTTCTTTTCACTTTTAGACGTGGCGCCAGAGCACCATTCACCGCGGGATTTTGTTCAACATATAAAGCAAAATCGATGTGCTTCGCTGCAAATGGCTCCCGCTTCCTCCGCTCTCTTATCCGACGTCCCAATCGTACGCTATCGAGAGTGTTTTAAATCCCTGATTGCGTTTAACCCTGATGAGCTTCGAGGCGGATCAATGGCCAGCCCGTTGCAAACACACACAGACGCGCGTTCACACAAAAGGCGGCTGTATGCACCCACACGCTCCCTGGCAATATTGGTGTGGAGATTAAAGCCATATAAAAGAGGGGAGACAAAGGTGACGCCACCTTCTTTCAAATGGGAAGAGCATGGCTTGACAAAATGAGCGGGTGAGCTTCAGGAGAACAAAAGGGGAGGGCCCAGGAGCGTGTGGTGGAAGCAAAGCTCGGGGCAGCGCGGGTGAGGAGCAGGGCCTTTAATTAAAAGGATTATATGAAGGCGCACGGCGCGAGGTAGAGGCTGTCCGTGTCCTGAGATGGAGTACAGTAATGAAACCCATCACTGGCAGCTGAGGGAAAGTGAGAGATAGATAAAACCAGAGCTGGAGACTAGAGATGAAAAGAGGGGATGGGTCTAGATTGAGTACTGGGAAAAGAAAGCAAGTTTGAATTAATGAGACAGTGAAACAATGGGTAGATATGGAGGGCTGGAAACCTGAGGAGCTGAGGTGTGGAATATGATGCAGGTGTGCTGAGTGTCAAATCAGCCTTACTTTCATGGTGTTCCTGGAGAGAGTTTGGTGGAAATTAGACAGTGTATGCATTACATTTGATAAAATGGATAGTACTGACTCTGGTTGAGCCGTTACTATAAACGCACAGATGACTGAACAATCTGTATTATTGTTATATATTCCGATAATTATTGATAGCAAATGTAACTGTTTATAGAACAAATCTTGCATTTCTTAATTTTAGTTAATCATTTCATCAATTAGGTTTAAAGACTCTTTATAATCCAAAAGTGTCCTGATTTCACCAAGTGCAACATGTTCCTGGATCAACAGCTTTGTTAGTAAGTCTTTAGAATACTGTTCTGTCATTAATGAGTAACTACACAGGGACAATTGAGGAACGCACTATTAACATTCTAGTAACTACTATTAACTAACAAGAAACTCTGATTAACAAATTAATAACCAGAGGACTACTAAGAACTATATACGGGTTCATTATTAATGTGAATAATGCATAATGTATAAACGATTCTAAAGTGAAGTTCATGGTAATTTACTAGTAATAACTAAATTATTACCAAGAGAAATTAGAAAGAAATGACTAATTATTTAGATCAGTATTCTAAAACAAGCTACAGTTAGTCCAAAATGCCGCCGCTAGAGTTCTTACTAGATCAAGAAAATATGATCATATAACACCGATTTTATCATCACTGCATTGGTTACCTATAAAGTTCCGTATTAATTATAAGGTATTGCTACTGACTTATAAAGCCCTAAACGGCTTAGCTCCAGTCTATTTAACGGATCTTTTATCACCCTATAATCCATCGCGCTCTTTAAGATCACTAAATTCAAGGCTTTTGGTCATACCTAGGATATCCAGAACCACCAAAGGAGGGAGAGCATTCTCACATTTGGCTCCAAAACTCTGGAATAGTCTTCCTGATACTGTTCGTTGCTCAGACTCGCTCTCCCAGTTTAAAACTAGATTAAAGTCGCATCTCTTCAGCCAGGCATTCATATAATCCTACAGTTCAAACTACAATCCGGCCTCTAGCTCATAAATGCCAGAGGAGAACTGGCCCCCGACTGAGCCTGGGTTCTCCCAAGGTTTTTTTTCTCCATTAGGTCACCTGATGGAGTTTTAGGACACCATTAGGTCACTTGATGGAGTTTTTCGGTTCCTTGCCACTGTTGCCTTTGGCTTGCTCAGTTGGGGATATTTTGGGGATATTTAATTTAATTTTATCAATCAATAAATTCCTCTTGAAACAAACTTTGTTGTATTATTTTAATTTAATACTGTGAAGCTGCTTTGATACAATCTGTATTGTGAAAAGCGCTATACAAATAAACTTGACTTGACTTGACTTGACTTAAAGTGAAAAGCATGATAACTCCTTGTCCTTAATATTGACTGAAGTCATTGTAAGCTTTTCAGGTTTTTGTAAAGTATTGGATAGTATTGACTCAAGTGTTACTACATCCTTCTAAAGTAATTACTAATTATTTGGATCAGTATTATAACGTGAAGATCATGGTAGCCCACTAGTAATGACTCAAGTGTTACCAAATCCATCGGAAGGCATTACTATCCAAAACCTTACAAAAACCTAAAAATCTTACAATGACTTCAGTTATTAATAGATAGTTATCATGTTTTTCACTTTAGAATACTGACCCAAATAATTAGTAATTCCTTCTGAAGGATTTGGTCATTACTTGTGGGTTACAATGACCTTCACGTTAGAATTAATTATACGTTATGCATTATTCATGTTAATTATGAACCTGAATATAGTAGTTCTTAGTAGTCCTCTGGGAGGTATGAAAAGCTAATAGTGAACTATCACATTCGACCAAGCACTAATAATTCGTTAATCAGAGTTTCTTGTTAGTTAATAGTAGTTAGAGTGTTAATATTGCAGTATTCATTTGTTCCTCTGTAGTTATTTTTTAATGACGGAATAGTTTTACCACTTTGTTGATCCTGGAACAACATTCCACTCAACCAATCAGATCTGAGAGACAAGTTAACAGTTTATGTCAAGTTTAGGCTTACAACCAGTTCTACATTACTGTTATTCATCATTTACCTCTGATTTTAGGGGTAAGTTATGGGTAGGGCTATGGTAATGATACAATTTTCAGACAGGAATGTTTTTCCAGGATCAACAAAATATGTTGACCTATTAACCTGTTAACCTTTGCCAGTGCGCCGGCGCACTGAAGCGTTTTTTATTTATTTAAATAGTTCAAAGTTACTATCAGATTTAATGGTATTACCTTGACAAACTATACATCATTAAAAAGATATAAGACTCAAGTTTCAGTATTTGACCACTATTGTATTCTGAGAAACTTATAGTGACAGTTATGTCTTAATTTGTGTCAGGAGTTATGAAATGAAAAAATGAGTCGATACCTTTAACGCTACTCTGCAAAATCAGGACATGCAAACATATGACTTGATATGTGGCCATGAGAGACGCTCTGTGCTGAAATATTCCTCAATAAACGACATACTGTTACACTTGGTGGTTTAAATTGTTTAATATTTTAGCAATACAGTTTCCATTACATTTTCAACTTTAGTATTTACCTTCGAGCAACAAAGACGAATTTGGCATTTAATATAAACATGAGGCAACAGTCATCTCTGCCTTGAGATTTAATTTGCAGTACTAAATGACAAAAATGCTGCCTATAATAAAGAGACCTATTTGCCACTGGTCATTTTCTTCATTTGCCTTTTTATGATATTATTATGAAGAATAAACTGCTGTTATTTTAAACAAAAATTTTTAAGGAAATGTAGGTCTTGGTGAGCAAAATAGACTTCATTCAAAATCTTACCGGCCCTAAACTTTAATGTGCTTGTTTTCATAAAAATGTAGAAAAAGCACCATAAATGCATCATACAAGTGGTCCATTTGACTTTTTAGTATCCATACAGCAGCTTTTGTGAGAAACAGTCATAAATGAAATATATCTGATGGCAAACCTATTAGGATGTGTTTTGATGTGCTATATTTGAATACCTTTAAACCATCTCATCCTGGGCCACCTTTTGAAACCAATGACATCCTGATAGCCTGTTGTCTCAGTGAGTTCCCACAGGCCTTGCAATTCTGTAATAGATGAATAGCTTCCCTATGTACACCTAGGACATATGCACCTCAATGCCTGTGTCTCGCATAATCAATGAACAAGCATACATCCCACTGCATTGGTATATTCAGCACAAACTGACATGGAGAGCTCATACACATGCACACACAATCCACAATCCCACCTGCATTCGGCAATGAATTGTGTGCGATAAAGTCTCCCCATTTCCTGGCCTGTTCGTGCTAGTCTCCCGTTATCGTGTGAGTTGGAAGATTCAGCTCTGCGGCAGGCCCATGCTGCACACTTCACTTGTCCTAGATTAACACTTATCTCCCAGTGCCACCAGAGTGCCAGACCCACTAAATGAATTAGGGAAGGAAGCCATCTAGACACAAACCTGTGGCTCATGTCATACCAAAAGTATCCATACAGTGGCAGTTTGTCTTTTCTGGGCACAGCCGAGCTGCAAGTCGCAGTTCAGACCTCTACCTCACGCAATTAAAGAGATGGGGAAAAGTTTAAAAATATGGGAAAGACAAAGGTGACACGTAGAGTCCAAATGACTTGTGAGACATTGTGACATGGGCACACAGGGTGAAAGAATTACATCTAATAATACCATAGATCAATGATTGATTAGGAGTATAGGGATGAAATTTTAATGATCCAAGACCTTTGGGCACTTCAAGTAGCCAGTCCACAGAAAGCTGACATATGCTGTATAATTCATCTGAGGGAGTTTGTTCCCTCTCTTCCTCTCTCCCTCTGACTCTCACTCCAAGCGAGGGTCTGACTCTTCAAAGCGCTGGATGGGTGCTGGCTATATCTGTTGGTAATGTAGAGAGAGAAAGAGTTCATGCCTCATTTTAAACATGCACTCATTATTCTTGAGCTTATTCTCGTTTAATTGACAAGAGGCTAAGAGAATTCAAATTAAAATGTGTAAAAAATCTGGCACAAATCTGCAGTTTTATTAACAAACGAACTCAAACTTCACAAAATAATCTCAGCACAAGAACAGAACAACCTAAACATGCAACGTTAAGAACTGACAAAGAACCAGACAGAACACAGGGTTTACAAAGACAGAACTGAAGAGTAAATTTACAAGACACACCTGAACTGAACTAACAATCAAGCAAACACCATAGAAACAAACAGGCAGGGGGCAAAGAAAGACAGAACTGAACTAATTGACAGATCACAGACAAAGACAGAAATCAAAACAGACTGGCAATGTGACATACGGTACAGTCATACCACTTATTATTTCACCACATAAATAATTATGGGGATAAGAGATAATGATTTGAGAATCGTACCTATTTGTTACCTTATAATCCATTACAGAGTACAAAACAACAGTCGCAAAATGGCAGCAGCTGCGTTTGTATGAAACAAGAGAGAGCGAGTCCGCCATACCGGATGACATAATTAAATAACTGTACACAAAATATTGATTTGAGTTTTAATATTTTATTAGCTCACCAAACGCAAAACTTCCACGAGGAAATAAACTTTCCTAGCAAGCGTAAAGTGCTGACTTCAGTGACAGTTACCCGGATAAGCCTGAGTTAACAGTTTTCACCTGTTTTTTGGAGGGGATAAAACACCATTAGATGGAGTGATTGACCAATCAGAATCAAGTATTCCACAGAGCCATGTAATAAATATCTTTATATCTATACACACACATACATATGAGTACACACACATTATAAAGTCACAATTACCTTCGAAAGGGAAGATAAAGAGTGCATTAACAGATTCCATTCCACAGTGACAATTTGGCTTCATAGAATAATACAAAAATTGAAAGATACAAAGTATTGTTAATACATAAAGCACTGGTGAATGTTCTTGGGCCAAATACTAATAAGTACAGTGATGTTGTGGCCTAGCGGTTAGCGGTTATGCTCCTACACACAAGCCCTTATGTTCATGTGGGCGAAGTCTGCCACAAACAATGGGTCAGGATTGTGAATTAATGAGATTGACTAGTGAGATCATCTTGATTTTTTTCTTTAGTGATGCTTTAAAACAGTTGAATTTAGTTGAATCTTGGAAAAGGTTTTAGCTTTTAGCATGCTAATAGTCCAACAGTAACTGTTATGTTTACACTGGAAGTGAGTAGCATGTCACACATGGTGTGTGTTATATTTGCAGTGTAGACACAATACGAGACTGTTAGCATGCTAAAATGCTTGTAACAAAGTTGCTAAATTAAAAAGCATTAAAAAAAAATACATTTCAATACCATTACTGCCAGACTATGACAGTTCTGTACAATAAAAGCTTATAGGTATTTAGCCTACATATTTAATTACGTTTTTGATTAAGTCCCTTTAATCCGTTCACTTGGCATCCATCTTATTAACAGTTGTTTTCTCTAATAGGAATACAATACAGCTCCTGTTTCCTAAAACTAGGACCAAAATGTCCAAAACTGTTTGTCAAAATTGTAATCAGCAATACAACAATTGTATCATAAATTTGGCTCCTTTCTTGGCTTTGGGGGAATTTTTCTTTTCTTTTCATTTCTTTTTTTAATCAGAGAAGATTTTAGGTTACAAAAGAGTGATCTTTTATCCATAGCCTATTAAATGGATCTCAAAAGTCTGGGTAATGTTCAGCACACTTCATGGTTCAACAAAAATCTCAATCTCTGAGCATTTGCAAAAACAGACACAATTCCAGAAAATTGCTTGAAACTCATGAATCTCATAATTGAGCAGACCGCTCCCAGCGCTGCATACAGAGAGCCCTTCAAGTTGCTCAGTCTCCCTCTGGAAGAGAATGCATTTGGGTGTTGAAGACCCAGCAAGGGAAACGCTCAAAGGTTTCAGTCAGTCATTGGTGGAGAGTCTGTGCGGAGGCTTTAGAGAGGGTTTCTCCGGGTGAGGGCAAGTGTGCTTGAGGAGCTATGAAATGAATTTCAATTCCTTTTTCTATCCCTTCCCCTCATTTGCCCACAGTCTCTGAGTGAAGCTCGCAGACTCAAGATATGTGTCCCACTATTACAGGACTAATCCATCCATGACAGCTTTCAATTTCCTCCGGCAAATTTTTTGCACCCCCTCAATGAAGGTGCAGTACTGTCTGGATTAGAAATCTCTTTGAGTTTTTACACATTTCCAGGGACCCCCTCCAATTTCTTATATATCCTACAGTATTCCAAGGAATAATTTTCTTTGCAAATTGCATTCAGAATCCACTTGGAATACTGTATAGGATATATACTGTATATATAGGACACTCTTAAAAAAAAAAGATATATATATATATAGACTATATACTTTTAGACTAGAATATTTTATGCTATGGAAAGTTTCCATGGCTGCTAAAGGTTCTTGGGACCGTCGATGCCAATAAAGAACCTTTATTTTTAAGAGTGTACATATAATGCCCTTGCTGCCGGGTTATTCAGAAAAATAAGGAAGTGAAAAATGGAGCTAGAATCATGACCTAAAAGCTCTGAATCAATTTAGTTGGCTAATGGAGTGGTGGTCTGGTAATCCAGTCTATCAGAACAAATCATCAAATCCCTCAAAGAGCGAAATGGGAATCAAATAAAATGCTTTTGCAGGCCAGAAACAGCAATGCACATCTGTATGCTAGCTAAGCAAATTTGAAGTCATGCAACATCTCAGCGTCTGCAAAAACACGAATGCCTCGAAAAACCTTTTGACACAGACATGTTGATGCAATTTTGCACGCTGCACCTACAGTATACATAAGTATATATATATGAAAAAATTGGTATGTATAAAAGCTTGTGTACCCGAATAAGGACATTACCCATCAAAAGACACAACAGCCCCTGACACATATCTATTATTACATAGCAATCACAAAAACACTTTAATAAGTTGCAAGATAAGCTGTCATTGCATAGCAGCAAAACACCAATTCACTAAACCTACATTGGAGCAAAGAAACATTGTGTATTCCTAGACCTGTACTGATGCATGTAAATTATTGATCATCTAGACTTCAAAGAGGGTTGGGGTGAAGATGAGAAGCGGAAATTGATTTACGTCTTCTATGTTTATGATGCTTTACATGTCTTTACTGTTTATAGACAGACAGACACACACACACACACACACACACACACACATATATATATCGAAGTATATCACCCCTATTACATTTAATCTGTAATGAATAACACACTATCCATTTATTCTAAATTAAAGGAGATGTTAAGTAACCATCTGTACATGATTGTATCCATTTTGAAATCTACATGTTGGTTTTTATCTCTAACAATGGGAATAAATACATCTAATTTATTTTCAGAACGCGTAAATCATTTCATTCACGCTGTAGCATCACCATATGGACTGTGAGCAAACCCTAAATATTTATATATAAGAAAACAATCTTTGTCCATGTGGATTCTCATAAAGCTTTATCTAGTTTGCAGCTTTGAAACTGATATCAAACCTTGTTGATATTTTCTATGTGAAAGCCACATTATGTAAGCACTGGCCTTATAAACTGCAATCTTTAAGAGGAAAAAAAATCACCCCTGATGCTCAAATGAACATCACTACTACATAAATTAAAATTTGAATGCCATTTCTTCAACATTAATGGGGACTAGTCATTTTGAATGTGTCCTCGATTTACATGGCTCTTGAGTATAGCTCTAACACAAAGTAAACTGTTTAAATAATAATACATTTTAATTGCCTTTAATAGTAGGCAATATGTTAAACTAATGCCTTCGACATTTGCAGAGGAAAATGCTTTTTGCACGAGAGAAGATAACAAATCCACAAAAGCTGATATTATCATATTTCTGTCAAACACGCACATGAGCTGTTACATGCATTTCTCTGCTGAAATGTGATAACCTTACAAAAAGGGGAAATTACGAAAACAATCTCGCTACTGTTTCAGGGACAGTATTCTATAGTGGGACAGATCTCTTTGTTAAGATCTTTGATATTTTTAGGCCGTGTTTACACTTCGTATTAAGATTAATCTCGGATGATCTGTTCACAAGTGGTCAGGTGAAACATCGCCGTTTACGCCTGGTAAAATGCTTTTCCTGTGACCCCTTGTGATCGGTTTCACTAGTGAAAAAGTAAAAGAAAAATCCTGGCAGAATAGATTTTCTACGCTGCTGCTGCTATTATTGCTGCTGCCTCAGAGAAAGTATGGGATTTGTTACTGCCAAAACATACACAACACCTGCTGTAAGCAAGTAAGATATACTGCTGCTGTACAATAACATGCATGAATTACCCGTAGCAGATCTATACAGGTGGAGCTGGGGAAGGTGGAGGGTTTCTGAAAGTGCGTTGTAAATGCTACAGCAAAAGCTGGCCAAGTATTTGAAGATTGAGCAGTGAGCTCATTGGCTATGATTCAGCTGTGCCCTATAGAGAATTACGTGATTGCAAGCATAAGAAGTTAAGGCTTATTGAGTTAAGAACTTCTCTTGAGCGCTGCGTTTTTAGAACGCTGTGTCGTTTGCAAGACACTGCAAAAGACGCAAGACCCGAGCGCAACAGTTAAAGACGCCTGTCTAGTGCGTATTTATATTGAAAAACTATGGAAATAGTAGCGCAGAGGAATTTGAAAGATGCGTTGTGTGAACAACCCCTTAAGGATCTATCAGCCTGTGCCATCTACAGTTTCATGACAGAATTTACATTTTTATCTGAGTCAATTTTAACAATCACAAAGCATCATGTAACCAACAATTGACAGGTGAGTAGGTTGTGATTTGATATTGTCCAGGATGTCAGGTTAGTGTTTACACTAAACATGCAAAATTGTGTTTTGCATTTCTGACTACTTCCTATCAAAAATGTTCCTCCTCACAAAATGTTTTGGACCCCATTTACTCCTGTATACTTAGCATTAACTACTTGTGATGAGATTTCTAGAAATTATGTTAATACCAGGTGTACGCACTAACCTAGTGGGCGGAGTCAGCTCTACTTACACCATGAGATCACAATATGTTACACATAAAACTACCCAGATACATGGTTCAACACAGTATTGGCATTGCAATCATTTAGCAATCACATACAACAGGCTTCATTTATTAGTCGTCATTGATTTTGTCATTGTTGTTGTCATCGTAAGATGAAAGGCCCCAGCGCACTCCAGCGATGAGTTCAGCAGCCAGGTGATACAGAGACCACGAGGACCAGAATTCAAACACGATATAACAGTACAAACTTTCTCCAACCGATACACAGATTGATCCTATGGCACAGTTTACAACTTACTGAAGTGGATCAGAGACCTATAAATAAGAAATGAAAAGATTTCAGTCATATTTCTGAAGTGTGCTTACAAAACAATATCAAAGCAGCTGCCCAGGAGAAATCTCAGTCTTAGTTCAAATGCATTGCACGTTGGCATACTCAAACGTTATGTAGAAACGCACACATAGCTACCAAGTCTATAAGTCATATATCTTCGGTGTGTAGAAGAAGAGCTCTATGAATGATAATAGATGAAGCTGGGATTCTCCAGCTGCGCAAGAGAGTGTTCAAATACCTTCTAGTGCTCCTGCTATCAGCTCAAGGTCGGCCCAAATCAGCCATAGATTGCTTCATATCACTGCCATTGAATCTTCAAGCACTAGCCGCTTTCATCTCATCAAAAAGGTCGGAAGATTTATTATTTTACCCTTCCTTGGTGAACAAATGGTGATTTCTCCTTTGAAACTTTGTTTTAGCCCCAAAAAAGGTCTTTGTGTGTGGTTTAAAGGCTTTTAATATTCTGTATTTTGCACAATTTATACTTTAGACTGGAATATGATGTGCAAAAATGGAGTGACAAAGGCTAGGACACCTCACTTAAAGACAAGATGTTGAACTGTTTCCAGAAGCTCAAGAATAGGTGAACAAGTAAGAAACAAAATGAACTGTCTGCATAAAATAGTGGATTTAAGACTAAAGATAAAGAAATTATGACTAATGGGCAAATGTAATGTCACCTTAGTCTTCATAAAGTAAACAATGTAGATGTTACACAAACTATGAGTCTATTGGTAAAAGAAAGGATTTCGGGTAATAAGTGTTGCATAAGTAATGAATTTAGTTTTAGCATGCATGATACACTAAATTTACCCAACTTGAACGTAAAAACTGACTTTTTTTTACTTTTGTGAAGTGGACCTTTGAGTGCTAATTTGGATTTGTGTTTTTCTGCAGATCCCCTGGGTTGCTAGCTAATGATAGCTATCTGCATGCTGACAGACGGCATTGTGCACTTAGAGCTTGTGTATAATTGCAAACCAGGTTTAAAAGAACTGCATAAAAACTTAAATCACAAGGATGTATGGACCTATAAATCTGAGACTGAGAGGACTAGATGAACAAAGTACAAAAATACGAACTTTTCTAAATATTCACACTTTTGCAAGCAATACATAGAAACCTACATCTTATTTTATAACCACCTGCTATTCTCTAGGTGCTATCTGCACTACAATAGAACTGTTACTGTGCCATGTATATTAATCAAGTTGGATGTAGATGTAGAGGATGTAGAACTGCAATTCAAATTCCAGTGCAAGGGAGAAGAATTAAAACTAATTGAAATGCAGAAAAATTATTTTTTTAAACAAACATTAAATATAGGTTTAACAAAAGCAAAAAACAAAAAATAAAATTATTAAGTGAATATAAATATTTGTAAAAAGTTTCAAAGTTTATAAGTTTATAGTTTACAGGATAGATTGATAGCTAAATTAACTGATTTGCATAATTTCTTTAGTGTTTCACTAAAGGAATCAGAGTGCATGAAAATAAATATGCAGAATTAATTCTTCATATCCTCCCAACCTCGGTGATGTTAATACTAGTTCGAGTGCCCATATTCCCCAAACTGTTAAAAAAAAAACTGTAAAAAAAAAAAAAAAAAAAGGCAGCTGTGGTTGCCAGTATTTTACCATAAAAAATATGGTGGCAATCTTTTATGTTTTTCGGGACTTAAATTTACGGGCAAATAAAACCCACAATGTAAAAAAAAAAAAAATTACTGTACATTTTTTTACGGTGGCAATCTTTTATGTTTTACGGGACTTAAATTTACGGGCAAAAAAAAAAAGTACAAAATTACGGTAAAAAAAAACATCAGCTTGGTTGCCAGTATTTTACCGTAAAAAATATGGTAGCAACCTTACTTTGACAAAAAAAAAAAAAAAACATCAGCAGGACTTGAATGTGTAAAAAACATCAGCTGTGGTTCCCAGTACTTTACCATAAAAAAATACAGTAGTAACCTTTTAAATTCCATTAACCGATAAACGTTATCATTCAATTTCACTAAAGTATTCAAATCTGATTTATACCTTTGTAATATACTGATAACCACCATAATAATAAAGGCGGTAAAAAAAGAAAACCTAAAATATTACTAACTTCTTTTTTACGGTAAAGTACTTGCAACCAGCTGCCAGTTTTTTACCATAAACTTAAGTTCAGTGCCGTAAAAACTAAAATATTTCTTCCGTATTTTTTACGGTAAAGTACTTGCAACCACAGCTACCAGTTTTTTACCATAATCTTTAGATCACTGCCGTAAAACCTAAAATATTACTACCATATTTTTTACGGTAAAGCACTTGCAACCAGCTGCCAGTTTTTTACCGTAAACTGTAGTTCAATGCCGTAAAACATAAATATTTCTACCGTATTTTTCCGGTAAAGTGCTGGCAACCACAGCTGCAAGTTTTTTTACCATAAATTTTAGTTCAATGATGTAAAACTTTGTAAAAATTGCTACCTTATTTTTTATGGTAAGGTTTTTTACAGTGCATACATTTAACTGTATTTTACTGTAAAATTAAATGAAATGTCCCGTGAGAGCTATTACAGTTTTTCACTGTATATAGTAAGGGTACATACTGTTAAGCAATTAACATGTCTTTTCCGTTGCTTTTTTACATTTTTTTACCGTTAAAATTACAGACATTTTTTACAGTGCACCATCTGATGATCCAAACCTCTGAAATGAAAATTACATACACTTGACCATGATTAACAGCATCCCTGTCAATTACCAGAACTCAGCAAAACTGCATGCGTCCTAATTAAAATCAATTGAATGAACTGAATTAAACTGAATTAATTTGTCACATAGAAATGACCAGATGCTGTGGAATCTGGCGTTTGTTTGAAGCTGCAGGAGTGTTTGATTACAGTCACTCTTCCAAGAGTTCTTTGCATCACCCACAGGACCAGAGGAAGCGGAGGCAAGGCAGCAGTGTTTGGCTCGCTGTAAACGGCGCCATATCAATTCTTGCGTTTTCTTGAGGAAAGTCGATGCAGCAGTGCCTCGGGAAGACTGACTGGCTCATTACTCCATTGATATTCTCTGACCATGGTCTCATGCTGTATGCTTCACTCAGACAGGAACAACATTAAAGAGCCTCAAGTTTCTCTTCAGCTGCCCGGGCAGAAGATGCCTGGTACGGTATAATACTGACTCACTCTTGGATGGTGGTCTGAAAGCCTGTGTGCCACCTCATTAAAGGCTTGGTCATCAGACACAGCTCATAGATACAATAAATACAGATTGTTAGCATGATGTTGCAGCTGGTTGTAAACAGGTTTAATGTAATCACTATCTGATGGATATTTGATATACACCCAGCTAGCACAACAACATGTTTTTTTTTCTGTGTAAATCAGTAGAAGACTGATAAAAAATAAAAAAGGCTTTTAATTCTAGTCTTTAGAGGGGCTATAAAAGGGCTATATGTAAGAATTTTAATGAAATAATAAATTGTATTGCCAATATCTTCCCTTACTTCCTAGGTTGTCTGTGAAAGCCCGTAGACTGACTCCGTTCAAAGACACATGAAAGTAATGCTTATACAATGTTCAGGATAATGCAGATATTCTGTAATGTTAATGTGTCATGCAAAGAAAAGGGATTAATTCAAACTTTAGTCTCACATAGCCCTATATTGTTTATTGCCTAAAATATATTTTATAATCAAACTATCATAACAGTGTAATTTTAATTACCTCATCTGTCGACATGATGCCTGTAAATTGCAGAACTGGTGCAAACATATCCACATTGCTGTGATCCATGCTTTCTTAAAGGGATAGTTCACCCAAAAATGTTAATGATCCTATGATTTACTCAACCTCAAGCCATCCTAGGTGTATATGACTATCTTCTTTCAGATGAACAAAATCGAAAATATATCCTGGCTCTTCCAAGCTTTATAATGGTAATGAATGGGACCCAATATTTTGAAGCCCAAAAAAGTGCATGCATTTATCATAAAAGTAATCCACACGGCTCCAGGCGATGAATAAAGGCCATCTGAAGCGCATCAATGGGTTTTTGTAAGACAAAATATTTCGAATTTTATGAACTATAATAAAAGCCACAAACAACTTTTTAATCTGTAGTTGTTTAGAAAAACTATGAATGTACTGGAACTTTAAAGAAACCAGTATGCAGATCTGCATAATGTAACATCAGTTATGAAAGAACAATATATGCAACTTTTCTTATAAGGGGCTTTCACACCGGGTTATAGGAACACAGTTATAGGAACTAGCCACCAGGGCGCTCCCTTGAGAACTAAATGTTCCCCTAGGGCCATTTTTCTTCTTGCATTCGCACCACCAGTTGGAACTCTAGCTGTGTCCCAATTCAGAGGATGCATCCTTCGAAGTTCTGATCCAGCTTTGTTAAATGGGATGGTCTTGCCTAGACGTTTATTCTTGTCGCCTGGCATCTGTGACAGCTGCCATTGACGAGTGGCAATAACTTTTGCACTGGACTTTTTTTAAAGTTATATTCAGCTATCTGAAAACAAAACAGGGTTCACAACCTGTCTAAATACTGTATGTTCACCTCGGTCCATTTCTGTACCTGTAATAAAGAGCAGAAACTATATGAAATCGCATTTTAGTAAGATATACGTCAACATTTGAACCGCCTTATACAAACATATTCTTCTTTTTTTTTTTACATTTGTATTATTAGATATTTGAGTAAGTTGTAACCCAATACTTCCATTTAAAAGTGTAATCTGGCAATTTCTCTCAAAAAATCATTTTGTCACCGGTGCACAATGAATTCTAGGGTAGGGTAGGCAGCGGGACGTACTTCACGTACACAGAACGTATTTCGAGGCCGCATTTGAAGGAGCCTTCGAATTGGGACAGCCTTCATCAAGGTGCAATTGACGCAATCGGCCTAATGTGGCCTTCGAAGGATGCAGCCTCTGAATTGGGACACAGTGTCTGAAGTGCCGTAAACCGGGCTGACAGTGATGCCGTGTAAGCGCAGCTGTTACGAACTGCTCTGAGATAAGAAGGTTGATATCCAAATGCAGCTTTTAATAATGGGGCAATCCAGACACGTCATCCAATGTACAGGCAACAGGTCAAAACACAGGTAGGCAGTCCAAACAAACAAAACACACAAGGTTGGGAACAAGGCAAACAGGTAATCCAAAGGCAGGCAGAGAGTCCAAAAACCAAAATATGTGGAACCAGAAAAATACTCAGAAATGCAGCGCAACAACATACAAGACTTTGCAGGGAATGAATGAGTGACATGGTTTAAATAGGCTGAGACTGACAAGGTAATGAGATGCAATCAGGGATGATGAGTCCGGGCAGTGAGTTATGGGAAATGTAGTTTGTGAGGGAATGACAATAGTCTGATGTGGAGTGCACTCTGGTGGCTCTCAAGGGCACTCCAGCTGGTGACCGTTACAGCGGCATTTAACAACTGGAGGATGAAGGACGCCGTGATCATGGCTGTGTATTTCTTGTGGGTTTCGTGGTAATGGAGATGGAATGTAGATGTATAAGTTATGTGATTGAAAGAGCGAAAAGGAGGACTAAGTGAACAAATTTCCTACAACAACTTGCAGTGCTACATTTCATCGTGGCTAAGAAAATAACACGACACCACAGACAAAGGCGACAGGTAAATGCCATCTATCGCTGTTTTCCATGTTCGTTGAGTTCATTCCTGGAGTAAGTCATATGTGTAAACTTTTTAAAAATGGCGTGTACCGGTGTTTCTTATGGCATGTGTTTCCAAACAACTTACACTTGTGTCACTGCAATTGTGCTGGGTTAGATCCTACTAATTTAGTCCCCCGAAAAGTTGTTCCTTTAACTAAAATCATTTCCAGTTCCTGCGTTTTGAATACGCCAAAAAGCAGGTATATATCCGCCAATAGTTATAGGAACTATGAAAACATTCCTCCGGTGCGAAAGGTCCTTTTTACAGAGATGCTGAACCTAAAATGCTTTGAAGAACCTATATTTTTAAGAGTGGAAGGAGGCGGTTTGGGTTTCCCCTTCTCCTCTGCTGCACAGCAAGAGCCAGCTGACTGTTATAAATACAGCATCCTAATGGTAACTTTATGATGTTGCCTGTGTGAGTCTATGACCCTCCGGGGGCCACTTGCCTCCAGCCCTTCTCCTCCTTACCCTTCTTACAACTTTCTCTCTCTCCCCCCTTCCTTTCGTCTGTGGATTTACAGCCAGTGTGTAGAAAGACGGGAGCAGTAAATTTTCCTCTTGCGTTGAATAATTCATAGCAAGACCTATAACACATAAATAACAGATGAGGACTCTGGTTTAGGAGATAAAAGCTGGAAAAGTGTCGGGGCTAATTGTCCATGATGGCTATGTAATAGTGAAATTTTTGGTGAGTTGGACACATAAACGTGTACGTATGTCCACATATGTGATTCTGACTGTCATGATTGTGAATATATATGAGCGTGTGTATACACCAACCTTCATTTAGTTTAAACCCTCTGGCCAAAAAGCGAGCTGTGTTTTGTGGTTTATGAAAATACATCTAATTGTCTCTTACACAACTTTCAAAGTCTCCCGTTGTGGTGTAAATAGATTTGTTACAAGCTTGCCCTGGACCACATGGACGTTCCTGTCTTGTAATTGTTTTATCCCATGGTCTGTACAGCCGTTCAAATGATGAATGGCGATAAAACAAGGCCATTAGCACAGTAAAAAGAACCTTGGAAAGGCCACAAAAAGAGTGTGATTCACATAAATTGTCAATTTTCATTAGCTCACGGTGAAATCTAGCTGTATACGAGCATGACCTCTGAACTTTGTCCTCCTAATGTGGTTTAAATGCAGTTGTCACTGGAAAAACTTTGAAGTGTGGCCATTCCGGAATGGTAGATTCTCTTCCATTTCACCTCCAGCATCCCTTGAGGAAAAGAAAGACAGAGAAAGAGAGTGAGAGTATCGGGCCCAAAGTCAGGCTCCCCTGTGAGGGCAAGGAAGGCAGGACGTAAGGAGGGAAAGATCTGCAACAACAATAGATTCTTATCTGACTCTCACCATTGCCCTGAAAAACACCACGAGCAACATGTCCACCAAGATAAATAAAGGAGAAAAAGCAGCACGCAGGGCCTACGGATCGATCCCGGATTCTGGAGCCCTGCTCTAACCTTTCTCACTGATAAGGCGACCGTGAAGGTCAGGAACGGGAGCGCTGAGGAATGGACCTCCCGGCCCGCTCGCAACAGCTCTGGGGACCGTCCTACAGATTGGCAGAAACGGAGCCGCCCACTTGACGAAACAACGCCTGTCAGCTTGACCTTTTTTGCAATGCATCGTGGGTCAAAAGCCAGAATT
The DNA here is from genome assembly GCF_965113295.1 of Leuciscus leuciscus. NCBI lineage: Eukaryota > Metazoa > Chordata > Actinopteri > Cypriniformes > Leuciscidae > Leuciscus > Leuciscus leuciscus. The sequence continues at coordinate 29,123,372 of NC_138740.1, read as the reverse complement.
TTCTCTGTCCTTAACCAAGTATCACTGTCTCATTTCCGCTAAGGCACTCAGGGGGAGCGTCAAAAGAGCAAAACTGAAATTGTATTTACTTTCAGTCATAGCTCGTGCAAACATTTACATATAATGTACTTAAATATTTCTATCTCTCTTAAGCATCCTTATGCATATACAGTTGTGCTTATAAGTTTACATGCCCATCTTTGTGTATACGTTGATTTAAAAAAAAAAAAGTAATCATACAACCTGCTAACTCGAAAAGCATTTTAAAATTATACAATTTTAAAGAATACGATTTAGTTTTAATCATTTTAATTACTTTTAATATTAATTTATTATTTTAATTACCACCTGCAGAATCTGAAAGACGTTTAGATGGATGGATGGATGGATGGATGGATGGATGGATGGATAGACCCACATGGAAAGAATCTATATGAGGATATATGCGCATATATGAAACCTATATGCAGTTTATATGCACATATATGCTGCATATATACAGCATATATGCACATATATGATAATATATATGCTGCATATATGCGTATATATGCCACATATAGGCATAATTGAGGTGCATATATGTGCATATACAGGCCATATAGGTCTCCTGTATTGCTTCTTTATATATACATATAAGCCCTATATGTACATACAAGATGTCTCCTATAGCTCATGGCAGGATGGTCATTTTGTAGCTCATATCTCACTTTGGAAACTGTCATACATGATGCCTAGCTCAGATAGGCACATCTATCAATTCGAAGCTCACGGAGCTGAGATCAAAAAGATAAAAATAAAAAAATTTAAAAAAATTCTGTTCAGTTTTTTGTCTTATTTTTGTTCTTGTACTATTTGATTGTTCTTAAGTAAATAAATAATGTAAATTTCTACATTTTGGGGTTTTATTTATGTTGCCTACACTGTAAAAAAAAAGTGTACTTTTACAGGTAATGGTCTGTATTTTTTTAACAGAATTTTACCGTTTTGTCATTATAGTGAATGCCTGTTATTTTACAGATATTTGCTGTAATTTAAAGGTCCACTATTAAATTTACAGGTAATTGCTTGTATTTTGGTTTTACATCAATTTACGTTTTTTAAGGAACTTGTCTGTATTTTTACAAAGTAATATTTTACAGATTTTTTTCTGTGAAATTAGAAAACAAAGAAAAGAAGGTATAACTGCAGAAGTCTGCATCTATTCAATATGTTGTCCTTACAGATTATTAAGCATGTGGGGGTTAAAGTGAGGTTTTTTTTAAGGTTAAATAATAGTATTTGTACATACAGCCTACCCTACATAGGCTACAGTAGACCTGTATTGAATTGTTTTTAGGCTATAGTCTTTTAATCTTGTCTTGCAAATAGATGCTCATTTTGATCATTATTTCATTGTCTTATTCTCCCATAATTTCATGTATATTTTATTAATATTTTTCTAAATCTCCGTTGCTGCACATTCAGGGCTTTGTGTGTGTGTGTGTGTGTGTGTGTGTGTGTGTGTGTGTGTGTGTGTGTGTGTGTGTGTGCGCGCGCGCGCGCACGCGATGACGCAGATTCAAATTCGCCGCCATTACGTTTCCTCTGTTTAGTCTCGCCCACAACGGTCAGCTGATCAGTCGACTTTGGATCTGTATCAAGTGCAAGTGGGAGATTTGAATTCAGTCTACTCTCCTGAAGTGGATTGTGAGATTAACAGGGGTTCAATATGACACCTCATAATTCAAAGCAATCGTGTTCGTCGAGAGCAGCCGTGAGCAGGAGCCCTAGCTGTTGTCAGTTTGGATTCTTCGGAAATAGCACCCTTTTTAGTGAGCCTGGTTCGTCACAGCGGACATCATGCCAACCGATCACCGGCTGAGGTAAGAGTCTGCATGTGAACGATATTTTATATTACATTTGTGTTAAGTTTACGTTACAGTTTTCAAGCTAACATTAGCATTTTAAATGATGAGCTGGAGGCAAAACACTGAAAATGTAGCATGCATCTTTACATTTTCCATCTGTTTTAAGAAAGATCAGTTGAACCCACACCTCAAAAAATACCTAAAACAAGCTTTCGTAGACTTGTTATACATAAAGTCCGTTTAATTGTGTATAAAATCTTTGTTAATACGCGATAGTATCTGTCAGTAAATCAATCTCTTAAATGGCGGGACATTTTTAAACACTGTCTGGAAGCTGAAAACTCTTCTCTTAAAAAATAGTAACCACGTTTTTGGCGGATTTTTATTACCATTTTTAATAACCACAGTTATACTACAAATAGGCCTAACGTTACCAAGGTTTTTTTTTTTTTTGGTTAAACCATAGTTAATTTTCATAAGGGTTAATGTGGTTATCAAGACCGTTAAGAAAACGAATTCAGTAAATACTGTACTTGTTGTTGATACAGGAAAACACATGAGGCTAGAATATGAACACCACATGATAAATTCCATATTCTGGCTGCATGCTTGCCAACACGTCAGTTGAGGTTTTGCATTGTCCCAGTGGAACATATTCTGACATATGCAAATGTAATACTGAGTTGTAAAAAAAAATATATATATATATATATATTTGTGATTTCAGGTCAAGTGGAAAGCAGAATGATCATGGCAAACAAGGTATGGGAAAAAGTAATTTAAAATATTGTAATGGCCGAGTCTTCTGATTCCATATGATTGCACTAAAAGTGGCAGAAAATTTAATTTGTTTTATACTATATTTTCCCATGTGAATATTCATTTGATCCTTGTGAGGCCACTGGAGCTGCACAAGGTTTGGTTTTGCTTCAGTAAGACCACGATTGTGTTAGATTCCACCCATCTATTATTATTATTTTTTTGTATTGTAACTAGGCTCTGTCATTTAGAAACATGGGTGTTCCTATCACTTATAATGACATAGGCCTATATCTCTACCTTTCATTCCAGCCAGAGGATCTGACGGTTGCTGCTCGCATTTCAGCCTACCTGATGGAAAATTCTTGCTGGATGAATGACCTTCACCTTCAATTCAACCTTGCCAAGACAAAACTGCTTATGGTTTCACTTTCAGCCAAACCATGCGATCCTGCTGATTTGCCTTATACAACACCAGAAAGATCCGGCCCTTCCTGTCGGAGTCACACAACTCCTTGTCTAAGCTCTTGTTCTATCCAGACTGGACTATTGTAATGCTCTCCTGGCAGGCCTTCCAGCATCAGTCAAACCTCTGCAACTGATCCAGATGCTGCAGCAAGACCTAAACTCACTGCTTCAGATCTATGTGTCTCCAGAAGCTTGTGTTCTGCAAGTGAACGGCGCCTTGTGGTGCCATCATCCCAAAGAGACACAAAACCACTTTCACTGACCTTTACCTGGACTGTTCCCTGCTGGTGGGATGACCTGCCCAACTTAACACATTTTCAAGAAACTGCTAAAGATCCATCTTTTCATAAACACTTGACCCAATAATACTAAATCTTTGTTTTAATAATAAATAAATAAACTTGTATACTGTGCTACACTAACTGGGACTTGTCACTGCACTTGTTGCTTCTATTGTTCTCTTAATTTTTAAGTCACTTTGGATAAAATGTAATTGTAAATGTGTAAAATAAGTTATATTAGAGTATTAAGGCATACAGCAATTGCCTTTTAATGTAGATATTTTTACATGTTCTAAATTATATACTAAGATTGTATTTCCTATCATTCACATATCTTGATGTTCAGTGTTTGTTTAATGAGTAATACTGTAAATGTGCAGGTATTTTGTACTTATACGTTTAATTAATTTAACAGAAATTGACTGTACATTTGCTATTATTAAGTACTTAATTAGAGATTGGTCAAAGTTGTGAAATTGGAAATGCCTTAACTGTAAATATACAAACTTTGAATTTGAATTTATGTATTTAATGCATTTTTATACATAACTTAATAGTTATTATACACAGGAAAAACTATATATTAAAAGATAATTACTGTAGATAGACAGCATTATTATAAAATAACTTTATAAAACCCTAAATTTACAGTTTAACTTGAAAGTTAAATGTTTTTTTTTAAATGTAATTTGACATCATTTATCCGTTTTTCCACGGTTTAATAAGCCATTATCAACAGTAATGTACTGTAATTTAATAAATTTTGACTGTAAAGTCAATTCTGTATTTTCACTGTTTTTGCCTGTAATTTTGTGAAATGGTTATTTGCTGTAATTTAACGGAATCCGTCTGGAAACTTTGCTGCCAGAGATTTGCCGTTTGTATACGGGATTTTTTTTTTTTTTACAGTGTAGGCCTAGTAGCTATGGATTTTAATAATTTTACTAATATATAGTAGGTAAACATATAGGTGCATATATAGGTGAACATATAGGTGCATATATGTGAACATATAGGTGCATATATAGGTGAACATGTAGGTGCATATATGTGCATATATGTACATATAATATAGGAAAACGGCCAATTTTATATATGTCACATATATTAAAAACATATATCAAAACATATATTAAAACATATATGTTTATATAGGTTCTTTCCATGTGGGGATAGACAGATAGATAGATAAAAATAAACTTGTTTCTTCTTTCTCATTCTTTCTTTATTATTTTGTCTTGTAGAATAAGGACAGGTCAAACAGCAGAATCAGGGCAGAAAAATGCGATTTACTTTTTTTTTTTTTACTGATATTTTGTGTATAACAGGCTAAAGAAACAAGCAAGCGAAGCACTGAAAAACAGAGATGGAAGAGAAAGTCCCTGTCTCCCTGACCCACCTCAGCAGCATAACCTTGAAGGAGCAGATAGCTAAATATATAAATAAATAAACAAGTGCATTTTTTCAGTAAGCCAGATTAGACCTTATCTTGAGTAAAGTGTTCCTATGTGTCGGCTAAGAAGCAGCTGATCAAGATAATAAGCTCCCCCCCACCACCACCACCAGCCTTTTTCTTTCTCCCTACCTTCTCCTTTTGAGGTCTGGGAGGGGGGGTTTATAAAGCACTCATCTGTTTTCTCCTCTCTGGCCTGGCCTCTCCTCTGGTGAGCAGCTCTCCTCTAGGCCTATCTGTGCTATCACAATCTTTATTTAGCTGATAAAAGGCCACGTCTCATGGCTATATATATATATATATATATATATATATATATATATATATATATATATATATATAATGTGCACATCTCTGGTGGTACTCGAAATTGGAGGCACATCCTTCCAATGCATTTCTATTATGGACAAAAATATTAAACAAGTACCTTTAAGCTCTGTGTGGTTGCCGGGATTTTGCTATGCAGCTGCTAAGGTGTTCTGGCTTTTAGAGTGTTGCTATGTGGTTGCTAGGGGATTCTAGGTGGTTCCCATGTGGTTGCTTGCTGAGAGGCCATCCTGAAGTCTTGATATTCCAGTCTTTCGGATCCCTATGTCAATACAAATATAAGGGATATAAAAATCAGCATGCAAATGAGAAGACTGGGGCTGCACTGGCATGGCAACTTAAGTTTCACACCAGGATGATAATAAAAGATTGAAAACACCAGCACAAAACAATCTTAAGAATAAATTCTTAACTGCTATTTTCTTCTTCTTTTCTTACTTAAGAATATTTTCTATTCCCAGAAATACTTTTTTTCTTGGAAATGTTCTTGAGACAAAACTGAAGAAGAATCAAAATTCTATCTCAAAAAATAATCTTCTTCAACATCATCATAAATAACTTATTAAAGTTATGTCTGTCTTAGTTTAAAATTAGGTCCATCTTAGATCATTTTCTTCTTAAGAAAAAAAAAAAAGATATTCTAAAGAAAATATTTTAAAACTTCTTAAGATTTTTTCTAGAACTGCACTCAGGAACATTTTTAAGAACTTCTTGGAATTAATCTTAAGAAATTTCTTATCTTGACAAGCAGCACGATCATTCTTGTTCTTTTAGTGCCCGAAAAAGAAGAAAGGAGAGGCATAAGTATAAAAAAAGTCTATATTCTGCAATAATACTGGAATTTGAAGCATTTTGTTGGGTGTATTGTTTGAGTGGCATTCTCGTGTTTAACGGGGAAAAGAAAATGTTTGTTTGTTTGTACAAGAGTATCCGTGCGTGGGCTTTTATTTGGGTGAAAGTCGTGCGCCGTTCTGTGCAGATGAGCGTGAGGACACAAGCAAACAGAAGTTGGAGAGTAATTGGAAAAGACATCGGGTGTATATAAAGACGGATCGGGCTGCTATCTGGGCCTCCTCCCCCGAGATTTAGTCTATTAACACTGCCACTCTTATCATCTGTGCTGCACCTGACAGGCCTTAATCACACTCTAATGGATTTAATTACCTTACACAGGTATCCTGCATACAAGCAAGTCTGCTGTCTACATGGTTAAAGAGACAGACCAGGGAGATGATACAGGTGGCTTTGGTGATAGGCTTGTTTTGTGCTAAAAGGTCACAAAACACTGACCTGAAGTGTCTGTGGTCACACTCACACACACACAGACACACACACACACGTTGGGTTTTCATGTTTTATGGGGACTTTCCATAGACATATTGATTTTTATGCTGTACAAATTGTATTAATATATTCTTTAACCCTAACCTACTCATCACAGAAAACTGTCTGCATTTTTACATTTTTATAAATAAAAAAACATCAGTATCATAGTATGATTTATAAGCTTCCTCATGAGGTGTCATTCTGTCCCCACAATGTAGGGTTTAACACGACTACACACAAACTCACACAAACACACACACAATGGGTATGTGAGAGATGGCAATGTAGATGTTTAAGATGAATAGTTTGTATGGTGTATGTGCGTGTGTGTGTGTGCGCATTCATTTTAATCTACGATTCAAAGACAGGAAGAACTTCAGAATGTTATTCAGGCAAACATAACTTATTTTAATGTGTTAATGCTATTCAGGCTGCATAGTCTTTTATCTGCCACTTTAGACATTTGACATATTCTACAATTTCTGTGACGCCTCAGGCAGAAAAAACATAAAGGCTCTGTAAATATTTATATTAAAATGGCGGAATTTAATGCTTTTTATATTCAGACAATTCAGATAAAAACAGACTGTTTGTTTTGTCATATATCATTAGCTTTCACTTTTCTTAAACCCTTAAAAATGGGTTACAACTGAAAATACAAAACAAAATGAATAAAAAGTATATAGACATACTAAAACTTTTAAATCAAATTTAAATGAAAACGAAAATTATAAACATAATTGAAGGACAGTGAAGATAACAAATCCCCTATGGATGTCCATTTCCACCTCAGAGTACAAATACAAATAATTGTGAAAATAACTATAATAAAGTCACACTGCGAAATATGAAGTCACATTGAGAAATAAAATTGCAACTACGAAAAACAAAGGAAAATTCCATTTGAAAGAAATTAAGTCGCAATTACAAGAAATAACTTGTTTACTCTGAGACACAGAACCAGGCTTTAACATAAAACATATGTTATAAAAATTCAGAGTGCATGTATGTGTGGTTCAGGTAAACCCTACATTATGGGGACAAAATTTCGCCAATAAAGATAGCAATATCCTTGTCTTTATGGGGACATTTTTTGGTCCCCATTAGGAAAACAGCTTATAAATCACAATAAATGATGTTTCTTGAACATGTAAAAAGCAGAAAGTTTTCTGTGATGGGTAGGTTTAGTGTAAGGGGATAGAATATACAGTTTGTACAGTAAAAAAAAATCATTATGTCTATAGAAAGTCCCCATAAAACATGAAAACACAAAAAGAAAGTCCTTACTTTGACAGAAATACAAACGTCCACATGCTTGTTTGAGGTGGATTTGGAAGGAGGAAGCTGCTGGAAAGAAGCCATACAGAAAAAAGAATTCAAAACATGACCACTCCATCTAGCGCCAATGACAGCAAACATCATGAAAAGATATGGAGAGAGGGAAAAGTACAGAACGGAGACAGATGAAAACGAGAACTGTAAAATAAATGACATCTGAAGCATTTCCTGCGGGTTTTGCCATGCTGTGCAGATTTGAAACTTTATGGAGTTATGTGGCGATTTAAATTTCCATTAGAGGAAGAAATTTAAGTTTTCTGCGATGCGAGATTTTGGCTTTCAGTGTCATCTAAGATCCTGATGGATGTGTGCAAACCTACTCCCAAAAAATTACCATTGTAATGTGAACCATCCTTTCCTGTACAATAAGCATTGTTCTGTATTACTGAGTATGCCTTCCGAACAAAACAACCTCGGACACATGGCTGTGTTTCACTAGTAAAAATGGAAGTCTGCACATCTGTGGGCAGCTGTTGAAGGAGCAGTTCTCATCAGATCCAGCTTTCATCGCTCCTCCAGGGGTGAGCTACCACTGCTTTTCCCTCGGACATCAGCACGCATGCAAGAGCACAGCCTCCAGAACACCCTACGGCTTTAACCAAGGTAATAAAATGCCTTTGCAAATCCCTCACACACTGCGAAAAAGGATGATATAACATCAGAGAACTCAAGTTGGATATCACATTGTCTCACGTGATGTCTCACGTGATGTGACGTATAAAGCATGTTAGCAATGCAGCAATTGGTGTGTTGTTGAACTGATAAGTGTTACAAGACAATTAAAAAATCTAATTGAGATAACAGATAATTTTTTGTGACATTCAGTTTAAGAATTAGTTTACAAGACTAAATAAAGGGGGGGGAAGGGGGGGGGGGGGGGGGCTGCCCCTTTTGTCTCAAAATGTATTGTGCCCCTCTCTGATAAATGTAAATAATAATAATTAAAATAAATATTATAATAAATAACAATACACTTATACACCATTGCCACGAACAATAACAAACAAATATTATAATTTTTTTTTTTTTTTTTTTTGGCGGAAGCATTTGGCGGAGGTGAAGTGGCAGTAGGCGGAGGTTTTTTTTTTTGCAGTGCTGTGTACGCAGCAGTTCGCCGCGAGTCTTCAAACTGCACGGGCAGCAGGTAACATTAAGCTAATACAGAAAAGTTACATTTATCCTACCATGCTACTGTAAAAGTTGCGGCAGCATGTGAGTTATGCTTAACGATCATAAAAGTATAACTCAATTTCAGCCGCATTCTGACTCTGACAATGTCATTCGTTTTTGTCCAGGCCATAGCAAGTGTTATTAGCTTGGGGAAATACATCTAGTGAAAGGAAATTTTAAGTCCATGTCCAGCTCTATCAATTCCCTATAATTTGATCCATAGGGAATTGATTGGACAGTGAAAATCCAATGAATCTGAGTTAGCTAAAACAATGCCTAAGTTAGCAATTGGTTAATGTTATCTAATAGTGGAAAAAGGAAAGTAGTTAAAGAATTTCAGAAGTACAGCGATTTATCAAATTTCATTAAAGGGTACAAAGACAAATTTTTCTTTGGAATAGCTCGCACCAGTGAATTATTCATAAATAAGACTATGTAGAAAAGTAAACAAGGGACAGTTTTAATTTCATGTTGACTTTACATCAACATTTCTGTGTTGAGAGCCACAATGAGTTTTTTTCCTTTTGTTTGGGTGCAGCACTAGTGTATGTACCAAGAGGGACCTGACGTTGATGGAGAGGGTGATTTCAGGCCTTGCCGTTAGCAGGAGGAGATAGAATATCTTCTTAAGGCCCAAGGATAGCACTTTTTATGAGATGTTCATTGCAGAAGCTACATCAACCTGTCTAGAGCTACTGCACTGCAAGCCCATCGCCTTCTTCTCTCCCTCTCTTTCATCACTCCCATTCTCTTGCCCATATCCACTACCTCTTTCATTGAACCCTTCATGCTCTGAAAATATATATGTGTGTGTGTGTGTGTGTGTGTGTGTGTGTGTGTGTGTGTGTGTGTGTGTGTGTGTGTGTGTGTGTGTGTGTGTGTGTGTGTGTGTGTGTGTGTGTGTGTGTGTGTGTGTGTGTGTGTGCATCACAAGGAACATCCATGAAAGCTTTCCATTCCACAAAAGGTTCTTTATAGTAAACAAAAAAAAAAAAAAAAAAGATACTTTAGATTATTAAAATGTTCTTCACGTTAAGAAAAAAAATAATGGTTCTTTAAGAACTGATCACTGAGAGGTTCTTTGGGAAACCAAAAATGGTTGTATGGCATTGCTGCATAAGACCCCATTTTGGAACAAACTAGTCCCATCCGGGGTTTTTTTCTCTTTGTCTAAAACCATTCAACTAATTTGAAACAAACATTCAAACGTTTGTTTCAAACTAAGCAACAACATCCATCAGCAACTTCTTCCAAACCACAGTCCTTTAACACGGCAATCTAAGAGTTGTGTGTGTGTGTGTGTGTGTGTGTGTGTGTGTGTGTGTGTGTGTGTGTGTGTGTGTGTGTGTGTGTGTGTGTGTGTGTGTGTGTGTGTGTGTGTGTGTGTGTGTGTGTGTGTGTGTGTGTGTGTGTGTGTGTGTGTGTGTGTGTGTGTGTGTGTGAGTGAGAGAGAGAGAGAGAGAGAGAGAGAAATAGAAATAGAGATAGGATGGCAGGTGGCTGTCGACACAGTGAAAACACAGCCCTGCGGAATTGTTGTGCCTCAGTGAACACTACCCCCCTCTCCACCACCACCACCACACACACAAACACCCTTCATCACCACCATCCTCTTCTCCCTCCTTCTCTCCAAGCCTTCATCAGAGAAGAGCCGTCAGCATTTACACTTCCCATCAGACCTCAGAGACTTGCCATCATCACACAGCTTGGCTCAGTGACCCCCAGCTCCTATCTGCCATGTTCCTCCTCCATGTGAGCGCAAACACACACTCACACACGCACTTGGATGGCACAGGCGATGGGGGATGGGGCGGCACAGGGTATAGCAACTGTAAAGCTAAATTATTGCCAATCAGATTTTGTTCACAGCTCAACTGTTAGACAAATTGCAGCTTGTGCTATTTGCCATGGGTCAGAGAGCTGAGTAATTTCATTTTAATAAGTCATATTTGACGGAAAGATGGCACTACAAATACACACAGATATGTACACGTGTATCAATGTATCACATCCACACTAATGCAAAAACAAAGAATTCTCTGACTGACTTCCCCTGTATAAGTTGTTCCCTGTAAAGAGTTTCAGACAGACAGAGATAGATGGATGGACAGACAGACAGACAGACAGACAGACAGATGCAGACGGACGGACGGACGGACGGACGGACAGACAGATAGATAGATAGATAGAGGGCACCTACAATTCTGCACCTATATTTCCGAAGGCAAAGTTTTATTTGACATACATGATCTGTCTTCAGTTGTCCTTGAAATGTCTTTATAAACCCAACAATGCATGATCAAACTCATCTCTGCCTCAGACAGCAATACTGCTGTTGAATTTATATAGCTCAGCTAGTAGCCATCTGATTTATTTAACAAAAAAATTAAATAATTTAAATGCAGTCTCTCCGTCTATGCAGCCAATCTAAATTCTGCGCTGGCTGCACAGGAGGCAAGTTGATTAAATTAATATATATCTGAGCAAATAAACAACTTCTACCTTCAGGGCTTATGGTCGGTATTCCTTTAGAACTCCCCCGAAATCAAAGCGCCTGATATCCACAGCTGCCAAAATGGCATCAAAATCAGCCTCGGTATAAACACATCAGCCGTTCCAGGCAACGGCAGCACAGATGTACAGTAAAAGGAAATCTCAGATGATAAAAAATAATAATTTGGAAATAGACAGTAAATTTTTCTCTAAACTGGAATTGGTCTCAAAGGGCTCGGCGTCCGAGGCCTGTCATGTTGAATGGCGGTGTCTTTGAAGTCGCCCGTCAGTGGCGCTAGCAGAACCCACTTCTGAGGCCGGCTTCCCTTTCAAGTGTTCATCAAGTGTCCGGGTGTTGCTACATCTGCTGTGAAGCAGATAACCGGTGTGCCATCATGGAATTCTATTAAATCCAACAATATTTTCTATGCTATAAACATATTCATTAAAAGGGTTCAAGATTCCCAGAGTAAGGCACGTTCAGACCATTACTGTTAAATAGGGCTGTGTGACAGATTGAATATTCATGATATATTTATGCTATATATATAATGATGATTGTGCTGGCCTGGCAGTATAAAATTAAGAAACATTGTGAATATGACCATTTTAATCTTTTCGCCCATTAAGTTTCCTATAGACCATGTCATGGTTTTGGGATCCCTCCTTGTCTTGCTTCTTGAGATTAAAATATAAGAGCATTCAGTGGCTTTTCTGACTCACATAAATGTTCACAAAAAAAGTTCACAAAAATAATCAAGAAACTTTGCTGCCGTACTGTAACGTTGGGGTTGAATGATAGGAGGAAGCAGGATCTACATGCAGCAAACTTTATTAAATAAATCCAAAACTAGACAAACTTAGACTCGGGAAACAGGACACAGGACCCAAACAGCCAACATACAATAACAAGAACTCACAAAGACTGAGACTACACACAGGGCTTAAATACATGGGCAAACAATCTAAACAAGATAACAAGGGGGCGTGGTTAAATCAGAAACACCTGGGGAGACTAATCAACATAACGGGGAACTGCTAAACACGGAACAAGACAGAGGAACACAGACATGAATCATTACACGTACCATGAGCCAAGCAGGCGTAATGCTATGACGCAGCGCCTGAAAATAGTCCCCAACAACGTGACCGGGACTAAGTTTGTCTAACCTATTAGACCTATTTTCAGGCGCTGCGTCATATCATTACGCCTGCTGGACTCATGGTACGGCAGCAAAGTTTCTTGATTATTACGCAGGAATGAGAGTATAGTTCCTAGTCATATCAGCCTAGAAAATCGAATTTACATCGGTCTTAGGACACGATGTAACTATAGAAGAGTCAAGTTTTAAATTGGAAAAATATCGAAACTCTTTGGTCATTTTTTTTAGAGAGATGCTAATGGTCCTGGGGTGCGTTTCCCGAACAACGGCGTAACTCGCTGCTTAACTACCATAGTACGATGCATCGTTGAAGAAATCAACTAGCTAGTCACGACTTGTGGCAAAGTGGTCGTTCAACCACGTTGTTATGACGTCGAGCACGTGTTGGAGTAATAACTTCTTTTAATGAATCTGTTTGGGATCGAATTAACGCTAGATGTTTTGCTATAAATTACAGACATGGCATCTGAGGAAAATCTGGCATCTGGCACCCCTAGTTCGGCTGAATGGATTCGAAAACGGTAAAACTCAACTGTTTAACTCTGGGGGAGTTGTAAAATGAGCCTATTTCCCAAAAAAGTGGAGTATCCCTTTAAATTAAAAGTTGTTATATTTTTTGAAGCCTAATTAATGTAAAAAAAAAAATAATGTTAGCTTTCAATTACACTGTAATGTTAAATGTCTATAATTAATGTTTAAAATTGAAAAAAATTATCTATTTAATTGAGACATCATTAGCTGTATTAGTATCAGTGATACTGGCCTACTAATTTGTACATTAATGTTTGTACATTAAATTGGAGATTAACTGTGAAATTATTACATTATATAATATGTTAAAAACATAAGTGTTTTTAAATCGTGATTAATCGCGATTAATCAGTTTTGTAATCGATTGACATTACTAATATATGCAATATATAAATATTATATATCAATATTAATATATGTGATGTGTCCATTAGATATATAAGAAGTGATGTCCTTGCAGGGGGGGTTGCAGTAATACACAGGATCAATACTCAGAGAACACAACCACATATAACGCAAACGAGACCGACAGCTGGACAAAGGAAACTAAAGGGCTTAAATGCACAGGGTAAAATAATTCAATGGAACAGAAACAGGTGCACAACTAATCAGAAACCATAGAAACAAACTAGTTGTGGTCGGTGGGAAAATGGGAACAAAGGAAACAGGTACAGGGACTAAACCAAAACAGAACATACACGTGACAGTCCTAAGAGTTCAAGTTTTTTTACATACAGTATAACACATCACAAATGTGCAACAGTGCTCAACCCCGGTCCTTCTGGTTGCCAAATATTTTGCCCTTGACAGCCTATTACCCAAAGTATAGACAGTATAATTACACAAAGTGATTTCAGAGGGGAAAGAAGTAGGAGGTCCAGTATCTCACAAAAATAAAGACAACATTATCTTTTAATTAAATTCACATCGTTTTGCAAAAACGCGTTACTGTATCATTTGGGAAGTCCTTCTGACTCCACGGTTCCGAGCGTGTTGATTGGAAAGCTCATTTTAAACTTAAATATATTTCTTTTAAATAATCAGATGAAACTACAGATAATCAGTTCCACACTACCTGGTAATTGAAAAACTGTTTAAACTGACACTTTAATAGATTATTTCTTTGAAGCACCATTAAACCTGCTCTTTCAATCTACAACTGATGCAAGAACTGCAGCAGCAAAATTTCACATACGTTTATCTAATTCTTAAAGGGACAGTCCGCCCAAAAACGATATTTTTGTCATCATTTACCCACACTCAAGTCGTTCTAAACCTGTATGACTTCTTTCTCTGAAGAATGTGCTGGTTGCTCTTTTCCAAACAATTACATAAATTGGGAAAGGATGCAGAAGCAGCATACAAGTATCATAAAGGTGGTTGAATTTTATTTTAATCATCCACTATAGAAATTATACTAACTGTAAGTAACTTTGCAACTACATGTCAACTAACTCGGATAAATTTGCAACTACATGTCAACCAACCCTCATTAGAGTAATAGTAAACTGTTAGGTTAAGATTTGGGTTATAGAATAAGTTGACATGTACTTGCAAAGTTACTTATAGTCAGTAGAATGTCTGTTGGGGAACCATCAAAATAAATTGTTAGCAAATATTAAGCAGACAGTTTTTATTACTCTAATGACTGGTAGTTGACATATTGTTAAGTTACTTATAAGTTACTTATAGTTAGTACAGTAAAATGTCTAAAGTGGACTAAAATAAAGTGTTACCTTTTATTACAAGTTTATAGATGTCATAAATAGGTATGTGTGAGAAACAGACCCACAGTTTATGAAATTTTTCTAAATAATATATTTTTAAAAACTCATTCGTAAAATGAATCATTCAGACCAGGCATAGAATTTAGACATTTTCAGTATTGCTTCTTTTTTTTTTTTACAGAATAAGTGAAGTTTTGAAATGGTTTAAAACTATTCCTTTAAATGCGTATCAAACACAGGCTGGGCCAAATGAGGCAGGGATTTTAATGGTAAAGGCTTACAGTAATGATGATGTAGATTTTACCGCACCATGCCGTGATGATGAAGATCGGAGTCAGGCCGTGTAAAGCCAGCCCCCGCTCTCGTGATTGATGGCCCAGGTGGCGAGTCAAGGGGCTAAACACCACTAAAAATGCATAGGCACTACACCCCACGCCCACCTCTCAGCAGTCATTCGGTGAGGCATACATCACCTTAATGAAAATGAGATGCTAATGCACTAATTAAAGAGCGGAGTGTAAGCCGACCCACTCTGAGGAGTTTCACTAGCTTTGGCTTGCCATTGTGCCTCAGTTCTGGTCTAAAGAACCCGAATTGAATTCCAAAGGGGCACAGCAACGAGGACAGGATAGAAATTCAACCTTTGATTCAACAAATAAAATGGCTTTCAGTTAAGAGATGGGCCAGTGTTGGTCTTAAAGCTGATGAGTTTAGAAAAAAGACAATAAGAAATTGACATAAGTAGATATACTGATACAAAACAGTGCAAAGAAAATCCAAATACCCCCAAATTGTTCACTTGAAAATAAAAATTGTGAGATTATTTACTCACCCTCATGTTGTTCCAAACCCACTGGCCTTCTTTTTATTTGTTTTCCTCATGTTTTTACCAAAAATCTACTGTCTGCATCCATTCCAAAATGGCATCTGTAAATGCAACAAGTCAAGTTTGACAATTGACAGTTGCATGTCACATGGTCAATCATAACATGGCAATATGTGGACATTTAAATGAATGAGATATGAGAGCCACAGCCCAAAAGAAGTTTATAAGTGAATAATCAATTTAACTTCTGTCCATTTTTCATTTTGGGGTGATCTGTTACTGTTTAATCTGCATTTCTTCATAAAGCCTTCATATAGCACTGCTTTATTACACTGCTCAAACCAATCTTTTGTTCATATATAATTGAATCAAGCTTAATATGGTAAAACAAACAAAACAGTTTCACATAATCTGAATTCTGTGGAACAATGCATACATAGGAAATGACTTAAACTCTGCGTAATGTCACCAAATTCAGAAATATTCTCTACCCAACTCAGAGTCCGAGGGGACAATTATGTATCGCGGATATGAGAATTTCACTTGTCTCAAAGGTTGTCTGAAAACTGGAATGCAAACTGTCTCTTCTCATTCTTAAGTCTCTGTAAGGAGACAACCACTCCAAGTTCTTCAAGTCATAATCAGGTTCTGTTATAGGTTTACCCTCCGCTAAACATTATTGCTTTTTCTCATCTCCACCTGACCACAAAAGGTCAATGGTATGCGAATAAGTGCGATTACATGAAGCTTGCAAATGAGTCTTCTTTTGGACTGGTGAACAAAACCGAAAAGAGGCTGATGCATGCCGATGTTGCATGAATATGATGACTGATTTTAGGAATATGAGAACATTCGTTCTAATATATCTTGACCTATGCAAATGGACTCCTGCAGAGAGAATGAGGACAGGCTCTGTGGGGGTCAAGACATAATGGAGACCCTCTGATATGGAATCATGATTGGAAGATTTAGTATGACTAAAGTTATAGCAGAAGTTTTTGAAGTTCCCAAGGCATGTATGACATTTAATAGCACATCTATATTTAAATTTATTTGCATTTATTCATTTGGCGGATGCTTTTATCCATAGCGACTTACAAGTGAAACCAATGAGTCGTGCCCTACTGATGTTTGCTGCAACTGTTCGCTTTCTCAACTTATGCACTCTATATGGATGCTGTAGGATATTTATTTGAGTCTTTAAAGGTGATGTGTGTAATTATTCATTAAAATACCTTCTTAATGTGCAGATAGAACTACATTGGCCATTGCCAAGTTGATTTCGGCAAAATGTTTAAACACAGCGGTGGCACCAAAACATTGAAGGACGTTTGAGCATCCTGACCAGCTAATGTCATGAGATTCGGGTGGGACCATCAGTTTGTCCAGCCAACAGAAGATGGAAAGCCGACCCTGTTTTCCTGTTAAAAAACAGATGAAAGCGAATTAACGAATTGACTATGCTTCACCTTCATTTTCAATGTGTAGCTAAAAAAAGTTGGCATGAAACAGAAGTTGCAAAAGTATTTTCTACCCTATTGTGACATATCATGAAACGGCTTCTCAGGAAAGAAAAAATGTAGTTGACTTGATTTTGTCTATCGGGAATTGATTGGATCATTGTGGTTTGCTATTGCTGCGATAAGAGGAACTTGAGTGATCACCGCGCCATTAAACATGTCATTGCATTTTGGTGCGCTCAAGTCTTCCAAAGAAGTTCATGTTTCCCACATCCCGCATTTCCTACGGACATTGCAGTGGCATTCAAGTGTGTTCAACACGTAAATATGATTTTTCCAACATGACTTTTAAGACACCATAACAACTTGCTAATGAAGAACTAATGTAAACCAGCTTGATATATGGCTCATCAAGCCTGGTCATTTCAGTAGGCAAAATTGAACAGATCTGGAGGGCTGGTGAAGAAATGGGGTTTTGCCCAGCCACCTTTGTCTTCTCCCTCCAGTGTTCCCTCACATAAGAGCCTGTGGAAAGACAGCATTGGCTTTTCCTCATGGACTAGGATGTGCTCAGGCAAGAACCACCTACATATTCATGATATCTGTGTGTGAGAGAGAGACAGTTTCCATCCTGTAGAGAGCCTCCACTTCAGTGATCAAGAGCGAGGAAGAAAGAAACAAAAGGAGGGAGAGAGACAGATAGGAACGGTGAGAAACAAGGAGAGAGGGAGAGAGAAAAAGGCGAAACTCAGGGAGAGAGCGCAGCCATCCAATTCATCACCGAGCCCTCAACATGACTGCCGGGCCGTGAGATTGGGAATAAAGACGCTCGCCAGTCTGCATCCAACACAGACGGCAGCACTTCAAAAGCATTCAGCTTCACACTCCTACATACACATGACTGCAAGCATTCCCCGCCACGAAAAAAAAGACATTCAAACAAACACCGAAACTGGAAAGACAGAGAGAACAAACTCAGAAAGCTCACTGAAGCGTGTAGCCCCGCCCCTTTTTGACTACCATCTGCAAATGACTGCTCGGATATCTTTGTGATTTGACATTGCTTTGTCTCTTTCAATAAAATGGGCAAAAGCCCCTTTTGCTAATTAGATTTCTTGAAATAATTATAGTGGGTAATGAAAATGACCCTGAGGACCTTGGTCATATGAGATAGAGGTGATGCTTTGATTGCATTCATCCACACCATTAATTGCAGTCAGATTTGCTGATGCTTCCGAGCGTGATTTCATTCCGAACGTGATTTTTACCTCGATTCTGTATGATCAGACAGGGCGATTGCCAGAATTTTCTCTCTCCATCTCTCGGTGTCTGATTCTGTCTGATTTGCATGCTTGTTGGGGAATGTGCACACGGATCAATCCCATATCTGCTTATTTAGCCGAATCAATAGGTGCACGTGGACCAGGTGTGGGGTTAGAATGCCGCCGGACCTGCCAGACTGGCGCTCTCTCCGTGCCAAAACAAGGCGATTAGATATTTAGCCGTTCCTTTTGAATTCAAATCTGTATATAATGAGACAAATCTAGTTGCTAATTTGATATAGCACACCTCTCATCAACTAGCCATTTTTAAGGTTTAAGGTATAATTTATGTCCATTCTTACAAAAAAAAGAAACCGTTCTTAAAAGATGAGGTGATGGTCTTAGCTGGTCTTAGCTGGTCTTCCAGTCTGGTAAATCGCCTCTATCAAATTCTAGTTTTTGTGTGGGCCTATCACTCAAGTCCTATTTTAATTTAAATCGAATGGATTTTGTCACAAATTTCATCAACTAGACAAATAATTGCTAATTAGCAATAGCACATCTCTCCTGAACTAGCCACATGGTTTAAGGTATTAAAGAACCTTAAGAACTTTCTTAAACCCGTCTAAGATGTTTTATGGTCTTAGTTGGTTTCCCATGCTGGTCAAATAGCTGGTTTTAGAGTTGTTTTGGGCACTTTTCAACTTAACCAGACTGGAAGGCTATAGCGAGCTGCTATAAACCAGATAAATGTCAGTTTTGCTGAGAGATACAAGCTAAACCAGCTGAAGACCAGCTTGGCCAGATTGGAAGACCAGGTAAGACCATATTGTTAGTGGTACCTCTGCTTAAAACAAACAAACAAAACCTGCATAAACTGGTTTACTGGTCTTAGCTGGATTAAGCAGGGTTTATGTAAACGCACAAACAGTGTGTTCATGCTGACGTTTAATACTTAGGGTTTGGAGTTTGTTATCCATTCATCTTGACAACCAAATCATCATGTTAAAATTAGATACAAGATTCAATATATGAATGAGAGCTGTCATTCTAAACTCTCTTGTCTTTTTCTCTTTCACATATACACATTCACGGCAACTCACTTACAGATCTGTGATGCCCTTGCAGAGGTCAGTGGTGAGAGAGGTACTCCTCAGGAAAGGGCCAGCAGGTTGGGTTTTAGTGGTCTGATCTGTGCTTATTTAGAGGCTGTGAATAATGCATGAGACGTCGGTGTGCATGGCTCTGCAGGGATAAAGTGGCTCTCAGCCCGATATCCCAGCATTCCCAGGCCCTCCCAGTCGGCACCGCAGGTGAGCTTCAGCCGGTGCTCCGGAGGTAACTTTCATGCTCTGCTGGGCAAACATTTTCCAGGTCACATTTTCAATTACTCTGAGAGCCGTGCCGACTCGCATCCCTCAGGCTCCCTATCACACACGCGCACACACACGGCCGACGCCCACTCTAAACAAGCTTTGCTTGAGGAGGAAATGAGGAGCGCGAGAGGACAGGGATGCTGGGCTCTCGTTGTGTGACACCTCTGACAAACAACGGGTTTGTTCCGAGTGTCTGCCAGGGTTCTGCCAGCTTTCAGTCAGTGCCAAAACTGCAGAGGGGGGGAAAAAACAATCGTGTCAGTGAAATCTGTCAAAAACATCAGGCTTCAGGGAGGAAATGAACGGACAGTTTTCCGGGATTTACTAAAAGACTCCACGACCTTTTCAAGGACCTAGACTTTTCAACAAGTCTTGAATTTAAAGGGATAGTTCACCTGAAAATGAAAAAGTTGTCATAATTTACTCACTCTCATGTTGCTCCAAACCCGTTTGACTTTCCTTCTTCTGTTGAAAACATACCAGAATCAAAAGCGAAATGACTTAAATGTGACAATGTGTTCACAACAAGGACAATTCACACATGATGATTTGGTTAAATATTGAGACATGTTTCATTTATAAAATGTTTGAATATTTGGTTTCATTTCTTTCATTTCAAAGATGTTTTTTTGCTGACAAATTAGATCCAATAAAAAAGATGAATACCTAACTGTATAACTCTAATTAGTGTTAGTTGACATGTAATGGCAAAGTGGCAAAATAATGTCTAAAGTGGACAATCAAAATGAAGTGTAGCTTAACCCTAAAAAGGATTTAATGTAAACTAGTTAGTACTGGGTTTGTTAAAGCTTAACTACCATAAATAATGGCTAACATATCTTCAGGTAATCATCAACTTGCGGTGTGTTAATACTTGACTACTGCATTTACTGCAATTATGGACAATTTTTTTTTAAAGTGACCTAAATGTATTTACTGTCACTTTTTTCAATTGAACACATCCATGCTGAATAAAAGTATTAATTTAAAATATAGGCCTAACTAAATAAATACATCTCAATGACCCCAAACTTTTGAACTGTAGTGTGTGGGAAAAAAAGCTTCTCCTTTTGTGTTCTACAGAAGGAAGAAAGAAAGTCACACAGCTTTGGAAAGACATGAGAGTGAGTACATGATGACAGAAATTCATTTTGGGGTGAACTATTCCTTTAAATGTAAGACTGCCTGTTCTCCAGATCTGCCTTTGTCTCTCTTTCCCCGTTTCTGGGTGTACATGGCATGTGCTCCTGCTCTCTCCTTCTTCAGTTTGTTCTTTCTGACAGGGTGGTGTCACAGAAGGGGATGTCGAATGTCAGCGTACGGACAGACTTACACTCCTCAGCCTGAACACAGTCTTTCATTAAAGCTAGCATCTCTACTTCGCCATCACGTCATCTTCACACCCACTCCATCACCGGTTTTCACACTCGTTCCTACTCACTTCCTCTTTTTCTCTCTGGGATGAACTCACTAAACAGTTGCACTTTTTTTTGTGTGTGTTGCAGTATTTCAGTACAAAAACCTGAATGTTCAGTAAACCCTCACAATCCATTTGTTGAAAGGCATAGTTCACCCCAATTTTTTTAATTCTGTCTTCATTTCCTCACCCTCATGTCTTTGCAAACCCGTATGACTTACGAAACACAAAAGAAAGTACAGTATTTTGAAAAATGTCCATAAAATAAGTCCAATGTTGATTTGGATAGAGAAAAATAGCTGAGGGTGAGTAAATTATGACAATTTTAAACTTTTTAAATCTCTTCAAATAATCATTTGTTTTGCTCCAGGGTTATTATCATTAACTTAAACTGATATAAGTTTTAAATAAAAAAAGTTTTTCATAACTTGAAATAACAAAGTTTAACTGAAATAAAAGTAAAAATGTAACCATATTTTATTTCAGTTGTCAAGACATGATTTCTGATTTTTGTTTAATTAAATGAAGTACTAAAATAACTAAAACTAAAATAACAACTATCGCCATTTTTTTAAAGGTTACACTTTACAACAATATTTCATTCATTTGTTAACATGAACTAACAATGAAAAATACTTCTAAAGCATTTATTCATCTTAGTTATTGTTAATTTTAACATCTAATAATGCATTATTAAGATCAAAAGTTCTTTCTATTAACATAACATTATTTAATGGGATATTGTCTGTATGGGATATAACTCATGTCGAATGAGAGGAAAGAGAGAGAGCGACAGCATCACATTTCAGCGATGAGCCTAATGCTGCTTGTGTAGCTAATAGTCCAGAAAAGGCGGCGTCGCATGCCCAAGCTGGCACTTTAAATTATTCATTCTGTGCTGTCTGTGGCACGGGCGCAGGCGAAAGCAGCGGCGCTCAGCTGATACACTGACGCTCATAATCTCTTGCTGTCCACGGGAGCAGAGACGAGAACTGGATTTGAGCAGCCACAGTGACTCCCAGCAGGATGGCGGACTGGAGGCTGGAGCGCAGGAGGAGGAATCTTCAATTCAATAACTCAATTTGTGTGAGGATGGGAAGGCCGTTTCAAGACAAAGGGTGGAAATGAAATCTTCGTGTTTGCAGGGTGTAGCCTACTTGAGTGAAATGGATTATGGGTAGGCAGGTGAGTTAAAGGTAAGGTAGATCAAGGAGGTTATGAAGAAGGTTAAATCAAGGGGTCAAGTCTTGGCTGGTTGATGTGACCCATTAGCCCACACTAGTTGATGCCATAACCATCTACAAGAGAAAACAGCATCTTTCAGTAGCACTTTATTTTACAGTCCTGTTCCCCATGTACACACTACGTACTTATTGTACTAATTACAATAACTAGGTAATAACTAGTTACTAACCCAGAACCTACCCCCAAACTTAACCTTAACCCATGTAGTTACCTTACCCAGTACTTTCTTAGGTAAGTACACTGTAAGTACACGGTGGAAGTGGAAGTACTGTAAAATAAAGTGCAACCCATCTCTCTCCATTGACAGACACTTAAAAGTAGCAGTGCATTGAATTCTGACTAATAGATGTACAGTAGAGGTTTCGCCAGTTCCTCAATCTTCAGCCAGTCGGCATTGTGGTGACTTTTTTTTCTCATGACTCCAGAATGAGTAGTCACATGGCATTTGCATGGTTCTGAAAATATCAAATTAAATGTAATTACTGTACTGTTGATGAAAATAGGATGAGAAAACCAAAAAGTATTACCAATGCACAATTTTTTTTTAAGAGAACAACAATTTAAAACCCGTAATTTATAGGCAATGTGATTTCCCCTACTAATTTATTCAAGAGTAAAATTGCACAAAAAATAAATAAAAATCTTAATGTCGTTTTAAGTGTAATACATTTTTTCTTGCTTTCCAGTAATATAGTGTATGTGTATGTCACAACACAAAACAATCCTCAAAAAAAAAAAAAAAAAAATGGTATAAAAATAAATAACATTTTTACTTTACATAGGATTCATATAAAGAGAGGATTTTTTGCAGTGACTAAAATGAATGAATATGACATGAATATATCCTTTAAATTTAGTCAGTATTTTGCCATCAAAGGACAAATACTACAACTAAAACAAACAAAAAAACGTTGTAAAAACAAAACAATACAATACAGTATAAAATAAATGGGTATAAATGGAATATAAACGGAAATACTAACAATCTCCAGGTAGACCACCTGATTGTTAAACAACCACTTTATGTTCAACACATCAAAAATCGGGAAAGATCCAAAATGGAAATATTCTTTGCCCCACAGGGTGACATATCTTGCCAAGTCTTTGAAGGCCTTTGAAAGACCAGGTTGGTTAGCAGTGGACAAAACAGGGTCAAGAATGGCCAATACTACAAGAGAGAAACTCATGAATAAAAAAAGAAAAAAACACTGTAGCGTTTTAACGTTCTCAAACCCAGCAACCCCCCAAGCCTTTCTTTCTGGAATGGAAGAAACAGCAGAAGTGTTATGTGTGCTTCTCCTGTTTTTCCTCACCTCCTGCGCTCAGTATTTCTGTTTATCACTCCTGCTCAGACACAGTAAACAACACCATAAAGCAAACGACAAAAAAACTAAAACAAAGAGCTTTTATGCGGTCCAGCTACCACCTCCGCTCCCTGGTACACTTATGGGTAACTTTCTTCTCAGACTTACAAAACTTAACAAGAATTGTATGGATTCAAGTGTGATGATCATCTACAGAACCACCCACCCACGCAGACACTTCTGTACATACACGGACATATTCGGGCTGACAGCAGCTCTCGGAACTGGGTGGGGGGGACAGGTGTCTAGGTGTCTGGGTATCTGGGAGCCAGACACACACAGGTGTTAATTAGACAGACAAAAGTGTTTGCAGAGTCTGACGCAGCAACCTCAGGTCCACCGTTGCCAAGATATAGCAGAGTGTCAAGGCCTGCCAGAACTTTCCATCTCTCCATCAGTCACAGGCAGACTGAGGACCTGCAGATAAGACAAAAAGTTGATTGAGTGAATGCTAATAAGCTATCAGTTGCTGTTCTACTCCATTTTAAGCAAGTCAATCTATTTGATGGCCATTTTGGTGCTGCCCCAGGGCAACTCCTTTCTACTTGATTGGGGAAAGACACATTTCGGGTCCTTCCCCAATCAAGTAGAAAGGAGCTGCCCCAAAAGCTGCCAAGCATTTATATAACATAATAAATGTAGCTTCTTTAGCTCAAAAACACTCTATCTCTCAGGCTGGTCCAGATAATTCACTGCATTGTGAGATGTACAAATAAACCTCCCTCAAAAGCTTGATGTATCATATTTGATACTCACATTTTAATATGATTTTTCTTTAAAATGGTATATAAAAAGTAATGCTAAGTTGCTTCCACCCAGTAAGTGTTCATCTTGATATTTTACTTACAATGCAAAAGTTATTTTTACTTTGCAAAAAAAACCATGTACCTGGACCTGATTTACAGTCATTTTACTTACAAAAAAAAATGAAAGTATAAACTATCAATCAGCGGGCAGAAGGCATGTAGTAGATTGCGTACAACAGGTTTTTACATTTTGATCATGTTGATAATTTAGAAGCCTTAGAAATGTGCGTGTCAAATATGATTTAGCAGGCTTTATAGGTCTCCTATAGCCTATAACCAGGGTTTAGACTGCCGGCCGGCTGTTCTCCCAACCTAACTCTAGCTGAAAAGATAAGAATCCCTTAAAACTAGCCAACAGACTAACCTGACCAGGCTTGGAGACCAGCAAACCAGATTATAATTTAAGATGATTTTAGTTTGCCACTGACCTTTCAAAGCACAGTTACACATTACTAGAGAATTTGCATGACATAGACTGGCCAAGCTGGAAGACTTTATAACCATTCTAGAAGGTTTTTTTTTTTTTTTTTTTGACTGGTCCAGCTTGTAGGCTTGTGATTTTCACACATGACTTTAACTCACTAATGATGTCTTTTTTTTTTTTACAAAGCAACAAGAAACAAGTTAGAAACAAAAGAAGCAGAAGAAGTTCAAACCTGAAAATCTCCGGAACCTGCCGTCATGGTGGCTCAGTTCTTATTTACAGAACTAATTTACATTTAACAAAAAAGCATGCTGAGGCAGAAAAGTTTAGTACACCCACGTTCAACAAGTCTTTTTTTCTTTCTCTGATGTATCTAAGCCATTGCTAGGACTTAAAAAAAGAAAAATTATTGTATGGTTTTTTTAAAGGCTCCCTTTCAATTTATGAGCTGAATTTGACAAGTTGGCAGTTGGAATTTGAAATAGAATGACAGGAAGAGAAATTTACTGAGTTAAAATAAAATAAATAAAAAGGTACTTACAATGAAATTGAATTTATTACTAAAAATAAAGTGCATATCAATTAAGTACAAATTTCTAACATTTCAAAAGATAGGAAGCTGAAATTTCAATTAAAAAGCATTCACAATTTAACCCATTTAAGCCCACCGGCAACTAGTTGCCGCAGTGCATAGTTGTCATTTTCCTTTTGTAAATATTTTTCTAGATGTTGTCCATGTTTTATTTCTCAATGGCATGCAAGCAAACAACCAAATAAAGGATTTCAAGAAAAAAAAAAAGGTATTCACTTCCTCCCTGTCACATGAGGCTTTCAACTTCCTACCCCTACTTCCAGGAAGCATGGCGAAGGCAAACCCTCCCAAAGAAAGGTCATTTTCATGTTACTAATAAGTATTTTTTGTTGACATATATATATCTACATAATCATGAAGGTCTCTAGAATCATCCAAACAAAACAAATCTTACAAGAGATCTATAGTTTTTTGTATACTTAGTCAAAAGTCCAAGCAGCAACTATAGTTGCCGGTGGGCAAATGCCTTTTAAGTACATATATCATGGGAAAATGGGGTATACTGTGTTAATAGGTTAATAAATCAAGTTTATTGGTCTTGTTTAGTGCATAAACATAACTTAACCCTTTAAATGACATCTCTATATAGATATATATTTTTTCTTCATTCTATTTATTTGTATTTATTTATTTTCATTTAACTTTTTGATACACAATGCCCTGTTATGGCTGCACTTTGTTCTGCACTATGTTCCACAACTTTAACCCTTGTGCGCTGTTCGTTTGCGGTTTACAGTCAGGCTGTTTGGGGTCTGAGAGACCCCAGGCAACAAAATGTTATTTTGTAACAATATATATATTTTAAACAAATGTAATTTTACTCAGTTTATTTATGTTTTTACTCTACATTTGGACATTTTTACTCCACAAAATGTTCAAAAGAGAAAAGAAAAATTCTCCAAAAAAAAAAAAAAAAAAGAATAAACAATTTGCCTTATAAAATACCCACATTTCTAACTTTCATTCATGGGGATAACATGGATAATTTGACATGGTTTAGTGTAAGATTTTTGGCCAAATCTTGGAAAATGCCGTTTTAAAAGTAAAAAAACAAAACAAACAGTAGATGGCTGCAGAGCTCTAAAAGTACTAAAAGTTTCAAACTAAAAGACATCTTTTCACAAGTTTTTCCAGTTAGATTTATATCTTCATATAATGAAATCACAATTATAACAATAAAAGTTACTTTTTGTCAAAGTTTGGCAGTTTTTGTACTGAAAAAAAAATCTGTTTTCAATAATGTTACATTATGATTAGAATCAAACCTGATCAGGATGTTACAAAGAGAAAAGTTGGAGTTTTTAGAGTTTTTCATTTATTTCAAACATCTGTTTTTCATATAATTCTACAAATTTAAAGTGTGCCACTTCATTTCTGTCTGTGTGTTCTGTGTTGTTTCTGATTTTGAGGATGAATTTTGTCCATTGATCAAATTCATTTGATTCTAATCATAATATAACATTACTGAAAAACTGATTTTTTTTTCAGTACAAAGAGTGCCTAAACTTTGACAAAAAGTAACTTTTATTATTATAATTGTGATTTCATTATATGTAGATATGAGTACAACTGGAAAAACTGGTGAAAAGATGTCTTTCAGTTAGTCAAAAAGCAAATAGCAAATAGTGGTGCTCTGCAGCCATCTACTGGTTAAAGTGATAATTTGTTACTTTTAAAACAGCATTTTCCAAAAGATGGGCAAAAATCTTACACTAAACCATGTCAAATTATCTATGTTATCCCCATGAATGAAAGTCAGAAATGTGGGTCAAAAAGACCCTGAACAGCGCACAATGGTTAAGGCAAATGGATTTGTTGTTTGTTGTGTTTTCATATTCAAGAGATTATAAGCTAGATGCCGTTTTTTTGGGTCTGCATCAAATGTTCTTCGACTTTTATACATAATAAATTTGTTTATGAATAAAGATTGATATGTTGAAAGCAGTTATTTTGAGATAAATGCCAAATGTTCTCCTCCTATTCATATTTTACATTGAAGGGGTGCATACAACATATTTGCCCACCGGCAACTATAGTTGCCACACATTCAAATATGATTTTTAAGAAAGAAAAAAAAAACCTGGGGAAAATAAATGCAGAACATGTTCACATAGGACACTATTAACAGGATTATATGCATGAAACCATTCAGAAAAATTTGGGCACAAATGGGTAAAAAAAAAAAAAAATCTAATTTGAATGGATCGAGTCACATGAAAAGGCCTAAATTTGGACATAATTTTCCTTACTTTCATGTTGAGCCTTGCATTTTTTTCCCATTAATTTTTCAACAGGTTGCATTTTTCAGCAAAATAGAAATACTGTCTGTAACCTTGTACTCTCAAAATCTTAGTTCAGACTTGAAACATAGAAACAGGCCATGAACTCTCCATGTGAATCCAGTCACAAGCAGGTAATACAGATTCCCTAATTACAGATAATGGTAAATAAGTGTTCTGAAACTTACGGCAGCAGCTGTGGCGATCGGTTCCTCCTTGTAGAGCGGCTCGAGAGACGAAATTCACCAGAGAGTAATTGGAGCATGAATTCGCTCATTTACTTTGACTTAACGAAGCAGGGCCATGTACAGCAGCACAGCGCCGGTCCTCTGATAATAAATAATGACCTGTCAATTATTCACAAGACTTTCAGAGGGATCTGCGGTGCATTACAAAGACTCTGTGTCCTGCAGAGATACACACAAACACACACTTTGTTCCACCTCTCGCTACGGATACACAAACTAAAAATAGTTCCCCTTTCTCTGTCAATGCCACATCCGAAAAATCCACATCCTCTCTCACATCAGTGTGTACAGATGGAGCTGTGCTTCCTAATTGAAGGTGTTAAGTGGACAGCTTCTTGCCGGAGGACACATTTAATTAGACAGTGGATGCCAGGGGAGACATGGAGGCAGACAGAGACAGTAAAACGCGGATGCAGAGGGACACTTAAACGTCGCTCGCGTCCCACTCCCTGACCAGACACAGGCTGTTCACTCTCACGTACACAATTACCTCTGCACTCTGTTGACGGGACTCTCATTCCACAGTCCGGTCCTCCATGATTGAGCACCAAATCCGGTTGTTCACGCTCTTGCGCACCAAGGAGACCTAAAATACCTGGAGGTACCTGTCCTTTAGCATTCCCATTCATCTCAATGGCTCCCCGGAAAAACACGATTTCAAATCTGTCATCTTTGTTAATGGGACCACAGGACATTTTAATGACACAACAATGGCTAATTTACATTGGTCATCAATGGGGACTGTTTTATTATCGTTAACAAAAAGTAATTGAAAACATTTTTTGTCAACTGAAATAACTAACCAAAACTAACTCAAATAAAGTTGGTCACAATCACAAACCATTTCTGTAAAATAATAATTAAATTAAATAAAATAATTAAATGAACAACTAATAATGGAGTACTTGCAAACCATGTACTGTAGTTATAGCACTGACCCGCAGACGGTGCAATGCTATTCAGCCAAACCTTGACCATTTGCCAGGAACGCTCAGACTGATGCCCCGCTGCATGCCTGACTTTATTAGAAGATGGCAAGGGAGATTGTGAGATGCTCCAGCCAGGCCCTTGTCTCCAGAGTCTGTGCTTTAATCAGGATGGGTCACGTTTGTCGCCGTCTGCTTATGGTGCCCTAAAGGAACATAAAAGTTTTGTACTTTATCTTATTGTCTGACAGATTAAAACCTAGAGGGAAATACAAAGACAATAGAAAAAGGGGCATAAGCAGGTTCTTCTGTGACAAATTCTTTGACTTGTGCTCCTGATGATAATCCTCCATCGCGGAGCTAATGTTTGAAATTCACTGCCGTGAAAGCTATTATTTTTCCCAAGCGTTATCTACCTTTCAGCGCAACGGTGGTCTCAGCAAGTCAATGGACGATTGGAATCAGAGACGGGGAAACAGGTGTTTGCTCCGATCTGTCGGCCACTGGGATAAATTTTCACATTCCTCTTAACCATAAAATTGAAGCTATCAAGGCCTCATTGGCCTCCCATTACACTTCAACCTGCAGGAGTTTTATCATCTGTCAGCATCGCTCCTTCCCATCACTGTCTTCACCTCTCCTCCTTTCTTCTCTCATCTTCTCTCCTCACATCTGC
Source organism: Leuciscus leuciscus (assembly GCF_965113295.1). Taxonomy (NCBI): domain Eukaryota; kingdom Metazoa; phylum Chordata; class Actinopteri; order Cypriniformes; family Leuciscidae; genus Leuciscus; species Leuciscus leuciscus. The sequence goes on along the minus strand of NC_138740.1, from coordinate 29,093,585 downwards.
ATATGTCTTGATTTTAACGGGATGGGATCTTATCTTTGACAGGATTCCAACTAGTCTGACTCAAATCAAGGTTTCAAATATTTGAACTCAAAATAAATCTGTCAACTGTGAATTTCTCGAGCCCCGATAAGCTCCAAATGATATAAAAGTCCATGACTATAAATGTGATCTAATCATGTCATTCCACCAAACTTCGGAATGAAGAGCAGAGCAGATCTTTGACCTTTGCTCTTCATAAAAAAATGATCTTGGATCCATTCCTCAGGAACAGGAAGTTTTAATGACATCTGTTTCTGGAGCAAAATGCCAGGGGTAAAGACGAATCAAACAAAGGCAGCAAATAAATCTAATTAGGGAAAAATATGCTTGTGTGCCTGTAGGTCGAGGATTAGCCAGATGTTGTTATGTAATCTATACTCATCAGAAACTACATTTTGACTTCTGTTGCTAAGAATCGCGGATCGCACGGTAAACCTGGGGGTTTATCTTGTGACGGATGGCAATCTGTTCCCGTTATCCGTTCCCCCTCTCTTTCTCTCTCTGCTTCTTTTGCATACTTTTGGTTACAGGCACGTGTTTGAGAAGGTCAACTGAAGAGGAGCGATGGTTAGAACGCTGTCACAAAAAAAAAAAAAAAACGTTCATCTCCTTGAGGAACTGTGTTACAACTGCAGTCCTTCTCATATTCAAATGGCCCTTAGTTCTGGATGTCATTTACAAGTACAAGTATATTTAATCACAACCATGGAAACTACGCCACAAAAAGTCACAGTCACTCTGTGGATGATTGTCAGGGCTTTGCTTGTCTCTAAATATGTCTCGGGTCCCTCTTTCAATGTAAGTTTATTCGATTATTTAATCTGTTTTATCATCTGACAGGCCAAAATAGCAAGACTATAATAATAATAATAAATTCTTCACCCTTTTTCTCACTCATTTACACTGTTTTATGTAGAGCTGCTGCTAATGAGCGATAGAAAGACTTTGAAGAGATCCATTACCATTTGAAAGGCATGAAAATAGAAATCCCTAAATAGAGTTTGAGTTTAAATGAAAATAGGGAAGCTTTTAAATAACTGCAACATCATGAGCAAAGATGTCCACCTGACACGTTTGATCGTGTTCCTGTCATTGTCCACGCTGAAATCTTTGAAGACTTGGTGATTTTAGATTTAGAAGTTTAAAACGATACCTTTGAGTTTTGGTCCTTAAATTTTGCATGCTTTAATCTTCCATTATTTAAACATTAATGAAATATTCGCCCTGCTTAAAAGATTAACATCATCAGCAATCACTATGTGCATTTAATGAGATGTCACCTAAATCGACTTTCTCTTTTGAGTAATTGTCTTTTAATCATTGAACAAAAGGTTGGAAATACCTTTTTCGTGCTTTCAAAGGATTAGTCCACACAGAAATGAAAAATAATTTATTCACCCTTATGTTGTTCCAAACCTGTATGGCTTTCTAATTCTGTGGAATACAAAAGGATACATTTTGAAAAATGATGCTGAAATTAATGGGAAGTGGAGTTTTTAAGCTTCAAAAAGATTCAAAAGCACCATAAAAAGATCATAGAGTGTAGAAGTCAAACATATGATTTTTTGTGAGGGAAAAAAACTAAAATGAAGTTAGTAACTGAAAATATTGCACTTCACTGAGACATCAGCCTGTTTACAGTGAGTTGAACTCAACTCTGTCATGATTCTGCCTTGTCTCTGATTTTCCCTGGTCTTGAGGCAGGATCATGACAGGCCCATGTTTTGTGTGTAAGCACATGGCCATTTGTTTGGCTGTGTGCTTGCGTTGTCTCGTCATGTAACCCCGCCCCCTTGTTATCTCATCTTGTTATCATTATTGTATCATCGCCGTCACCTGTTTCCCTCATTAGTTTCTCCCTATTTAATCCCCTTGTGTTTGCTGTCCTGTGCCGGTTCATTGCCAATCTTTATGTGAAGATTCATTTGTGATTAACCTGTTGAGAAGTCTTGTGAAGTGTTTTGATCCTGTCTTAGCTGTTAGTTTATTGTTCAGTTTTCTGTCAGTCTTAGTCTAGTCTTGTTTGTCAATCCTGTCTTGTTTTGCCCCCTCGTGGGTTTTGTTTTCCCTGTTTTTTTCTGTAATAAACCCTAGAGATGTCTGCAAATGGTCTGCGATTGGGTTCTCTCCTTCTAAACCATAACAGAATGAACCGGCCAATATTGAACCCAGCAGACAGTATGTCCTTTCCTGCCAAGCGACAATCTTTTGAAGGGACCCGGTTGGTCGTGTTTCGCGGGATCCGTGGAGGCCGCAGTAGAGGAGGTGATCGAGAGGGTTCTACAAGGTCTTCTTCTCCTGCTTCACTTCCTGTGATCCCAGAGGGTCGCGTCCTGGCCGTTGTTGCCCTTGGTGATAAGGCTGGTTCCACTTCTTCTCCTGAGGCCTCTTCTGTTCCCATTGTTCTCCATGGTAAACGAGGGAGACGAGTTTCCTGGGATTCCCCGTCTGAGTCTTCCTCGACCGAGTCAGCGCTGCCCGAGAACGCCATCCCTGCTCCTGTTACGGTTCCAGCTGAACATCTCCAACTGGTCGCTAGCCCAGCTACAGATTCGGCTTCGCGTTCAAGGAGAAAGAAGAGGAGAAAGGGAGCCTCTCGCTCGTCATCTCTAGCTCCTGCAAGCGCTGTTCCTGAGCCCGCTCCTGCAAGCGCTGTTCCAGAGCCCGCTCCTGCAAGCGCTGTTCCAGAGCCCGCTCCTGCAAGCGCTGTTCCAGAGCCCGCTCCTGCAAGCGCTGTTCCAGAGCCCGCTCCTGCAAGCGCTGTTCCAGAGCCCGCTCCTGCAAGCGCTGTTCCAGAGCCCGCTCCTGCAAGCGCTGTTCCAGAGCCCGCTCCTGCAAGCGCTGTTCCAGAGCCCGCCACTGCGAGCGCTGTCCCAGGCGCTGTTCCAGAGCCCGCCACTGCGAGCGCTGTCCCAGGCGCTGTCCCAGAGCCCGCCACTGCGAGCGCTGTCCCAGAGCCCGCCACTGCAAGCGCTGTCCCAGAGCCCGCCACTGCAAGCGCTGTCCCAGAGCCCGCCACTGCAAGCGCTGTCCCAGAGCCCGCCACTGCAAGCGCTGTCCCAGAGCCCGCCACTGCAAGCGCTGTCCCAGAGCCCGCTACTGCAAGCGCTGTTCCTCAGCCCACTGCCGTGAGTGCTGAGGAGAAAGCTGCGGCCGATTCAGCTGCTGAAGCAGTTCTTCAAGCCGTATCAGCCCATCAAGACTTACCTGTTGTTGTCGCGGCAAAGACCTTATCTAATTATCTGTCACGTCTAGTCAAGATCCTTGAGGTCCCTGTCAGTCCTGTCAAGTCCTCTAGTCCTGAATCCACAGCTGCAAGAGATCCGGTTCCTGAGTCAGCTGCAGCCAGTGTTGATCTGAAGCCCGCTACTGCAAGCGCTGTTCCTGAGCCCGCCACTGCAAGTGCTGTCCCAGCTATTGTGTCCAGCCCCGTCCCAGCTAGTGTGTCCAGCCCCGTCCCAGCTAGTGTGTCCAGTCCCGTCCCAGCTGATGTGTCCAGTCCCGTCCCAGCAGATGTGTCCAGTCCCGTCCCAGCAGATGTGTCCAGTCCCGTCCCAGCAGATGTGTCCAGTCCCGTCCCAGCAGATGTGTCCAGTCCCGTCCCAGCAGATGTGTCCAGTCCCGTCCCAGCAGATGTGTCCAGTCCCGTCCCAGCAGATGTGTCCAGTCCCGTCCCAGCAGATGTGTCCAGTCCCGTCCCAGCAGATGTGTCCAGTCCCGTCCCAGCAGATGTGTCCAGTCCCGTCCCAGCAGATGTGTCCAGTCCCGTCCCAGCAGATGTGTCCAGTCCCGTCCCAGCAGATGTGTCCAGTCCCGTCCCAGCAGATGTGTCCAGTCCCGTCCCAGCAGATGTGTCCAGTCCCGTCCCAGCAGATGTGTCCAGTCCCGTCCCAGCAGATGTGTCCAGTCCCGTCCCAGCAGATGTGTCCAGTCCCGTCCGAGCAGATGTGTCCAGTCCCGTCCCAGCAGATGTGTCCAGTCCCGTCCCAGCAGACAGGAGGATGTCTGTGTCCAGTCCTGTCCCAGCTAATGTGTCCAGCCCCGTACCAGCTGTCACCCGACCTCTGTTTGTTTCCCCGGACACCCCCTGGACTGCCCCCTAAGAACTTTGTGTTTCCTCCACCTCCCTTGCCTTGTTTATTGTATTTGATATGTCACCCCAACCCTGTTATTGTTTTTTCATGTCTGCTTTTATTGTTATTTGTCATGTTTTGTTGGTTTGTGTCCATGTCTCAGTCCGTCATGTCCACGTGTTTAGTGTTCCCTTAGGGAGCGTCTGGAAGCCGCTCCTTAAGGGAGGGGTTCTGTCATGATTCTGCCTTGTCTCTGATTTTCCCTGGTCTTGAGGCAGGATCATGACAGGCCCATGTTTTGTGTGTAAGCACATGGCCATTTGTTTGGCTGTGTGCTTGCGTTGTCTCGTCATGTAACCCCGCCCCCTTGTTATCTCATCTTGTTATCATTATTGTATCATCGCCGTCACCTGTTTCCCTCATTAGTTTCTCCCTATTTAATCCCCTTGTGTTTGCTGTCCTGTGCCGGTTCATTGCCAATCTTTATGTGAAGATTCATTTGTGATTAACCTGTTGAGAAGTCTTGTGAAGTGTTTTGATCCTGTCTTAGCTGTTAGTTTATTGTTCAGTTTTCTGTCAGTCTTAGTCTAGTCTTGTTTGTCAATCCTGTCTTGTTTTGCCCCCTCGTGGGTTTTGTTTTCCCTGTTTTTTTCTGTAATAAACCCTAGAGATGTCTGCAAATGGTCTGCGATTGGGTTCTCTCCTTCTAAACCATAACAAACTCAACTCAACTATTCAAACTTGGTTTGGAATCTGGATAAACCAATTCATTGAAAAGATTAGACTCAAGAATCAGACAATGGCTACGTCCGAAATCGCACACTCTCTTGAGAAGGTATTTATTTTGAATAACTTTGCGAGCACTAAAAAGGTATGTTCTATATAGAATGAATGTGTGTAGTGTTAAAGGTTGTATCAGTGATTTAAAGCAGGGCTCAGTAGTTTCGGGATTTCTTCGCTGTATTCTCGCTTTTTGCTCGCAGGTTTCTCTCTAGAGCTCCCCCCACAGCTTCGGAATAGATATTTGACAACACTGTTGTAAAAACTCGTTGGTGATTCTCAGACACCAGAAGCTAGTAGATCAACGACATCAAAGCAGATGGGACATTCTTTAAAACGTCTTCTTCATTCGGGTTCGAACAGCGTGAGGGAGCGCAATAATGACAGCATTTTAGCAGATATCTTTTGGCCGTAAAGGAATTGTTTACATCGCGAGACCTGATTTCACGCGATACTTCCTGACGCGGCGGCCGGCGGCCCGCCGGCTCAAAGTTGCAAGTGCGGATTTTCCGCTCACGGGCACCAGGGGGGTGCGAAACGACCACCATTCAACCCGAAATAAGTAATATAACCATTCCAATGACTCCGAAGCTGTTCAGTTAAGGTAAAAAAAAGTTACTTAGATCACCTTTAAGGCCCAAACATAAATGATCACATTCATCTAATCTTTCCTGACGATCCGCTAGCTGCCCGCCCCATAAGCAGGCCGTCATAAAAACGCGTCTCTGTAGGCAGCCTAGGCTCTGAGATCTGCACACAAAAACAATTGGTTTCACCACCACTCAAAACCAAAATAAATAGTGTTCCAACCAATCAACGACAGCGGATCGTTAGGAAAGATTAGATGAATGTGATCATTTATGTTTGGGCCTGAAATCACTGATACAACCTTTAATGTAATCCGGACTTACTACATTCACCATGTCACCATTGTCATTATCATGTGACTTAACCGAGTCAGTTGCATCGCATCACTGCCATTGAAAAATCCTTTCCTGTGGCCTCATGGGATAATAAAGTGTCCATCGAATGCACACTTCAGTATCTCGCCAGAAGTAGTAGGTCATCCGGGTACATTTTGCCTACACTTTTATGAGTACTGAATTCGGACATACTACTTTTGTCACATACTGTTTTTCGCCTATTGTAGGGAAGTATGCGATTTTGGACGCAGCCATTGTACTAAGTTCATCTGAGGTGAATGTCAATAATAGTGACAAAAATGATGGTGTATTTGTCACCCAAAAAAGTATCATATGGCACACAATTGTGTGCTTTTAAGATACTTTTGTGGTGCTTTTTTGTCATTTTGTCAAATTCAAGGAATGTAATGACATGAGGTACTTTGGTTACACTTTATTTTACTTATTAACTTATTTTTTTTATTTTTTATTTTTAGTATTTATAACTTATATACTTATTATTTTGAAGTCTCTAATGCTCACAAAGCCAGCTTTTATTTGATCAAAAATAAAAACTGTTGTGAAATAATATTACAATGTCATTGTAATTATACATAATAATTAACTATATGTACTTACTATAGCGTTAGGGTATGATTAGGATTTGGTTGAGGGTTAGTTGCATGTAATTATGCATAATTTACTGTTATTACTATGGTAAGTACATGTAACATGTAACAAGGACACTGTAAAATAAAGTGTTACCGGGACTTTTCATTTTTGCATGACCTATCCCTTTAAGACAATTGCGGAGCTGATCCCTTTCCCCACATGAATTACAATGTGCCTGACCATCAGCGGAAAGGTGGGCGTTCTTTATTCAGATCTGACTCTATAAACCGAAGTCTCTGAGATTACAGACCCCAGAGATTTCTAGAATAAGAGGAGAGCAAAAGCTATACATTTTAAACAGACGGGGTGTAAACAGGAGGCGTATAAATTATCTGTAATTGTAGGAAGAGGCACATCATATAGATGAATGCATTTCCTCTCTGATGGATCTAGCTGGAGTGTCAGACAGCGCCAGTGGTCATCAGCTGTGCCGGGCCGACACCACTCAATAAAAGCAGCCGGTCTTATATTTACATTCAAATATGCTTAGATCAAAATGGACCCCAGGGAGACACGCGCCGTCAGATTGAAGAAGTTTCAATTCTCACTTTTGCCTCCGTCTCTCTCCTCAGGCTGTCTTCCTCCATCACTCCTTTTCTCCCTCCCCCTTCCAATCTTTTTATTTCCTCCCTCTCTGTCTGTGCATTCCCTCTTTCATCTTCACTCTTTCTGAAACCTCTTTTTTATACTCCTCGCATTATTCATTGTTCTTAAAAAAAAAAACGTTTCCCCTTTCTGTCATTGCTCTGAGAGTGACCAGATGATCAAGATATACATCGGGACAAGTTGCAAATGTTGCCTGGTTGTACGCAGCCCAAGTTAAGGGAGTCACTTCGGTTTTATGTGGTTTTCACTTTCAAACTATATGAACATGATTGTATTTAGAGCTCCAGACTGGACCATATCCAACTTAGCCTCTCCCTCACTCCCTGTTTCTTCTTCATGCACCTCTTTCTTTCCTTCTCTCTGAATATTGAACACTCTCGTTCAACATCCTCCAAGAAAAAACTCTTTGCAGGACAGCAATAGCAGAATATTTCCCTCCTTTTCTTCAGCATGCATTCAGGCACCATCTCCAATAGCTGTCATGTTAAAATCAATAATTTACACCATTGAGGATATGGTGAGAATGGTGTTCCTGTCAGAGGTGTGTGTGCGTGGTCGGCGCCGGGTTTGACAGATGGACATGTGGGTTTATCAGGCGGACCGGCTTCGGCACCGTTATCAATTCCTTAGGCAATTAACGGCTGAACCGGGTGCTTGCATGCTGGATTCGCACAGATAAGGAGTGATACGAGCCCTGTCTCCTTAAACAGGAAATTGTCAAAACACTGCACTGTCTTGGCATGCTCATATTTGCATGCTTGATTGAAAAAGACAGGTAAAGTTTACTCAGGAATGACTGGCCAAGATACTCATACCAATATTGTATTTTATTAGAGTTCTCGATATTGGTATTATTCTTACTTGTGTTATTAGTATTCACATTGCTCTTAAGGTAATACTGAGATTTTTATTAATTATTAGATTAAGAGTAAGACAAATACTTATGAGGACTAATAATACTACTAAGACTTAGTACTGAGATTAAGATTAAAATAATACTAATATGAAGACTAATAGGCCTAGTACCATTCAAAAGTTTGGGGTTTTTAAACATTTTTTAAACATTTTAAAGTCTCTAATGCTCACCAAGCCAGCTTTTATTTGATCAAAAATAAAAACTGTTGTGAAATATTATTACAATATTAAATAACTGTTTTCTATTTTAATACACTTTAAAGTGTTATTCAGAAAGTTAAACAAGATTCAAATTTAAGTTGAAATGACTTAAACATCCAAGTTGATTGAACTTAAAAAAATTTAAGGCAGCAACTTTTTCTTTTTACAGTGTAAGGATTATTGGAATTTTCAGTTTTCCATTCAGACCAAGGTCTATTTAGCTGCCAGCAGAGCAGAGATAAGAGCGGAGACAGCCGGCTCCACAACATCCGCAGAGGGACGGCCTTGTGTGATCTTTACATGCGAGACCTTCTATAACCCCTATATCCAATTCAACTTGGTCACCCTGCACTGCACTTTATGATGAACATAATGATCTGTATGCTATAGCTGAGTTGTATGTATTTTGCTAGACAATTCCCTTAGAGTCACAATGTGATAATGCACAATGTAATTGGACAATTGCGAAGCAGATTAATATTCCAGCCACAAAGTGGATCGCATTTCCAACATTACCATTAGTGAGGGGGGGAAAAAGACTATCGCCACCCATTTCCAAAATGGCCCTTGCACATGGCTCGGGATGATCATATAATTTGCAGACTTAATTGGAAATATAAATCCCAATGCACACAACATTAGGGAGAGCTTTAATCCACACCTCTGCACTTGATGCATGATGACACATCGCAAATGTGCAGGGTCAGACATGTCACTTTTAAATATCACAACGTCCTGAGGGGCCCAATTGGAACCGGGAGACAGCAAACATATTAAAATCCTGCTATAGCCCCCTGTCTCCAAACAATTACTCTCTCCCTCTCTCTCTCTCTCTCTACCCATCTCTCTTTATATCATTCTCACACTCTCTCTCACCGTTGGTGTGTTGGTCCAACATTTCCAAGTCACCAGCAGATCAGTCTCACAACATGTCACTGTAGCATTGTTTTCGCTTGCATAACTTAAATGTAGGGGGGGAAATGTCGGTTTGGTCATAACTCTATTATAGTTATTGTTAACTAAAACTAAAAATCACTTTTGTTAAATAAAGCTTCAATAAATTAAAATATAAATATTAGATGAAAAGGTAACACTTTACAATAAGGTCTCATTTGTTAACATCAGTTAATCTATTAACTAACATTGAACTATCAATGAGCAATTTGTTACAGTATTTATTAATCTTTGTTAATGTTAGTTAATAAAAAAACAGTCGTTCATTGTTTGTTCATGCTAGTTCACAGTGCATTGACTAATGCTAATAAACACAACTTTTGAATTTACCAATTTAATAATTAGTAAATGCTGAAAACTACAAATAATAAATAATAAAAAACAATACTGTAGAAGTGCAGTTCATTCTTAATATAAGTTAACTAAAAATAAATAAATAATTATATATATATATGGGTGTGTGTGTGTACGTATAGTGTAAGAAATTGTAGTCTGCCTCGACCCAGATTCTACTCATCCCCAAAATGGCTTAATTCAAGTCAAGTTATATATATATATATATATATATATATATATATAGTTATACTGGAACGTACACATTATGCACACAAAGTCATAAAATATTTAATCAATATTTAAAGGTACAATATGCAAGAATTTTTGCCGCTAGAGGGCGCTACATTCCAAACAACAACAACGGCGTAGCTTGATGACGATGTGAAGGAGCGTGGAATGATGGGAACTGTCGTTTTAAACTCCACCGTGGATGTAAATCAGTCAGACGGGAATCGAAAAATCATGTTCATGGATGAGGCTAAGTTCTGTTTTTATAAATGTTGCGTTTAATGACATGCTTTTAGTGGCGAGGCTGGCGTGGTTCAGCGCGGTCTGTGATGGGAGAGAAAAGAGACGAGCAAGTAGGTCAAGTGCAAATGCACCTGTGTCTTATTGCAGTGATCGGCGTGGAGAGACCGCTTATAAGCCGCGCTGGAACGAGAGAGAGACTGGAGAGAAAACTGGACGCAGAGGAAGAAAACCGGTGGATCCGAGCTCTCATTTTTGAACTGTTTTGTGCCGTCGCGGTTGCCACAGTGAATGCGCGTTGTGCGCGGCTTTTGTTTGTTTTGCTTTATTTTAATAAAGTACGAGTCCCAGTCACGACGACGCGTCTTCTTCCTTCCTGACTCTTAAACCTCATCACACTTTTATTTCATTAAAATGAATTAACCGCAAGAAAAGTAAGGTTTAATACTTCATAGATGTTACTGTATTTGTTGAATTCATTGTTGTGATAACGCTGCGCAGTTTTACATGTTCTAAACAATTGTTGTAAAAGTACATTCGAACATACCCACATCATTTGCCAAAATACTGATTAATCTTAATGTATAACACATGCTATGTTTATTTACATGGCCATAAACACCAGACGTGATAAACAATGTCAATAAACTAAACACAAATCTAAAGCAATAATACTTTCCTTACATAAACATAACTATTACCGAATGCTACATTTGGAAAATATAAAATTAAGCATGCTTTGTCGACAGAACCAGCAGCAATCGGTAAAGAATAATTGTGTCCCATAACGACTGCAAGAAACAAGCTAAAGTTTGTAGCTTGATAGACGCTACAACTACAACTTTCGCATTTGTCCAGGACTCCACGCAGTACGAGCGGAAACCGGGGGTGACGCGGATATGACGCAATTGACTGGCGACTCCCAGCTCACCCCTGCTCTAACGCCCCGTTTCCTTGGTTAAAATCGCAATTTTCTCACGATTTAAAAATAGTTGGAAACATTTGGGATATTGTAAGTAATCAACTTAACAAAATATATAACACTGGCCTTGAGATTTTGGGATATTTTAATGCAAAATTCTTACATATTGTACCTTTAATTGAATTATTTAAACCGAAAATGCTGCTTTTAAACAAAATATATTTGTTTTTAATCAGAGAGTAAGCAGATCTATAGAAATAAATAACAAATACACATTTTAACTTTTTACAGTGCAGGCACTGAATGACAAAAAATGAAACAAATTAAATATAAAAAAAAACACATTTACGTTCGAGTACGACCGAGAAGTTTTGTTGGTGCAAAGGAAACGCTTCATTGACATTTCACTGTAGCCACTAGCTACTGCACACTCTCTCACTGAACAGCTGTTCTCCCGTCCCCTTTTACATTAATATGTTTTTGCTTCCTTGTCATCAAAGCTGGCGAATTACAATGTTGGACTATAATGGCATTTAATCTGGATAAAGGCCTCTTTTTTTAAGGCGCAGGAGAATCTATCTGATGTGCCACCAGCCCTGTGTACATTTCCACACCTCCACACACGTAATGCCTTATCAATAAACCACCCAGGCGTTGGCTGTTTTTATAATGGACTTGCGATTGCACGCTTTGGGTCCTAATTATCAAGGCAAACAGAGCTTGGCAGTCTTTCAAATGGAGGGGAGAAAAAGAGAAGCAGGGAGGGTAGGGAATAAAAAGAGAATGGATAGTGAAAAAAACAGCCTTTTAATACTGCCCCTTTATTAATAACACATGAGGATTCTTTGTTTGGACACCAGCAAAAAAAAAATTATTTGGAAGAAATTCCTGTTTAAAGCAAAACACTGGGTCTTAGGATATGCAAATGTGACATTGTCATCACTTTTACAGGCTTCTAAATGTTACGGTGAAACGTTAAAGGATTTTATGTGTCCTATTATCTATGGAGATATGATTGCATGTTAGATGTATGTGGATTAGCATCAAAGCCTCTAAAAATAGAGAACATTTCTCATTTGTCTCCCATGATATTTCCTGCAACAGAAAACAAAAGCAGATTAATACGGTACATATTTCCTTGCCAGTTGTTTTCAATCATGGCATCACGCGAGCAGAGTCCCAATATGGTTTTACTTTAAAATAAAGCAGGGAAGGCACATAGCATTATGCTAGGAGAAGACTAGACCTTTTAATAACATGAATCATAATAATAATAACCCTGAGCCTTCGACCAAAACTAGAGACCCCTGACATGCATGATCTTGTGGCTTTCAACTAATTCACTCTCAAAGGAAGCGTTGGCATTGCTTCAGCTTAGTGCTGCTATCTGCAAATGCCCTTAAAGACCATCGGAGCGCGTTTACCTTTGAAGATACCTTCACACTTAAACCTGGGGGGCTTGGTGTCAGAACATGTTACTTTGTGTTTATCTCTCACCTGATGAGTCGACCTTATTTACCCTCCGTTCAGAGATGATGTACACACATTTGTAGGAGCACATTTCTGGCTCAGGGCAAGAAGGCACTGGATGCCGTTTACGAAACAAAACAAAGATGAAGCCACCAGTTCAAGGAAACTTGGATTGGAAAAAGGAAAAATGGATTTTCAGTGTTATTGAATAGTATGTTAGTGACATTATTCTTATTACTATTATTTTTCTCTCTGAAGATGTAACCGGGCTCACATTTCCAAAATGGCACAATTTTAGCCCGGAGAAATCAAAATTTTTATTATTGTTAGCTTACAGTTAGCTTTAACGTATACAATATGTGCTAAAACCTTAAACTGATTTTTTTAAACTGAATTTTGAATTTTGAAATGACTCAGGAACTGGTTTATTTTAAGTCCTTTAAATCATCGGTTCCCAACAGGGGGCTCGCGGCCCACAAGGGGGCCTCAGCGAGCTCTGTGGGGGGTCGCGTCATATTTTGAAAAGTTTTGAGCAATTTGTATTAAATAAAAGTCCTTAACTTTTTTCTGTTCAAAATTTATATAATGAGCGAGTTCATCGTGAATCCATTTTCCAAACCGTGTTTTTGTCTTATCCTGAATCACTATGGTACACCTATAATAAGTGATTACATTGGGACTATTTTACCCTGGTTCGGATCGCTGCCGCTGCGGAGTAGCTGCGTGACTCGTCATAGACGCACACAGAGAGAGAAGTAGTTCCGGCTACAATGTTCTTCCGAAAGACGCATTATTCTGTTAATAAACGCATGTTTGTTACCGCTCGCTATAGCGCCAAAAGCCTAAAAAATAAAGCCTCACATTGATAAAGCCTCACAAATAACATGCAAGTATTGAGGCCCCAGACAGAAGTCATTTAGTAATAGCCTATATTCATTCTTTTTTTACCTACACACAAGTGTGAATACTGATATTTTTGTTATTGCATTTAAAATAGGGCAAATTTATAGGCTACTCCTAGGCTTACATTTTTAAATTACAAAGGGCCTACTAATGTTTTTGTTATTGTATTTTCAATATTATAGGCTATTATTTGTGCATAAACATATCTGTTTATAGTAAACATACCGTTTGTTTGAAAACAACATATTTTGTCATCCTTGCTGCAAGCTTACAAGAGCGAAAATATCATTAAATGTGAAGGGGGGCCCTAAAATATTTTCTTGGGAAAAAGGGGGTCTCAGACAAAAAAAAGGTTGGGAACCACTGCTTTAAATCATATTTTAAGTCCTATTTTTTTGCATGATGTGTTTTTTACCATGCTAAAAACACAAGATCAAGTGTTTTTTAAATAAACAGCCATTTACTACTGCCCCTTTATTAATAACACAAGAGGATATTTTGTTTGGCCACCATGCAAAGACACAAGAAATTTCTGTTTAAAGCAAGAAAAAAGCTGGATAAAACAAACACAGACGCTGCATCTGAAATCGCATACTATATAAATAGGTACTACATTTGAAGTTGAACTTCACGTCCGTTAAAAAAGTATATTCTATAAAGTATGAATCTTTGTAGTATGAATGTAATCCGGACGTACTACATCCGCCATGTTTTCATTATCATGTGACCTACCAGCATCAGTTGTATCGCTTCACCTCCATTCATAAATCCTCTCCCGTGGCGTCATGGGATAGTAAAGTGCCCATCATATACACACTTCAGAATCTCGGGGGAAGTCATAAGTAATCCGGCTAGCCTACTGTTTTTCGAACACTACTGTATGAATTCGGGCATACTCTGTTGGTGTGCTGTATTTTGCATACCAAACAGCAGAGAAGCATCGATTTCAGATGTAGCCTTGGGATATGCAAGATTTTTTCTTGCTTTTCTTGCATATCCCAAGAGTCTTGGGATATGCAAAAGTGACATTGTTGCCACCGTGAAAACCGGCTTGGACTATTGTGGCTTTTAGAACACATCAGTTAGCTTTAATGCTATGTATACTAAAACCATAAACTGATTTTGAAGAAAATGACTGGAACTTGTTTTTAAGTCATTTTGGCGTGCTCCCGATTTCACAGACGAGGCTTAAAGGCCAATTTATACTTCTGCGTCGGGTGCGCGTAGAAGGTACGGCGTAGCATACGCATTGACGTGTACCATACGTCGTACCCTTCGCCGTACCCTGACGCGCACCTCCTCAAAAATGTAACTACGCGTCGCGGCGACGCGGACCGCAAGATCTGTGATTGGTCGGCTGGATAGCATCGCGTTTCCTCCTACCCATTTCCGGAATGATCTTCTGCACTCTGCACCGCCCGCCCGCCATTTTTAAATTCCGAAGATCAGTGAAGAGCCATGGAAATAGACCAAGTGACCGAGAGATTGCTTGAAGAAGTGTGGAAATACAGCCATCTGTATGACTCCTTCAGTCGCCATTGCTCGTAGAAACCTAAACTCAAAACAGCCGCGAGGAATGTAAACACAGTGGAACATTAAAACCCACCCGCGCCAACTAGCGTTTCGGCGGTGTAACTGCAGAGCAACACAGACATTCGCAGAAGTATAAATGCTCACGACGGCGTCGCCTACGTGCGTAGCCTACGACGTACACTACGGCGTACACTCGACGCAGAAGTATAAATTGGCCTTAAGCCTAGCCCCATGCTGACTAAAATGCATGTTTGAGCCGTTTTAACTGAAAGTGTTTAATTGTATGATTTTGTTAATTCTGTGTTTGTGTTGTTAATGTGTGATGTGATTTTAAGCAGTAATGTGAATGTATCTATGTCACCAGTGTCAAAGATAAATTTCCACTCTATGACAAACAGAACGGACAATAAAGTTCAACTCAACTGAAAGCAACTTGCACTGACATATCTTAAAATATGCACACCAGGCATGTTAATAAAAACTACTTAAACGTCCTAACTGAACTATAAGGCCGAATCCTGGCTTATTCTAAGCACTGTCTGTTAAACCAGGCCATTGTTTCATATACAGGTCTTATTAAACCAGGATTAGGTCTTAGTGAAATTGGAACATTTAAGTAGCTTTTATAAACATGCCAAAACATCACTGGTGTGCATCCTCAAAATAATGGCACTGACATATTTTAAGATATATCAATGCAAGTTGCTTTCAGCTAAGACTGCTCAAACATGCATTTTAGTCTGGGACTACGCTAAAGCCTTGTCTGAAACCGGGCATTTGAGACTTCAATGCTTTCTTGAAGGGTGTTGTTTTGCCATGTTGAGTACACATAAAAAAAGAAAAAAAGAATAATAAGAGGAAGAAAAAGAAGAAAAAGGCACAAAAAAACTAAAGCAAAGCAAAAAAACAACAACTAAAATGCAGTTCTGTTATTCACACTTCTTTTCAAGCTTGCTTCCAGTAGATGGTTTTAGCAACCTCTAAAGTGCATGTAACACAAGGCCCCTGTTGTTCAATGGGGGTCTCCAGCAGTCTCTAGTGGTGGATTGTGGGATACCTCAGAATTTGGGATATAATAATGTTGTTAAAAAAAAAAAAAAAAAAATCCAGCTAATGGATCCATTTGCACTTAGTCTTCTCTTCCAGTTAATCCTTCAAAAACAGTATCCAAGTCAGATAGAAAATTTAGTGATTCACAAAAACAGAGGGAGTGAGAGAGCCCGGAGGAACCACCCAGAGGACAAACCGCTATATTCTAGAGTTTGGCAGAGGGAAGGAAAGATGGATTTGAAAGCAGGCATCCCTATAAAAGCCAGCGGCTAAGAGAGGAATGAAAGACACAGCTTCTTCTAATAAAGTTTGCCTGACAGGATTGGGAAGCTGAGCAAACATGAGAGCTGTAGCATGAGATGTGAAATGTGTGCAAGTGAGTAATTATTATTATTTTTATGTTTATTTTTTTACAGAACTACTTCTAAGATGCTAATAAGAAACCTTGCACTGATAGCACATGAACAGTGTCAACATGAATATTCAGTGTGTGCATTTATTTCTGATGCCAATTATTAGTTTTCTCATTTGCAACATATTGATAAAAAAAAAAAATAGCTGCTGATGGATTTTAGCTCACCATAGATAAGATTTGTAATTTAAAACATTTCTCCATTTTTAAGATTACTTGTACACAAATATATATTTTTCAGGTGACATCATCCATGGGGGGGGTATTGAATAAATATACTATATAAAAAAAAGATATATATATAACTGTTATCTTAAATGCAGATTTGTATGCAGATACACTACCATTTAAATGTTTAGGGTTGGTAAGATTTCTTAAATGTTTTTGTCTCTTAAGCTCACCAAGGCTGCATTTATTGGATCAAAAACACAGTAAAACAGTAATATTGCACTATTATTACAATTAAAAATATCTGTATTTTTATATATTTTAAAATGTTATTTATTCCTGTGATGGCAAAGCTGAATTGTCAGCAGGCTTCGGTGTCACATGATCCAAGAAGCATTTCTTATCAAAATTGATGTTGTTGTGCTGCTTAATATTTTTATGGAAACCGTGATGCGTGATTTTTCAAGAGTGTCTGATGAACAGAAAGTTTAAAAGAACATAATTATTAAGAACATATAATTTTTTGCATCAATGTCAAAGTCTTTACCAATGTCACGTTTTATCAATTTAATGCATCCTTGTTGAATAAAAGTATCTGAGTGGTAGTGTAGACACACATAGCGGTCATATGGTGCATCATGGGTGTGAAAACACACACACAATCCATGCATTTAGGTCCAAATACAGTAAGCGTTTATGCTAAAAGCCTGCGGGATGTGTTTTCGGGCTTAGCTGGTCGATGGGGGGACGTGGGCGGACAGGTCCCGTTAATGGAAACTTAATGGGAGCCGTGTGAACGTACAGCCAGTGTGGCATCCTCAGCTCTATAGCCATGTGACAGAAGGCGCAGAGAAGTGACACATAGCAGCAGGGAAGGATGGGGCGACAGGGAGTGGGGCGCTAAAAAAAAAAGGAAGGAAAAAAAGTCGACATGACACCTTTGACAGTGACCATGGAGCCCGGCCTAATCGTGACGCACTTCGTTTGTTTTGTGTAAGCCGTGGCAGGAGGAACAGACTGCACCCCTCCGCCTCACCACAGCTGAGATCTGAGGGCATGCGTCACTATTCTGTGTGTGTGTGTGTGTGTGTGTGTGTGTGTGTGTGTGTGTGTGTGTGTGTGTGTGTGTGTGTGTGTGTGTGTGTGTGTGTGTGTGTGTGTGTGTGTGTGTGTGTGTGTGTGTGTGTGTGTGTGTGTTTCTTCTCAACAGCATTCAAACGAGGTGGAGGTAGATAAAGGGAGAGCGAAGGGAGCATAAACACAAGAAACTCTGGGGGGGAAAAAACAGCTCACACCTCTGTTAATTAAGAAACAGAGACACTCAACCAATGAGAAGATCCAAGACAACAACCTGCCAGCCATTGGGTGACAAACATCTGAGGAGCTATTTTAAGGACGGATCAGAGTGGTGTTCCCTCCGAGTCGAGCGAGTAAGGGCCCACGACACACGCAATTAAAGTTTCCTCAGAAGAGAGAGAAAAACTTTTGTCGCCTTTGTAAGAGGCTCTCTTAAGTTTGTAGAAAAGGGCCTTTTTATTTTATTTGCCTTTCATCCTTATATTTTCCAATGGCTAATGGGCGACCAAAACAGCACCAAAATGTTTCAAAATGCATCTTGATACGGCTCAATTATAATGATGGAAGGTTGTGCGGTGCAGATGTAGCTGGGCCTAATTATTGATTCTCTCTCTCTCTCTCTCTCTCTCTCTCTCTCTCTCTCTCTCTCTCTCTCTCTCTCTCTCTCTCTCTCTCTCTCTCACTCTCTCTCTCTCTCTCTCTCTCTCTCTCTCTCTCTCACTCTCTCTCTCTCTCTCAACATGTTCCTTTTAATTCATTCTGAATGTGGATATATAACTAGAATTTTACATTTCCAGAAGAATATGTGCTTTTTGCCCACACAAAACTCATCAAATCAATGCTGGTTGTGGGTGGTTCATAGGGCGTCGCATTACAGTTGCTGAGGGTTTTTAGCATGTTTCTATTTGGTTGCTATGGCATTCTAGGTGGTTGCTAATGTGTGGCTGGGTGGTTGTTTTCTCTAGATACAGCTTGTGTCCCATGCACTGTCAATGTAACCCTGCTGAAAAAAACTTGCTTAAGCCAGCCTAAGTTGCTAAGTTGGTCTTCCACCCTGACCAAGCTTGGGTTTAAGTTGGTTAAAGCCTGACCAGAGGAAAAGTGTCCACAACTAAACCTAATTTCAGTCATTGAAATAAAGCTGAAATAAAAAAATATATAAATATTAGATGAAAAACTGAAATGTTTAAATGTTGCCATGGCTGAAATGGCTGAAAACTGAAACTGAAATAAAAAGTTGAAGTAGCCTACTCAAGTCAAATAAATAAATAAATAAATAAAACTAAAATATACATAAAAAAATGCCCAGGCAAAAGCTGAAGTACTAAAATGAATAAACTAAATTAAAAATTTATTAATTAATTAATTAAAAACTGAAAGGTTGAAGTAGGCCTACTCTAAAATTAATAACCTAAAACTAAACTAAAAAACAAAAAATCAAATGTTGAAATAAAAATTTCCTGGCAAAGACTGAAAAAAAGTTCAAGTTGAAGTACTTAAATTAATTTAAAAAAAAAGTAAAAAAAAAAATATATAGTTGAAATTTAAAAATGACTTTGAAAAAAAAAAAAAAAAAAAAAAGTAGGCCTAAAATTAATAAACTAAAAAAACTTTTAAAAAAGTTGGAATAAAAAATGACCAGGCAAAACCTGAAGGAAAAAAAAGTTTATTTAAGTTTTAATAAATTTAAAAAAGAAAGATGAATTAAAGTTATAAAGAAATGTTTAAAAATGACAAAAGCATATAATTAATAAAACTAAAATTAAAATTAAAAAACTAAAATATATAGAACAAAATAAATATTAATAATAGTATAAATATAATACTAAAACAACACTGGCTGGGAGACCAAGAAACCAACTCCGGCTGATTTAAGATGGTCATTTGAGACATTCACACACACACACACACACACACACAAAACCCTGCTTAAAAACAGCCTAATTCGCCAAAATCTGACAAACTGAAAAGTACCTAAAACCATCAAATCAGATCCGTCTGACCAAGTTGAGAGACCAGCAAACAAGGCTGGTTTAAGCAGTTCTTCTATTAAGCCGGGACACAAACACCAAGACTACAATGGATGTAACAAATTTAGGGCAATGAATCTGGCGGGTAATTAATGATGATAAGTCTGATGAGTTATAATGATGTGTTTTCTGAAAGATAAACCTTCTTCAAATTAGCAACAAAGCATTTAGCGCATATGTGTGTGCGTGCGCTTATTTGGTACAGAAGAAATGGAGAAAGAAAGGATGAGGTATGAGTGAAGATAGAAGGCTAAAAATGATATCAGTGAACGTCTCGGGGGGCCAGCACAATGCCACCGTGATCGAGGATGACAGCTTCCTGTTTTTAATTGCCATGGATGCGGTTGCTTAGCACCTGAGGGGACAGGAATGAGGCTGATACAGATAGTCTCTAATGAGTATTAATCTAATCATGCACAGACACAAATAGAGCCAACACATAATCACGTAAACCCCCCCAAACTCTGACATTTAGGTAGGGGGTTATTAACGGATCTTAAAAAATCACACCACTAAAAAAAAAAAGTGTCACTTTGAAATGGGGACGAGTTGAAAAATACGATATTTGCCTAACACAGTTCAAAATCACCCAATAATTGCAGTTTCATCAAACCGAGATGACTACATGTTAGCAGGGTCTGCGAGTGAAAACGTCGTCGGGTATCGTGTGGGAGAGAGAAAAGTTTGAGAAAGCATAATCCAAAACACCAAAATGCCACCCTCAAAATCACCAGTATCGAATCAAAGCGGGAGACATTTAACATCCCATATTAAAAATAAACAGCAATAGATATGAGGTATTCGGTGTCTGAGGCGGACACCGCCTTTTCACATTTGCCGCTACTCTAGGAGTCTAGACTGTAAATATCCTTTCACAGCCACAAACATCTAACGGAACAGCGATCTCCAGCTTTCAGCGCAGTAGTGCATGCTGGGGGTTTTATTTCTTCGTAAGTCTCATTTAGCCGCATTGGTTTATTCATAACTTACACTCTCTTGATTTTTATGAGAGGACAAAAAGACAAATAACCAGGAGGGATAGCCCCTCAAATACCTGCCGTGTGTTATTGAATTGTATATAAAGCAAGGAAAAAAGCTCATTCTGAAACAAGGGCGAGGAGAGCTCTTGCTTCTGAAACCGGCAGAATGTGAGCTCTATAATAGACCTGTCAGGATTGTTTGGTGTGTTTTTTCACACCGTTAATTCATTTACAATGCAGATTGAGAGTCTGGTCATTAAGGTGCTGACTATACATGAGTAATGCACCGCATCTGTACCTGTTCCCGTGTCACAGAACTTTGGAAACGAGCTGCCTAATTAAAGCGATTAGTATTTTGGAAGCAGTTCCGAGCCCACGGTCCGGCCTTAACAAATGAAGGCTGGGATTATCCAAACAAATAGGATGTCTGCCATCTTGTTTTACATGCCAACGCTGTTAGAATCACAACAAAAAAGTGCTGGTATCTGTGTGTGATGTTTTTTACAATTCGGAAATCAACAACGGTGACATTTGACCCTAAAAAAAAAGCTAGATTTATGGGCGCAGACCGCCATTCTTCAGACCTTTGCTTTAGGGTCAAAGGACAATTAGAGCAGCAATATATTGATATAGGCTATTTAAATACAGATCTCATGAAAGATTTTAGAGTATCCTGTGGTCTACTGTATCATAATAGCATTTTCATTTTAATAAATCTACCGGTACGGCAGGCTAGGTGAGTGTAAGAGACTTCTTATAAAAAAATAAAATCTTACAGACTTCACACTTTTGAATGGTATAGTGTATCTTACTTGTAGCGATCTTTACATATTATGCTAAAGTAAGATAACACATTTTAACACACAAAAAATTACACACTTTAATGTATATTTGCACTGTTTCTTTACTATATAATGGGACACAAACCTGGAACAAGGGCAGTCTTCATTTTTGTGCTGCCAGCAGCCTCAATCCACGGATGCTTCAATTAGCACTAACTATTTGCCAGTTAGCAACTGTGTCGTCTCTTGTTTATTGCCTCTCATTTTGCTTCATTTCCGAATGTGCCATTTACCTCATATTAAAAAGATGCCTACCTCCCTTCCCCTGGCATGAAAGCGTACTTTTTCATCCTTACGCCCCACCATCATGAGCGAATAGCTAATTGGTAAAAACCACCACTAAAGAGGCTAATCTTAGCAGTGTTTAGCGTGAAACAAAAGGCCTCATTAGGGAATGATTGGTTAAAATAATAGTCACGCAAAGTGCCCAGCTTGCTTAACAGGTGTATTTATATTGATTGTGCAACCTCAATTTCCTGCAGTGAAAAGAAGTAAACAATAATTGCTAGTGCTTTTTTAGCATTTGTCGCACAGACGATTATTAAATAGCACTTTAGCCGTTCGGTTAGAAGGAAAATAGCACTTAAGACATCTGTTTGGTCACCGCAATGGCCCCTACAAGGTTGGGATTATCTCTCCGATGAGTCTTGTCTATGTGTGTAGTTTCATTCCGTGGTCATTCCGGTGATGTGGACCATCCATTTGCCTCTTTTCATTTCCATAATTGTTTTCAGAGCGCGAGGCTGTCCCGCTCTTTACCGAGGACTAGGTGTGGACTAATGGACGCTAGATTGGATTCTGCCTTTATACATGGTGAAATGATTTCTTCTTCATTCTCTGTGCTGGATCACGTCTCTCTTTTGGACTCATGAATAATGGATGGGTTTAAAGCTTTGCCCTGCCCAGGCTCTCTCTTATTGAAATCTGTGCTCAGAGAGGTGCTTATTTACTGAGACTGATCCCACATCATTTGTGTCAGTTTCTATGCTCCTCTGTTCTGGCTTTCTCACGGTCGGTCTTTCGCTCTCCCTATGCTGCCCTCCATCTCTTTCTGTGAGTCTCTTTCTGTTTATGACCCTATTCATTGCCTTACAGTCTCCTTATAGGCCTCTCTTGCTCATCTCTCTCTTATTAAAGAGCCACAAGTCTTTGAAATGTGTCCTATCTTTGGTAACACTATTAAAACCGCATGAAATCAAAAGAGATTTGTGGCTTTTAGTCCACTGCTGAGTTCGGAACTGCATAGCGTACTACTCTTAGAATGAAAAAGGTAGTACGAGTCGTATACTAGTATTCAGCACGTCAATAGCTTTGAAGCCTCTACTACGACTTCAACCTTCATGTTGTTTGACTTTACTCTCTTTACGTTCGAAGTCCAACGATGTACATGTAAAATAACAATAGTAGGCTCATTTCAAAATAGCCGTTTAAAAGTTTGGGGTTGGTACATTCTTTTTACGTTTTTGAAATAAGTATCTTATGCTCACCAAGTCTGCATTTATTTGAACAAAAATACAGTAAAAACACAAATATTGTGAAATACTATAAAAAAAAAAAGTGGTATTTAAAATGGTGCTCAATAAATATTTCTTACTATTATCAATGTTGAACAGTTGTGCTTCTTAACATTTTTTGGGAAACCGTGATACATTTTTTCCCCAGAATTCGTAGCTTTATTTTTATGAAAGTTTATGAAAAGATAAGCATTTATTTGAAATTGAAATCTTTTGTAACATTAATAATGTATTTACTGTCGTTTTTAATCAAATGAATGCATCCTTTCTGAAAAATATAAAAATCTTTCAAATAAAAAATCTTACTGACCTCAAACTTAAACGGTAGTGTACATTATTGGAGCTTAATCCTGTTTTTATTATAAACTGCACATGCACTTACTTCGGTATATATGTATATCCCACCACAGCTTCCTGTTTTAATACATAAAAGCGAAAAAAAACGCAGTAGTAAAGCAATTTCTTTATTGCTGTCTTGAGCTGTTGCAATTAATAAGCTTTGTAAGCATTGCATTGGATTTCTTCTAAGCAAAACAAGTCAATACAAGTTGTCCCTTTCTACTGTACAGTGGCATGACGCACAATGAACGCTACAATCACCCATTGCTCATTGTTGCTTTTTACATAACCACATCCAGAGTTTTATGTGACAGTCCTTGTATCGTCTTCACTGAAGAGCCTCTGCATCGAAGCCTTACATGTCCTTTCTAATCATGCGACTGCTTATTTCATGCTCTACAAACATTTACCACACTGACTGAGCCATAAAAGCAGACCCCATATCAATGAATGGAACTAGACTTGTTCCCCTGAGAAGCCATTGTTATCAAGTCACCTTCCTTGGGCATCTCCCCTTGAATTTTTAGTGTAAATGCACCACGCTAACCTGGGAATTATCTTCAGAAGAAATGTACCACAATACCCCGAGTCCTATCTCTTCATGGCTGAAGCTTTTACTGCTTTTTTCTTCCTTTCTTTCATCTTGTCCCCTTCATTTTCCCTGGAAATAATAGCTTCCATTTAGTCTGCCCTGCTCTTATGCAGAGTCGATCAGACCCAGCCTTAATGAAATGCTGCTACCCAGAATCCCTCTCACTGGTGGAATCAGGGCCCAGGGCCATTACTTGGCTGTCTTCGGGAAAAAGGCACATCTACATAAGTTATTTCATTATCTCCCTAGGCTGTGAAAGAGGTAGCGGCGTACTCACTCGCTCTATCTCTCCGTGTAGATTGCACCATGGGGAGGTCATTGGAAAGCCAGTGGAATTATCTGCAAAATAAGGGGAGGCATTCTTTAATGGTGTCCCAGTCCAAATATTTAAAATGATCACCTAAACTTCCATTCGGCTCCTCCATTTCGACTGATAGAGCTCAAGTGAGTTTGTCTTCATCTTGCCAGCAGCTTATAGAAGAAATTGGTGTGTGTGTGTGTGTGTGTGTGTGTGTGTGTGTGTGTGTGTGTGTGTGTGTGTGTGTGTGTGTGTGTATGTATTTTGCACATCACTGCCAGCAAGAAAATAAGGAAAACTCTGTATTGCCTTTCTCATGAGACTCGACCATAACAACATAATGGAAATCAGCAGTGAGAGTAGCCTGTTGTGAAATAAAAATAAATTAATAATAATCTACAAAATGGGACACATGGCAAAAACAATATTCGTAATCTTTATTTTTGTCTTGCTTTGGGTATGTTTTTGTTTGGGAAAAACATAACATATACTGCATAAGACGTTAAAACTTGTTTTCAGAGAATATTGAAATTATTTTTTTTTTAATCCATTGCCAAAATGTTCTTTTTTTTAATCTGACAAAATTTAGCAAGTTTTTAGTTATAAACTAAAAACAGTTTGACTCTCAAATTAAATGTTTCAATCGTTTTTATTCGAAAACTAGACAAAAAATATTGAATAAGATATGATGAACAGAACAGAAGTTAACTTCAGGCAAAGTCTATGCAAAGCTCATACGAGGCAACGAAGAAACATTGCAAGATGCCCAAAAAATCTTAAATATCACATTATTTTTTGCAAAGGCAATTTGAAGTCTAAAAGAAATTATCTTGAAATGCATTATTGAAAGTGGACTTTTATGTGTGTGCAAAAAGTTAGCGTTGAAGCTTTAAAGAAGATTAGAGACACGACTTCTCTTAGTTTACCGCACTGACAGTCTAACAGCCTGCTATATTTCAACACTCTTTGAGAAGATACATCTCCAAATATCTCCTTTTAAAAGCACCACCACCACACACACAAAAAATCAAAGCTGAAACAAAAATTACAAGAAAATCTTGACAAGCTAGCACCCGCTAATCAACTAGTCAGCCTCCAGACTAACTACAACATTCAATGGTGATCAAAATACCAGTTCTGAAGCGTTTAGTCATAGCTAAATCTCTCCAGGAAGGACTGAGCCAAGCACAGAGCTAAAAGACAATCCTTCTGGTAGCAGAGAGAAACAGCATGTTTTGCACTACGGAGCGTGGAGGCTGGCTCCGCGCTGCAGTTGGCTTTACAGATAAGTGAGAACAGACCCATCAGATACCAACTGCCAAGAGCAAGTTCTGCCGTGAAGCTGGCACTTTCTACATGTACGCCTGAGGAAAGACATAGAAGGCACAACCTATGCAAATGAGGAGTCATTAGTCAGTGTATGGGGAAGTGTTTGTGTATGTAGAACAAGCAAAGGGTTTGCACTGAGGTAAACGCATGCACGAGTGGGTGATCTTTTTTGCCTGAGCGAGTCTGTTCATCCTCGTATGCGTACGTCTTCCATTTCCTCTGATCTGTGACCATTCCCTTTGATTCGGACACGGTGATCCGGCTTAAACGCGAAGCAAACACAGGATTAGGCCTCAGTCGCGCAGATAACGCGCTGATCAAAGTGCCCTCTGAGCGCCTACAGAGGGAGCGAAAATATGTTAAAGAAAACAGCGTGCTCGCCTCAATCCGCATTTTATCTCCACTCAGACAGGTGGAGATCACCCCCACCCCCCTTCATTCCAGAACTTTCCGTGGCTGGCGGAGAATGCTCCCGCAATCAATCTTTTTATGCCAACTCTCTGGCAGCTCGAGATGAAACAAAACCAATATGATTTCTGATGAGCTTCTATTTTAGCCTTGTTGTCTTTGCTTTTCTCACACTCTCTGAAATGTGAAGTCGCATGTTCGACTGTGTTACACGGCTCTGTACAGTACAGACTCAGGTTCCTGCTGGTTGGTTTATTTCAAGACGTGCTTTTCTATCTCTACTCGTGTGGTTCTGGAAGGAGGTCTTGGCCCAGAATTGCACACTTTACTGTGGACGAGGGTCCTGTGGCACTCGTTTGTCTGTACATTTTGTCATTTTATGACTCAGAAGGGACCTGTGTGCCTGCAACGGAAGCCTGCACTGGTGCGAACTGACAGCTGTTTCGTTAATCGATTCATTTGTCAATTATTTCTTATTTGTTATGTTATTCCACATCTTGCCAAGTGCTTTACTTTAAAGAAAGTGCAAACGGAAGCCTATGAAAAACAAGTGAAAATGTATGACGTTAAGAGGAATAATTTAAACCTAAATTCAACTTCTGACAAAAAATATTACATCAAAGTGAATTACAGCTCTCCCTTTCTCAGTGGCATTCTGTTAGATAAATACGAATGCACGCACATGCTCCACAAAGTCTTTGAAATTTAATCGTTGACTCATTTGCCGTTAGGACAAGCAGTTTTGTGGGATAGAAATACTTGCATGACTTCAAACGTATTGCATTTGCTGTTAAGAAAGTAATGCATTGTGGAAAACACCTATAAAACATAATAAAAAGCTCTGTCAAAGCACAAGGTGTATCAATCTGGTTGCATACAACTATATTCTAATCTGAAGTGTTTAATATTAAAGAGCTCATATGGTTGAACATTTTGGGTCATGCACTTTCACCTTCTGCAACTTGTTGTGTGGAAGTTTTTGAAGATTTCTGTTCTACAGAAATGCAGTTGTTCAGTTGCACACTATGTACAAAGACACAAAGTAATTGACAATGAAATTCCTTTTCGACTATTTTCTTTATCGACCTTTTCCCGACAGTCTGTGACATTGCGTCACCAAAGTGAATTCAGAAGTAGACCGCAAGGGTTCTGTGCCCTTCAGGGTCCTTGATGATTCATTCCAGGAGGTCACTGATTGAATGACAATATTTTAACTGATTTATCCCCAAGCAGAAGTCCCATCCCAAAGAGTCCAAATCAAGAGTCGACAACCAAACGAGTCAGACTGTGCTTACAACTGATTTAAAAGGATAGTTCAACCAGAAATGTAACTTGTGTCATTTTTTTTTCACTCTTATGTTGCTCCTTTTATTTTTGAGCTTGTCAGAAACATCTCCTTTTACTCGTGTGGAAAATAGACGGAATATTCTTCAAAACGGAATCTTTTGTCTTCAACAAAAGAAAAAAGTCAAACATGTTTAGAAAGATATAAGGGTGAGTAGCTGATGACAGAATGTCATTTTTTAGGTGAAATATCATGTTAAAATATATTTTAACCAACCACGCAGTCAGAGTTCCAGGGCATGACATGGGCAGACCTTTCTCCACCTCGTTGATTGATGTGTCCACTGTTGACGTAGACTAGTCCTCATTTACGCCGGTCGAGTCGAGCCTAATTAAAATATTTCCTTCGCACTGCTCAAACGCGTTTGTCAATGTGGAGAAGAAGAAGTGGTGCGTGACGACATGCTCTGCAAGTGCTTGTGACGTCTTGACAGGGAGCCTTGAATCCATCCATGCAATGCTAACTTTAGCGGAGTTCTTTTCCCAACAACTTTGATGTCAAAGTTTTTTGACTTCTCGGCGCAGTGGCAGGAAGCTCAGCCAAAAATCAACTCTGATCTGCATCAACCTAAACAGAGTTTTAACAAGAGAGAGGTCTGAGATGTAAATCATCCTGGTGATATTACAATCATCTTTGTTATAGCATGCGTTTGCCTTACATAATACAAACAATTGCATCGTGATTATATAAAGGATCAGACTGTCTATTCTTTTTCCCTGTAGTCTTGAACTTTATACTTGCCTGCGTCGCTGTTGATATTGTTTAGAAAATTGCTGCCATTTCACTTCAGTTCTTTGTTTCTTTTCTCCTATTTTTCTTCTGTTGTAAAACTTTGTAGACCTTTAAACAGTGATGAAACTTCAGAGTTTTCCAAACTGTATTCATAAGAGATCATTGGGGTATAGAGATATAAAAACTTGGATGTTTTGGAGGGGGAAAACATTTCAACTAGTCAATTGTGTCTGTATGAAAGTGTTTGGTGGGTTAGGTATATTAAGTTTAGTGGTACGAGAGATTAATCTCTTATTTTAATCACACCCCGTCAATAAATAAAACCTTCACAAAATAATCATGTAACAACAAAAGAAACTCTAATTGATCAATGTGCATGTCAGGGTGGTTCTTAGACAGAATAAAACACAATGTGGAATAGACTTTAAGTCCAAATATGGCCAAATGAGACTGCATTGCTACTAAACTTTGGTAAACCACCAGAGAGCAAGAATCGTTTGAAAGCTTACCGGAAGCAAAGCCCACAAACATTATTTATCACCATTATAATCAGAGGAGCTGTATATTTATAATTATATTCAATGCTGGTCACATCTTTCCCTATCGGAAAGTATAAGAGACAAAATCAGGAGACATGGAGAAAGAAATCGTGAAAGAGAGAGAGGCCACTGTGTGATATCTTGGGCTGCAGAGCCACTTAGCAGACAGAGAGGGAATAGCAGAGGCTGGATCAGAAGAAAGATGGAGGTGATCAGAAAATCATCATTTTTAGACCCCAGCGGTTCTCTTAGACGTGATTTCATTGTTTATACTGTACCTGTGATTAACCAGTTTGTTGCTCTTTTAAAGAAAAAGTGCTCCCAAGTACATTTCTCTTTATCTGTCAGGATGGCTATCAGGATAGAAAAAAAGAGAATCATTGTTTGATTATCGCCAAACCATATCATATACATCAAATAATCTGTCAGTCCCAAGGAAAGTGTATTAAGAAAGGCTAGCAGTCATTATAACCTTACCCTCCGAACTTTTAGAAAATACTTTCTTTCATAAAACTTTAATCCAAAAATAAAACAAAAACCATAATGAAAATAAAGCGGCAGCCCCTCACGGACGACTGCCGCAAAAACATAAACAAAACACAATGTAAAGTCCAGGCCTGGTCCTCTCTCCTTGCACTATCATGACTCCTCCTTTTATCCTTCAGGAGCTCCTCCGTGAGACTCGAGACCGGTGTGGCGGTTACATTTACTTTGGTTCCTTCTTATGGTATTATCCCAGACAGCAACATAGTGTCGGCCCAGATCTGGTCCATATCTGGTATGTGTGGATTCCACGTGTACCAGATGTGGGCCAGATCTGGGCCGACACTATGTTTACATTTACATTTTACATTTAGTCATTTAGCAGACGCTTTTATCCAAAGCGACTTACAAATTAGGACTAATTTAAGCGAGTCATCATAAAGAGGCAAAAAACAACAACAACACAAGAAGTGCTCAAAATACGAAGTTCAGGTATTATTCAGAGTAGCATAAGCCTGATAAGTGATGTTTCAAAGGGAAAAACATCGTTTTTTTTATTAATTTTTTATGAGGTTAAGTGCTCACGGAAGAGATGGGTTTTTAGCTGTCTTTTGAATGTTGTCAGGGATTCTGCATTCCGGATGAGGGTGGGGAGAGCGTTCCACCAGCATGGAACTGTGAATGAGAATGTTCTGGAAAGTGATTTTGTGGCTTTCTGCGATCATTCTGCACAAAACCTTGGTGCTGTTTTGTGCTACGGACATGAATGATACCTAAAATCGTGTCTGCTATTGAGGAGAGGTGTGCTATAACTTTTCGAAGTCATCAGACTTATGGTTCTAATAAAATGGGGGAAAATATCTCATAGACTTACACTGAAAAGAGGCCACTCAGACATCTAGTTATCAGAACAGAGCAGGAGCCTTCAAAAAGTGGTCCGTAGTGATGCTGTAGGGAATCCGCCATTCATTTTTATATCTTAAATTTTGGGAGGAAATGAAAATAATAAGTAATAATAAGTTCAAAAGGGGTCAACCCTTCAACCCCAACCCAAAACATTTGAATGGTGTACATATACTGAACTCCTTATACAGTATGGGCAATATGTCTGGCTTGGTGACTTATTTTTATCTACTCTTTATGTGTAGTGGTTATGAGGTCTTGATCACTGAGCCTGACACTGACAATCATTTTAGTAATCAAGGCCCAACCACCATTCGGCATTTACTGATCTCAGTTAGGACCTCACCTCGAGGCACCTCAACTACGTTTCTGACCTGGTTTGCATACAAATCAAGCGCTGACTCAACCAGATGAGTCAGACTGTGCAACAGCAGAGTGTATTTATTTGTGACTGCTGCTGCAGGGGCGATGCAGAGATGTTGAGAACGTGGGCGTTGTTTGTGCGTATTTGTTTGTTATTCATAATCACTTTGTCTCACAGAATCGTTCATGGGCACCGTACTCCACGAGGGCCTGTACTACTGGTCAGGAGAGGACGTGACCCTGACAGCACTCTCTAGATTAGGAATCAATAGGATCGCATTAACAATCAGCCGGACAATGGAAAATGGAGTCTTGCAGTGTAGATTCGTTTTACTGCCTACATGATCAATAACATAGGAAAAGAGATTACAGGAATAGTAAAATTCAGTTAATCACTCACTCTCGTGTCATTCCAAACCCATGTGACTTTCTTTCTTCTGTGAAATACAAATGAGAAAGTTTAGGTGAATATATTTTAAATATAATGAAAGTGAACGAGGACTTAGAAGTTTAAGCTCTGAATTTACCAAAAACAAATGATAAAAGTAGTGTTAAAGCAGTACGACTCGTTCGGTAAAATCATCTGAAGCCATGATAGATTTATGTAAGAAACAGCCAGAAATTGAAGTTGCTATTCACTGAAAATCTTTCAGGCTGGTGAAAAAAAGTGTATTCTCAAAGATTCTTGGAATCAGCAGTTTAAAACGTTTCAGAAAAATTATTATATTAGAATAGAACTACATGTTGGTTAGGTAGCAACGTTCTGAAACACTAATGTCCTTAGTAACATCCTTAAAGGTAAAATGACTGTAAAACTATTATTTAAACAACTTTACAGTTCATATAATACTAGTTTTGAAAAGAAAAACAAGGTTCCTGTGATCACATTGAAATGTTAGTCAGTATTTTTGTGTTAAAAACAGTCGTAACTTCAAATTTTGATCCCTTTAAAACACTGTTAGCATCAGACTGCACAGTACTCAACAAAACTTGGAGATGGATCTGCAGTAACCACAAAGCCACGGGAACAATCTCTACTGATGGCTTTAACTGCTGCCTTTTCATCCAGAGAGGAAGTTAAGATGGTGCTTTAAATAAAATATATATCCCATTCTTCAACAACTAGTTAAGTAAATTTATACAGAGGCCCAAAGGCTTCTGCGATTTGTAATGCGAAGTCTATTTATGCCTGCAATGCATGGTCTCGCTGCGGACGCCATTAACAGATTCCCAAGCCGTTTGAACAGCAGCTGATGTGTATGTATAGATGGGACTCAAGCAGATAACTCTCGTTTACTGTCCAGCCCACACTATTACAGGGCTGCGTGGGGAAAGCACACGAGGACGAGAAAGAATGTCAAATCAATATATAGGAGAATAATATGTCTAAGGGAGGAGATGAGTACAGAATGGCATTTCATTACAGATCGATGCGAGAGTGCTTTTCATTGCCTTGATGCTATAGAACATCCCACTGGGTCCACAGAACCAGACCGGCTTCCTTCCGCCACACTGGATGAAGAATGCATTCATGTTATGGACAGACTTGTGGGAATGTATTGAGTGTATTGAGTAAGTACCACAAACCAACTTGCCCTTAAAAAAATACGCGAATTAATGTTCTGAAGTGAAATGAAATTCAAGTAGGGAGTAGTGAACACTGTGTAGGGACCCTGTCAATCAAAATGCAGTTCATGGTTGCTCTCTCCTAACGAGCTGATGGTGTTAAATCGGGTTGACGTCAGAACCCAACGCAAGTCTGACGTCAACATCCAAAATCGGACAGACGTTGCATTTTGGTTGAAAATTTAATTCGGGTTGACATCAGAACCCAATGTCAATCTGATGTTGGCTTCTGACATCAACCCAGTTTTCATTTTCATCCAAAAACCTCCAACGTCGGACAGATGTTGCATTACATTCATGTTGAAACTGGCCATTACCTCATTTGTCATCAACCTGTGGATACAAATGGACGAGGATTTAAAATGTCCAAATAATTAATTATACATAACACATTATAAAGCGGTTGTTATAATTTGTTAGGTTCATCATATCTAATGAAGATGTCACACTGGTTATACTGTGGTGCTAGATGGAAGGTCATGGGCTCACCCAACCTGCCAAATTTTTATCTTCTAGCAACACAACTGATATCACGCAATATCAAAATCTAAAACCTTCCTGGTGTTGATGCTAAAGGGCAGTAAGGATGTGAACATGTAGAAAAATCTTTAACATTTACTTGTGAGTATGTACAGTACACAAAAAAAGAAAGAAGAATAAAACAAACAAACAACAACTGACTGAGCAATATATGACTATTAGATGGCATGTCACCAAAAGCAATGTTTTGGGAGCACACTACGAATTCAGTGATATCACCAGTCTGTAATATTTGTGCAAAAAGTCGGCAACGTCTGCACATATTTGCAAACAGGGCTTGACATTAACATAGAATCGTCCTGTATTTAAGGCATCAAAATTGCATTCTGCATTAAATCAATATGAGCGCGGTTTGTCCCAAATTGCTTTTTTCACAATTGAAAATAATTTTTTGAAGTTAAATTGAGCTTGAAATTATTTATTTATTGAATCATTTATTGAATTTCAATCAATTCTAGGACATTGATGTTTGAAAGATGCTTAATTTTTGTTACTTTAAAACACAACTTAAAACCAACAAAAATATCAGCGTCTAATAATGTTAGAATTTCATGTTGTGTGGATGTTAACATTATGAGGTTTAGCAGACGTTGGTTTTGGTCATTATCACTGTTAAAAATTAAATAAAAACAAACCTCCCAGCTACGGCTGCCTACCAAAACCCGTACAATTAAATTTAAATATCTTAATTCAAAATAAAGTGAAAAAAACAATAATTTCACAGAAATTTTCATTAAAAATTTTAGTTGGCTTGATGTTGGATTTTAGTTAGTCAATACCACAACCGTAAACTAACAAAAGATTAACGTCTAATGATGTTAGAATTTGACGTTGTGTGGACGTCACCATTATGTCGTCAAAGAGACGTTGGGTTTTTGTCACCATACCTCATGACTAAATGTCAGTTTTTGACGTCAAAGAGACGTTGGATTTTGGAAACTTTACAACAAAACCTAAAAACAACAAAACATCACCGTCAGCTGATGTCGGTATTGGACGTCATATTAACGTCACCATTAGCCGTTGAACTGACGTTGAATTTTGGTTACCTGATGTCGCGGCCAAAATTTAACCAAATATCAACGTCTTATGAAGTGGTGTGCCAGCAGGGCTTGCTTTAATTATACGCTCAGGCCATCCGTCCTTCTCAACCCCTGCCAAGCCTCTCTTTCTCCCCCCATACCCTCCAGGCAATGGAACGGTCCACAGTTATGAAGCTTCCTCCTTTACCAGTCTCTCTCATCGCCTTGGCCTGGTACAATGAGAACGACAGATAAGAGTTTTCATTATCTGGCCCCTCTCTTGGGACTCTCCCCACTCTATCTCTCCCTCTCTATCAGACTCAAAGGGCTTTTTTAAATAGGGAGACAGTCCAGTTGATGGCTATGGCATCTTTTTGTCTTTTGTTCTGATTTCCCACTCCCTTCATTTCTTTCCCCCCCAAAAACAATCACAGCAAGAGGGCATGGGAGGCCTCTACAGTCCATTGCTTGCTCTCCCTCATTCTCCTTCTAATTTTCATCCTGCTTTTCCTTTCCATTTTCAACAATGTGGTGAACGTGCGAGGGTGATAACTGCACGCAAAATGGACAACTCCCCTGTTTCTGCTCCTTTGAAATTCACTCCATTGTCTGGGCCGTGGAGTTATAAAGCCAAAGCAAAGGCAGCCTCTCTTATCTCACTCTCTCAGTGAAAGGGACTTTCCTTCATCGCCACGGTTGTTGCGCATGTTTGCTGTGCGTGCGATGCTACGTGAGGATAATAGCCTCAGACAATGTCTCTCTATTCAAAAGACTATTCGGACCATGCTCCACATCTCCCGCTTTGAAACGGCCTGTCCTCGCTCTAAGAGCAAACAGACAATCAATCGCGGCCAACCTTATTGCATGCATTTTGTCTAATCAAGGTATTAGAATAATAATAGGAGGCTTGTTTCTGAGAAGTTTACTGAATTCGATAATGACAGCAGGCGAGTTGGCTCAGGATGGTGAAGGCAGCATCTGCTGTCAGTTTAGTTGGCCTTTTTGTCATGGATGTGACAAAAATAGAGCCTTCTGCCATGAAATTCTTCTCGAAAATTTGCATCATTGGAAAAAAATGTCAAGGAAGGTTGTGCAATACATGGGCAAGCCAGTGACCACCTACTTTTAGCAGTATTTTTCAAATTCATTTTCTTCCATAGGATTTTTAAAAATCTGTTCATTGAACCAATGAACCAAACCAATGTAGGATTAATCACAACAAATTTGAAATAAACATTACATAAAAAAAAGTTAAAAAGACAAAACTATACATTAATTTATGAAGAAATGAAATACTCATGCCATAAAGCACTGTGAATTATGTAAAAAGCAATATATTTGAAATATATTTTAGCAGCATAAAATATGTTTGAAATAAATAATCGTTATTTAAGTAATTTATAGTTTGCTAGTGGGACAGAAATGACATACAGTACTTCACCTTTATGTTTATTGTGAAATTTATTGTGAAATTATATATTAGTAGTAGTAGTAGTAATATATGGAAAATTGAACAGATTATGTCATTCACAATCCTTTGGAGCGAGCAGCCGCAACTGAGCTCGTGTTGTGGATCTTTCTTCAGCAAAGTGTGTTTCTGGTGTATGTTTTCTAAAACTGGAAATCACACTGACATGTGGCTCTTACAGACGAATAACACTCATGGTAGGTCTGTCTTGAAAGGTTATGTTATCGTTAAAGTCAGTCTCTCAATGGAGAAAATCAATGAACGGAACCCAACCATAGAGTTCTATTGCATGATAATCGCTAGAGAGTATTCAGCCATTAGTTCAACATAGATAGCAAAAAAAAAATTTGATTATGACTGGAATATCTGAAGTTCCAAGAAATCCCATTTTAGTATCTGAGTGTCTCTGTTTATTCTGGTACACTGGCTTTAATGGAATAACCAGTGATCCCTGAAAGAATGTTCTAGAATTCATCCGAAGCACAACAGCAAACAGTGAGAGATAACAACATATGTGGACTTCAAATGAGCTGAGCTCCGCTGGAGACGGTCATGTGTGCAACCTTCTGTCATTAATTTCATGTTTGAAAATGTCTCAGTGGCAAATGAGAGACATCTTCAGCACCATCATTACATCCGGATATATGGAGGAGTGTCAGATTTTGTCATTTATTAGCGTCTGAGCTGATTCCATCAGACAAATGTTATATTATGGAATCAGCTCTAAATTATTAGGCCTTCAATCGTTTCCAGAAAGCTGAGAGCATGAGGTGATTAAGAACAATTACTGAATACAGCACCGATCATGCAAACAAGAAGGTATGGGCCTGAGGAGACGTACTGTAGCATGTGTGTGCGTGCGCAAGTGGCACACAGTCTGTTACACTAATGAATCTCTGTGCTGATAGTTCTGGAGATGCAAGGTGACAGATCATAAATAATCATTTATGCCATTGTGTCTCTGTACTGCATAGCAGGCCACCAAGCACTGACACACAGCAACCAAGCACAGCTGCTCCGCTAATGCCACCACACTAGAGAGAGAGAGAGAGAGAGAGATGAGGGGGGAAAGATTGACTTAAAGTCACTGAATGAAAAGTAATATATTTTAAATATGCACTGTGTATTTTCTGCCCCACTAGAAGCATCAAATAGAGTGTTCGAAACAATCATTTTGTTCATTATTTTTTTATTATTTATAGCTCGCTAGTGGGACAGAAATTAATGCCCACTTCACCTTTTTAAAAATTGTATGACATACTTCATAGTTTCACCTTCAACTTTGTAAAGTTTCTTGCATTTTAACAAGTAAATAAATATAATATTTAATGTATTATTATTATGTATTATTCCATATATAATGTATTATTATTATGTATTATTCCATTATATATTATTCCATGTATAATGTATTATTATTATTATTATTATTATTATTATTATGTATAAATTCCAATACAGTATTTTCTACACAGTAAAAAATTTTATATATTTGTGTTTTCAACTTTAAGATTTTTTTTTAATGTTTTTAATTCTTTCATCATTTACTCACCCTCATGTCAGTCCAAATCTACATGACTGTCTTTCTTCTGTGGAACACAAAGGGAGATGTTTATCACACTGTTCACGCTGATTTTTTCCATACTGTGCACAAAGATGGAGACTAATGGATGTCAAGTTTCAAAAAGTATGAAAATTAGTCCATGTGACTTGTGCACTATATTGCAAGTCTTCCGGAGCCATATGATGAGATATTCACTGAAAATCTTTTTCTTTTTAACTATTGCATGCATACCTCATGAAAAATGACATGTTCCTCATTTGTAAGTTGCTTATTTCGATGAAAAAAGTAAGTACAATCAACCTGGCTGTATAAGTCATTTCAACTTAAATTGAAAATAATTAGTTGAAAAAAGTTCAACTTAAAGTTGAAAATTGAATCTTATTTTGATGAGTTAAAGTAATGTAAAAACATATCTTGTCATGAGTTTTTTGCAGAGTATAAATATATGGAAAAATGCATCTGCTAAATAAATAAATAAATAAATAAATGTAAATGACTGAAAGACTGGATTTTATTTCGCATATAAAAGTTATTCCATCACACCAGTCTCATGCTAATACTGTGTAATGTTATAGTGTCATGGTGAAAGTGATTGTGATTTTATATCTCCATTTGTGTCTTATGTCATAGTGTGACAATTTTTATTTTAAACCTTAACTTACAATTACCTTGTTTTAATTTTAATTCGTCCATATGAAACAGTGTGCTAACTGCATATTTCACACATTTATTCACAGAGCTGCCCACTTGCACACTAAGCTTCCATTATAAGTGTACTTACTGTAATGCTTTTGAAGCATATTCTAACTGAGGGATGAGTCAAAATGAGTGTCTGTGGTAATTGACAGCAGGACTTGGATACCGTCCTGAGACATAAAGTTTAAAAGAGCTCAACATATACCTTTAATCTGAGGTGAGACGACAAAAACTGTGAGAGATGTTAATTCACAGCACAGCAGAAGAGAGAGATCTTCAAAGATGTTCTCTCCAAATCGCAAAATATTTCTACAGGTTGAAAAGCATCAGGCAGAACACCTGCGAGAGAGAAAGAGTTATAAAAAAACAAAGCAGATGAGGGTGAAAAAAGAAAATGGCACCATAAAAAGCAGCTAGAAAAGAGGCGTAATGAGAGGTAAAAGAAAATCAAAGGCCTCTGTATTGTAATGTAGGTTATTTACACTATAATCAATAGTTGACATCCTATTAACGTTTAATGTGAACCTCCGGTAGATGGCAGAAATTGGAGATAGCACAGAGGATTCCCCAGCGCTTGATCATTAAGCAGAGATGTGCTTCTCACTACGAGAATCATTAATTAAAAAAGGGAAATAGATTTAAATGCTAGTTTCTATCCAGCAGTCTATAAAAGTGCAACGCCGATTTCTCAGAGGAGGCCAAGGAGACACAAAATGTAGGATTAGAAATTAATCAACAGTACAAAAATAAAAATAAATAAATATTCCAACAGCAAAAAACCTCCATGTTACTGTGACAGATTACCTCCATCCATCCATCTTCTTCCGCTTATCCGGGGCCGGGTCGCGGGGGCAGCAGTCTAAGCAGAGATGCCCAGACTTCCCTCTCCCTAGACACTTCCTCCAGCTCTTCCAGGGGGACACCGAGGCGTTCCGAGGCCAGCCGGGAGACATAGTCTCTCCAGCGTGTCCTAGGTCTTCCCCGGGGTCTCCTCCCAGATTACCTTATAAATGTTAATAATGACCACTTTTTATGTTATTTGGTCCCACCCACTTTATATTAGATGTCTTTAACTACTATGTACTTAAAGTGGGTCAGAATACTTAAATAAATGAAATAATATTAAACATTTTGTTACAGGATTTTCTACATATGAATGAAAAGGTCAACATCACTTATTAGCTAAGCTAATGGCACAGCTTACCCCCAAACTATCTTTTACACTTCACCCCACAGTTAACTTTTTTGAGAAAAAAATGCTCCCTTTTAGTCATTTATAACTAGTCTTTATCCAAATGGTTTTATACATCACCAATACAATTACATGCTTTATATTTTTAGACATGGAACATTTGCTTTGGCATAAATTAATTCTACCCGTCATGTAGAAAATTTCCTCTGACATGCAAAAACAGTTTTAGCATTAAAAAAAAGCTTACTCAATCACAGGCAGCTGTAAATGATGGGAATCTATGGTGACATGACAACAATTCTGCACAGTTTGCTAGATTTAGGGGAGGCGGCACATCTTACCCCACTCCCCTTTGCCTTTTTATTTTTCCTTCTGTCTCTGGAATAAATCGCAATCTAGTTCTGGGTGAGACGCCGCAGAATGATTTATTCGTAAACTGGATCACTCTACAAAGAGACTTTAAATGAGAGGAGTCACATATGAAAGAGAATCATAAAATTAAATGCAGTCAGGATTCATGAATATATTATGACGAGAGTCACACAGCCTGTATTTGGAAAGCCAAGTTTTTGCAATAGATCTCCTATCTCCCTCATCATCTCCATTCTCCTTCATTTATTTTGAAAACTAAGCACCATCGTTCTCCCGCATTAATACGTTTCCGTTGTTCTCTCTCACTTTTCACTCCAAGTGAAGTGAATAAGGGGAGAAAAGGGTTCAGAGCAGAAGAAACATTCTACTTTAATTTATAGCTTCCGCCACAGTGGTGGAACACGCCTGACTACAGCGCTCACTGGCGTTTATGATGTATAAAATTAAATTACACAGGAACACCAGCACACACAAAACCCAACACACCTTCTTTCTGTCTTCACTTCGATACCTTTTAAAAGGTGTCTTATTATTGCAGTGGATTATTAAAGTCTTCTCTCACTCTCTCACATTCACTAACCGTGGATGTCCATATAGAAATCAAAATTCATTACCAAGTCTTACTTATTTCAACAAAGTTGATGTGCGTTGTAGCCCTATCTGAGAATCGGTATAAAAGCTGCCATATAGTGTAGGCCTACAGTGTTTAGTAAGCTTAGATTATAAGGTGACTAATGAAAATGGAACGCATATAAAGTTGGTTAAAAGACCAAACAACTGGATGACCTACAACTACACAATGCCAAAACGTCCTTCTACGCAGTGCAGCAACAGTTTTTCAATATCTTTCAGGTTTTTTTTTTACTCGCTACTAAATCTATGAGACCTTCTGGCAGGGTGAAATCTCAAACCACAATCTAATAAAAAGAACCATGATGGATCGTAAATATTTTTGATTGGGTGACTACAGGACAGGGAAGCCCCACAGGTCTTAGACTCAGCGCCAAGTAATATAGCAAAACATCAATTGACAGCTCGTATTGATGGGAATGTTTGCACACATCAAGCCTGAGCTGTGATTAGAGAAAGACTGAAAAGCAAGATCCCATCTTCAGTATTATGTCATTTTATTAGGTCTGACAAAATATTAAAAATTTTAACTCCGTAAATGCGTTGACTTTATCTGACATTATAAGATACTGCGATTTATGTTTTATATGTTATGACATTTATATACATATATCGAACATAAAATGAAGCTAGCATTAAAGTTAGCTAATTTGGTCTAAAACTAGCAAGTAATAAAACAACAACGTTTGACCTCGCTTGACGATCAACATTTGATCAAAGTTAAGCACTTCCTTTAATTTTTTTTTAATTTTTTTTATAGAAAAGTATTGCATTTTTTTTAAGAGTACCATGCTCTATTTTGTACATATTTCATGGAACACCATTGTTTCGTTCCATTCATCGTTGGAGATGAGAAAAAACCTCTTGACAGCTAATTTATTTTTAATCTAAACTGGACTTTTAAAAGTGCAGTATTTCTAATTAAAAACGTGGTACACTGAAAGAAAGAAACATTACTTTTGATAAACGTGTAAAGTACACTCACATGCTGAAGACTTCTGCCATATCAGCAGCCTAGACAAAGCCGGTTTTCTATTCCTTCTATCATGGTGGCCACCATGTTAAGATCACATGACCAGTTGAATTCTTCTCACTTTATAATTGGTAATCCCCTTTTCGATTACAGAACAAAGCCAGCTAAACATTACAAACAAAAAATTACTTGCATGGCTGAATTGAATTATTATCAGAGCTCAACAGGTATGAAATATCAGCTACGAGCGAATCAAAGGCTCATTTAATTCCTGGTGATATCAATAAAATATTTTTTGTTACATATACTGTAATGCTGTTGTCATTTATTCAAAAGGAATTAAAAGTGTATAAGCACAGTGGTCGTCAAACGTTTCATGCCAAGTACCACCTCTGATCAAATCAAAACCCCCACATAGTCACAACAATACTCATTCTAATTGTATTAAAGGCAGGGTAGGCGATTTGTTCCAGAAACTGTTTTTGTTATGCTGGTTGAAAGTCTCTTCACATCCTGATAGAAATCACTAAGTTTAGTGGTCTAAAAGTATTTATATGTATATAAATACATAAATAAAAGGTAATTTCCTGGGGGCAGTGCACATTCCTCAAAAGGATATGATTAATTACAATAGAAAAAAAATAATCATTGTGGTTATTTTAATCTACTGGCATCCCTAATAAATTATTTCACATTAAAAGTAGTGGCGACTGTGGACCATTGGTGATTTACAAGACGTGTCGTGCTCATGACACTTAGCGTGGGTGGATTGCAAAGGTGGCTTTGGGCCATAATGTCTAAGGTGTGAAGTAGACAGCCCATGTCATGCACTGCTGCTGTAAAGGCAAGGGATAAGCTCTCATCTGGCAAAACCCTGTCTGATTAACACCCTGTCTTATCCCGTCACCCTCCCCACCCCTCCTCCATCTCTCCTCATCTCGCTTACCGCAGGCCACTTCCCTGCCACTTCTTTCAAAAATCTGCTGAGTAATTCTCCCTCCCTCCGGTGCCCAGTTGGAGAGTAAAACAGAGAGAATGTGAAAGAGACAGAGAGACAGTAAGCGAGAGAAAAAGAGAGATCGAAGAGGGAGGGGTGGATAAGGAGCGGACGACACTGACGTTACCCTTCTCGCAGGACTTGTCCGTAAATTAACTCATTTTTCATCCTGCCTCCGCCGTTAATGACTGGCACTTTCCTCACGCAGAGCGCGGGCCTCTGAAGAGCGGCCCAAGTGACAGAGCTCCATTCATCTTCACATGACGGGAGCACAGGGCCACAGGACACAACGCCGCGCCACGCGGCCAGACACACGCTCACATGCGTCTGGACACGGACCCGGCGTGGGACCGCGGGGACGGTTGGACAGGAGAGGCACGGGACGACTGGCAGGGATGCTATCGCTGAGTGCAGCTGCACCAAAAACAAGAGAAAGTCTGTCCAGGAGGCTGCCACTTCCTGTTTTCAGCAGTCGTTAACGCTCTTATAGAGCATAAATGCTAGGAAAGTGTCAAGATTAAGGTCGCCTGGCGTTGTTGACTAGTTTGTCATTTTTTGTCTTTTTTTTTTTATATTAAGCATTTTTATTTGATTTGTCAACTTTTGTATGTTTGCACCAGTGCTTTGATGGCAACTTCTCAGAGAAGAGTCCAGCGTGCTGACAGCGTTTTGTGCTTTAACTTGCTATAAAACTGCTAAATTCATCCTCTTTTAAAGCACTGTTACAGCCACCAAACATCGCTTATGAAATAAATTCACTCACTGTATTCAAAAATGAGTTTATATATATAGTAAATACTGTTTGATATAGTAGTGGCCACTTTAAACAATTCTTTATGTTTTTCTATTTGACTGTGTTTTTTTTTTCATCCATTTGCACCATGAGTTTTACATTCATATGTTTAAAACCAGCTTGATGGAGTGCAAAAGAATGGAACACAACTTGGCAGTCTCAATGCATTTCAGTTACTTATTAACTTTAGTTACTATTACTATAGTTCTTTAAAATACATACAGTATATATTTCTGTGACTTGACAGGTTGCCACCTTAATGCCGGGTTCCAATATGTTTGTCTGTTACGATAGGCCTTTTCAGATTAAATGATTTTGACTCTGTGTTCGGACTACACTGTGCTTCCTGACCAATCATCGCTTGCCGTCTTTAACAACGTGCATGATGTCATCGAGAAGGCGGAACTAGGGACTGACTTCTGAAAACAAGGGCGTAAACAAACAATGGCTACCGAAGCGCCGTGTTTTGTACAGGCTGTCTTGTCATCAGAAAAGTCAAAAAAAGAAAGAAAACTTGACAGTGGATTGCATGAAGAGGGCAGTATGGGCTGTCAATCCTTCAAAGAGAACTTGAGGTAAAATATCCACGAAACTTTCGTCCATTGCAAAATTTCACCTCAGCAACAATACCATTGCCTCGCTTTCGTTTCGCCACGTTTGAAAGCTCTGTACGAAAGAGCTTCTGTGCTCCTATTGAAACCTGTCGTGAGGACCAAAAAAAATTATGCTAGGCTGCGTTTAACTCTACTTTTAGACATACACTCGCAAACTTCCCTAAGCACTTCCCCTCGCGGGAATACCCACCGCCATTTTGAAATGCGTTCAACTTCATCAAGTGGGCGAGAAAAGTTTATTTGGACAGATCCTTGATCCCCCGATTTTGACAGAGAGAGCAAGTCTACTCAATGGGTGCCTCTCATTACTCAAATTGATGCTTCCTCGTTTCCTCGCTCCTCCGTCCTCTAGCCCGTGACCCGCAAACCAATCGAACTTGGCCATCTTGAAGGACATATCAATTCTCTAATTGCACTGCGAGGAACAAGGATTGAGGAAGCTTCCTAAAGAGAGTCATCAGCAAGGATACACAGATGTATCCTTCCCTCGCATACTAAGGGGGTGGAGCTAAGACGCTCGGAAAGGAAGTGAGAAAAAGAAAACAAGGATGCTCAAATAAGAAATGAGAAGCACCCAATATGTAAACTTCAGGCAGATCCATAGACCACAATGCAAAACGATTGTGAAGTCACAGCAGATCAGGCTTAATTTACCCCCACCCCACACAGCTCTAATTTATTCTGACATTTAACCGGATGATACTTGTAGCTACCTCAAGCTGACAGTTTTATAGTATTGT
This sequence comes from Leuciscus leuciscus, assembly GCF_965113295.1. NCBI lineage: Eukaryota > Metazoa > Chordata > Actinopteri > Cypriniformes > Leuciscidae > Leuciscus > Leuciscus leuciscus. Next base: position 29,050,180 of record NC_138740.1, on the reverse strand, counting down.
TATCATTTTCGTTTGTGTAATTTGTTTATATTTTCTCCAATAGGCCAATATAATGGTGTAACACAAATTCATAAGGGAAAACAACTGGAAAAATAAGGGTCCATCTGTCCCATTGCAGATTCCAAGTGATCAAGGGCTTAGGGTGCTCCATTTAAACACAATTAAAGGGTTCCGCCAGTAGTGGGCACTCGTGCAAAGTAAACAATGGCGTACATCCAAGTGAACTGGACAGAGGGAAGTTAGCTAGGGAAAGGAATAAAAAAAAATTGACTTAAATGCACCCATGGTCTTTCTGTCGGGGCATAGTGAAGACGTGCCATTGGACTAAAACAATGACCAAGTATACATTGACTCACATTTTCTGCACTGACTTTTGGAGAAAATCCCATAGCCTGACCCAGGACTCTTAGCACATACAGAGTAGAGAAAGTTAATCATCAGTTAGTAAATTTATATTTTTAAGCAATCACACATTAAAAAGCATGGCAAAATACTACACTAGTCAACATTTGAAGTGGATTAAAAAAGTTCATCAAAGTTTTCCTAAGACAACGGGTATTGTTCAAAATGTATGTACAACCTTGATGAAAACACTTCAAATGTTGACTACTGTATTTTCATAAAAATGTTTAGCCAAGTCAATCACTAAAAGTAGGATGATGGGTTCTCCAAAGATGTGAGTCAAGGAGCCTTGCATGACCTTGATTCCATACGCACCTGCATAACATTAAGCATATTACGAGAAAAATATTAAACATGAAACAATAGTAATTCACACTGATGAAATCAGAAAACAATATTGTTTGAAATATTATTAATAACTATTAGCCTACCAAACTGTAATATCATGTTTTGAGATGTAGTATTGACTCATCTGGAGCATATCAGAATAAATGTTTCATCCGTCTTACATTTGCAATTATGCATAATTTGAATATCTAAAACATGCTAATGACAAGGTCAACCACTGATCTTATTTTAGACCATCCTTGACTTAAAAGAGCAGACTGAGAGTCTCAAAGACGTTGGTCGGTGTGGGAGGGGAACTTGTATTAAGTATGCAAGTGTGCGAGGGAGACAAGCATCTCCCACTGTCAAACACAAACTTAATTGTGCCGCCTGTAGGTCCTCAGTATTGTATTACCTTTTGGGTGAGTGATGAATCACTGCCATAAAAACAATGTTATTATGGGATGACAATAGCATAGGTCAGGGTTGAGGAACGACAAGAAAAACAGCACGCAATTCTTTAATTTAAAAGCTGCACTCATTATAAGATCACTTCTTGTTTTTTTCTTTCCGTTGAGATCTGATGCCGCTCCAGTCTATCCATGCATGTTGACGCAGAACATTTGTTGCCCTTATATCTGTTCCTACAGGAAGCTCATAACCACAGATGACAACAACAAGGGATTGCTGTGCACTTGTAAATTACAAAGGTGAAAGCAATGCTGTATTGTGGACTCACGTCACCATAATGAAACGATGCAGTAATGATGCTCTTTTATCAGTTTCATTGCTGTTTGTGTGCATTTGCTTTGCAAAAGCTTTCTAGCCATGTATTTTCAGCAGTTCTTATTATCTGCAATTCGTACAAATTTTTCGCGGTGGCTAATTCGTACGAATTCATCTGACCCCACTCGTACGAATTCGTAAAATTTTTGCTAAATCGTACATATTTTACGAGTTGCCCAATTCGTATGAATTTGTACGAATGACCTACTCCTAACTCCGCCCCTAAACTAGACAAATCATACAAATTCGTACGAGTGAGGTCATACGAATTAACCACCTTTTACTCACTCGTACAAATTCGTACGAATTGGCTGTGAGATAGTGTTGAATAATTTCACCATGCTCACAATTGTTTGTTCATAGCTCTGAAGATTCTATAAAAACATAAATATAAATTTCCTAAATGTACACCTAAAATACAAACAAAGTATTCATAAAAATAATAGAAAAAATAAATAAATATTTTAATTATTATTATTATAATATAATATAATATTATAATATAATATTTTTATTTTATAAATAAATAAATATATATTATTAGACTATTTTGATGTTCATTAAGAATATAGTGCTATATGAAATAAATGTGAATAGCACACGTCAGATAATTTGGTTCATATCTCCAACCTTAGACTGCAGATATTGGTAAATTTGTGTATGGTTTAAATCACCATGATTTTGCCAAGACATGTCCCTGGATCAACTTTCCCTTTCGAAAATTTTGTCCTAACCATATCCCTACCCCTAAACCTATACCCACCAGTAACTTAACCCTAAAAACCCTGGTTGTAAGCCTAAATTTGGCATAAACTGTAAACTTGTCCCTCAAATCTAATTGGTTAATTGGAATGTTGTTCCAGGTTCAACAAAGATGTTGATCCAGGAACATTTTGCACTCGGTGAAATCATGTTCATCAGTTTAAGAGATTGTTGAGATGTCTTCTACAACTTGTTTTCACGTGTGAGATTACTGGGAAACAAGAAATTAAAGCAAGTAATACATTTTTCACCCAATCTCATTGCTGTCAAGGAAATGATTGAGATTTTAAAACAATTCTATGTGACATTTATTTCGGATATGGTTATTTTTAAAAACAGTCTAGTAGAGCGTATTAAGTGTAAAACTGCTTTATATCCTGTATATGTGCTAAATCTGGTGGATAAACGGACATCAGCTCTGTATGAATGTCAAAACGAGAGAGATGAAAGATAGGAAGAGAGCAGACAGGAGAGGTTGGGATCTACACGACTTTCCACAGCAGATGGAAGCTTCTCAGAGTGACACTCAACAGTGAGGTTACACCTGGAGGAGAGAGACTGGCCACAACTGCACCTGTGGCCATCAGGAACGACCGCTGTCATGCCAGCCGTGCTGGCACCGGGGTCCGGTAGGGCAATGCCAACCTGGAGCAGTTATGTGCCAGAGCACATGGCAAACAAATCAACACTGAAATGATGTTTGAAATACATTAACAGCTGTGATAGGGGATATAACACACACACACACACACACACACACACATGCACTGAGAGTTGAGGTGCAAAACCATTCAGAAAGGGTACACATTACTGATATTTGCTCTTTGAGCACATGTGTGCAATTATGATTAAAGTGGAAAACGTGTATCACAGTGGATTATGGGTACTGGTCACGGTGACTCACAGCTGTTCGACGATCAGTCACATCATGCCAGAGAGGCTTTTGAATCATTCAAATTGTGATACCTATTAACTGAATACAAAACAAAGAAGCTATCAGCTGAGATTACCTCAAAAATGTTTTAGCTGAAGTGTTTTGACCCCTTATCCTATTCCTAACACAATTTCTGCTTATTATTTGCACTTTATTCACTTTAAAGTAATGTTATAGGTTCAATGCAAGTTAAACTCTATTGAAACACAGATGGTCATCGATTACCAAAGAAAATAAGACTGACTTTAATTTGTAAAAACAAGGAAAGACTGTGTTTACAGTAATGCACAACTGAAGCCTATGGAAAGGAGATGCATAAATACCCACAGTTTTGAAAATAATGCCATAAGATTATTTTTAAATGATTAGCTTAATGTTATTAATAAAAAAACAATATTAAGTACTAAAATATTAAATAGTGAATTAGTATACTGGTAGGCTTATGGTTAGAATAAGTTGACATGTACTTGCAAAGTTACTTATAGTCAGTAGAATGTCTGTTGGAGAAGCATCCAAATTCTAGCAGAAAGTCTACTAATAGTTTGTTGACATGTAGTTGAAAAATGACTTATAGTCGGTAGAATATCAAATCGAAATAAAGTGTTACCTAATATTTTAGTATTTAATATTATTTAATAGTAACCATAACCCCTTATTCTACTAACCCTAACCATCTACTAATGCTAAGACTTTAGCTGAACATTCATACGTTCTGCTCACATTACTCCTCCACTGCATGATCTTCACTGGCTACCAGTGGCATCACGTATTCACTTTAATATATTACTTCTAACATTTAGGTATTAAATGGTATTGTACCTCCATCTCTGTCAGATCTACTCCACCCCTCTGCCCTGCCTGGTCCCTTAGATCATCTGAACTTGGTCTTTTGTCCATTCCTCATTTTCGGGTTGTCCACAGTAGGTGGAAGGTCATTTCGCTCCTAAATAATGAAATTACACTTCGTAATATATAAACTTTGTTTACCTTCAAGACTAAAAACATATCTATTTAATATGTATTTTGGATAATGGGTGTGCAAATGTATTGTAATGTACAATGTAAAGTGACCTTGAGCAACAGAAAGGGCGCTATATAAATAAAACTTCTTCTTCTTCTTTTGAACAACAACCACAATGCATAATTTTCCTGTTATCACTGTGAAGCTGATTTGAAACAATCTGTATTGTATAAAGCGCTATATAAATAAAGGTGACTTGACTTGATAAAATTGCTTACTATCATTGTCTGTGTAAAGTTATAACTACATCACACCAGTAAACCTGTAACGTTTACATAATACACGGAAAAGACCATTGGTCTAAAATGGTATTTTCCGTGTATTATGTATAAGTTACAGGTTTGCTGGTATTTGCAGCTTGAACAACACAATCTGTATGGAAGATAAGCACTACAAACTGCTCATTAATGCTTCTAAAACTTCTGGAAAAATCCAAAAATCCAATGTAAGTGCAATGCTGTAAACATATAGAACTGATAGTTCACCCAAAAAGGAAAATTCTGTCATAATTTACTCAACATCAAATTGTTCCAAACCTGTATGAATTTCTTTCTTCTGCTGAACACAAAAGAAGATATTTTGAAGAATGTCGGAAACTTAACAGTTGATGGACCCCATTGACTTCCATTGTATTTTTTCTATGGAAGTCAACGGGGTCGTCCATCAACGGTTTGGTTACCCATATTCTTCAAAATATCTTCTTTTGTGTTCAGCAGAAGAAAGAAATTCATACAGGTTTGGAACCATTTTCATTTTTGGGTGATCTATCCCTTTAAGTGCAGAATTTTTATGCATCCTTGAAAAAAGCAAATAAATATGTTCACACCACAAGCGTTTTACAGACAATATCGTTATCTTTTCAATATTACAGCGGTTTTCCTGAACTTTGCCCTTTAGTGCTTATCTAAGAACGAGTTTTCCTTTGCTTGTATTTCGTGTGTGATTTGGAGTGGCTGATCTGTGTTTAGATGGCTGTATCTACACCGAGGACATGCTGCTGACAATTGAGCATATCCACCGCCTGACTAAACGGACAAAGTGTACCGAATACTCACAAAGGCGTCCCTCTCAGAACAAAGGACCACATTAATGTAGACAGGAATTGCCATTTGATTTCTTTCAGGTCTCTTTCTCCTCTCGCGGTGGGTCAGATAGGTCCCTGAATAAAACCAGACAAAGGCAGCTTTTCCTCTATTTTGAAAAGGAAGGGAGGGGAGAGAAAGGTTACAGGCAATGATAACATGTTTAATAAGACAAGGCCACAGCGGCAAGCTCTGTTATCTCACGAAAGACAGCAGAGAGAGTCGGAGAGGGAGAGGGAGAGAGAGAGAGAGAGAGAGAGCGAGGAGCCGTATGGTGCGTTAACCCCTCCCCACCCCTGCTCCGGTGGCCCAGCCCGTGGTCCACTCCAGAGCCCGGTCAGTCAGAAGCCATTACACCCACTATTAACTCCTGCTCAGCATCATTAAGCATGCAAATTGAAGGGGGACGACGGCTCGGAAAACTTTTTACTGCCGCCTTCCCCCTCCCCATCACGCCGTCAGACCTTCTCACGTCACAGAGCCGAGGATCTTAACGAGAGGTGCCCTGATCACTGTCAGTCCAATGTTATCCTTAATTTAACTCCATTCCCTCCCTCCTTCTGCTTCGCACCGTGCACGATCTGTTCTTCTATGAGATCTGGCCTTCTGCGATAAACACAAATCAAAGCGTCGAGTGCACAAAAAAGTGAAACGTCAGAACATCACGGCCTTTTGAGAACAAATATTGATTGCGTATACACGCTTGGGTCTCTTTTTTGGGTTGGCATTTACTTGAAAGAAATCTAAGCTTGTCTGGTGCAAAAGGGGCTCGTAAATTCAGCAGAGATAGAAAGGATCGAAATCACCCGACATTACCTATTTGAAACATTCTGGTTGCAGTTATGAAATTGGATTTTTTTAAAAACATGTTCATGATTGTTATCAACAGCTTATAGTTAGCATTGAGCATCATTATATAATATATATATATATATATATATATATATATATATATATATATATATATATATATATATATATATTAGCTGTCACATTAAACTTTTTTTAATAAACTGCCTGAAATGTAAAGCAGAAAAACATTAATAAAAATCTAGCTCAGCCCTATAGTAATTGTAAAGTATATATATATATATATATATATACATATATATTGCACATACACATATCTAGAAAAATCTTTTATCAGTCAGTTTTGTATTTAACGTTACTCATGTCTCTATAGCTTCATCCTTTGGGATTCTGAAGCGTGCTAGTTGACATTTTGCTACGAGGACATTGACAGCTCTTTTTGAGTGCTATAGGTAATAAAGAAAGGCATTCCTTGTGGTTCAGCTAATGATTTCATAGCAGCATATTATTTCATGGCTGTTGTTATACGTCATAGCTCAGAAAATACAGGTCAAAGGAAAATGCCAACCTATTTATGCTACAGACCTTCATAAATACAGAACATGCATCATACAGTCAAGAAATAAGGACTTCATCAACAATTTCTGGACATATTATGAACGTATGGTAATCTGGAAGCAGCTTATCAGCAGGGGGGAAAAATCATATTGGCTCATTCTTTCCATTTAGCCTCATAGATGGAGAGAATGCATGCATTTCATGGGACACATCGCCCTCCGTTGGTGGCTGGTGGAAATGTTACATAATACTGTATGTTTGAAGCTAAAACAATAATGACAAATATTATGCTGTTTTGTAATGAAGGCTGTTTAAAATGCATTTTTCTAATTACTTTTTATAATGGACAATAATAGGCATTTACAGAGGTGAACTTTAGTGGTTGTCCAAGTTGGGATTTTATCTTTTATGAATTCGGTTTTTTTTTTTGTTCTTATCTTATGCTAAAATCATTCTCAATCTTCTTTTCAGCGTTCGTATTATAATTGACTTAATTATTTATGGCTTCATTAAGGCAAATGACCTTTTAATATTTCTGCGCATGTTTAATTTTGACGATAAGCAAGCCAAACAGAGTTGACTTGAATTGCAGACGAAAGATAAACAGCTTTCAAGGCAACAACGTAGATAAGTAGCATTTCATTTACTTCACTGACAGGTAGAACTTCCTTTGAGAGAAACTTTTTGTGTAGATAGAAGACAATTGATGTCGGCGGCCCCTCCTTTTACTGATTCTTTTAATAAATAAAAAAAACACTTTAATTAAATGGTTTAAATAGCATCTGATTCATCTTAAAGTAATTTTCACTTACTAATTAGTTATTAATTATCTGCTTAAACTATCTCAAACATTCTCAAGCCCTGTCTTCAACCTTTATTTAGGACTAGTCCACCTTCATGTTGTCCCAAACACAAAAAGAGATGTTAAGCCAAACTCCAGAAAGAACAAAAAAAGAAAACACTATGAATATGGTCCTGGTCCATACAAGTTGTGTACTATATTATAAAAGTCATACAACAGCTTTATGTGAAAAAATTTAATCTTGCCCTCCATGTCAACATCTGGTCCTCATGTGTGTCAGCCAATTGCAACATGGCGAGTTTTGAATATGACTTAAATTTTGGTCTGTCCCTCAAAGAAAGCCATTGTTTGGAATATAGCATATGAGTTCAATATGACTCCATCTAGAAAAAAATTGCAATCTCCTTATCTTTTCTGTAACCTGATAACACAAACACCTAGTGCTTTTAGCTTCATTGACAAACAAGTGTAACTCTGACAAGACCATCCGTCTCTGCTTGGACAAAAACGGTTGTTCTCCTTTATCTTTTCACTTGTTTCGCACGACACAAATCAGAATGATAAGACTGAGCGGATCTACAAAAGTGTTTTGGCACTCCTAAGTCATGCCACTTACAACAGGTGTCACATTTGCAACAACGAAGGCCAGCCAGATTGTTTAGCTCATTGGTTCATTATACAGGGGTGAAATTAAAGGCCTGGCGCAGGTCCTTTCATTCTCTAGCAATTTGGTTGTGGGCCAAAAGAAGCCTAAATGATATTTTGGCAATATGAGGGTTATTATGCATTACATGGACAGGTTTCAATATCAGATTAATCAGAGATGGAACGGAAAAAAATAATTACCAAATGCATGTTTGCTTGAAAACAACAAGATTAGAAAGCCACCATGTTTACGGCTGAAGATTTTAATAAAGCGGCACAAAAAGTGCAGTTACAGTAAGTATGACTAAATGAATGCCTTACTCTCCTACCAGTCTTTCAACTTCATATTTTAATTTCATTCTCCCCGACTTTTCGGTTTCATTTTGATGTGACTCAGCTAGAAACTTGCTCGTGTTAATTGACGGTGTGTTCAGAGCTCAGGCGAGGGCCAGGGGCCAAGAGCAGGACAGGTGGAGGCCTAATCATGCAGAAAATGAGGCCTTTGGTGGAATGGAGGAAGAGAACGGGGAGGAAGAGAGGAGTAGACAGATGAGGGGGCGACACACCTGGGACCTGCCCCGACTGGAACAAAACCAGCTCCACTGCTTCATATCCTAATATTTCGGAGATGAGCCCAGCACACCAGTCCTCTTCCATCCGTCCACTAGCCAGGCCATCTGACGGAGGCTGATTCAGCTCATTGCACTAAAATAAAAAGCAGAAGAGAGCAACAAGAAACGGAATTATGATTCTTGACAACCAACAAATAATGCAGATCACTTTTGAACTGATTTCATCTTAATCAGCAGATACAAAATTTACTACTAAATTTTAGTCGAGTTGCAACACGACTTAAAAACTGAAACGTTTCAGGGTCGTAACATGACTTTATCCTTTTGTTTCTTCTGGACCCACAAAGACTGAGCATTTCATTTCACAGTTATAAACAATTTAAAATATTTTATACACATACCTATACACAGCCTATCTTTTATTTATTTTTTATTAATAGACGTATTTTTTATTTATCATAATTGTTAGTCCCTATTTTATGTATGGCTCATTTGCCTACAGATTTTAGATTTAAATCTTTCATTATTTACCTTGCAATTCAATCAACATGCTTAAATAATTGAATTAATACACACACACACAAAATGCATTTATATGGGCTGTAAAATCGAATAATTGCGATAAATCGCATCTAACAAATGTTTGCGTTTATATATGTATACATATTATAAACACAAACTTTTATGTTTGATGCGATTAATCGATTTTACAGCCCTAATGTATATGTATGCATATGCTTAAATTGTTTTCTATTAAACCCAGTAGTGAAGTAGGTTGAAACAACAGAACTCTTTCTATTTTACATTCATTTACACAGCTTTGGGATAAGTTACACATCTCAAGTCAACATTAATTTGTAGCAGACAAATGTGTGAAAATTAGATTAAAATAGCTCAAACAAACAGATGTTACAGTAAACTGTGTTGCACCTACCCGCTACTGTTATTCAATGTTATAGACTAATATAGCACTTTCAAAATGACCCTGACCGTCTGCAATCCTGTCACTCTCTGCAATTCCTCAGCAGCTTGTTTAGAGTATTGTACATGACATCATATTAATCAGAAAACTAAAATTCACACCGGCTATTGGGCTCTATTACATTAGCTGAGAGAGCATATTTGTAATATGTAGAGAAATATCCTCTAAGATGGCATATGCATTGAGAGAACGTCCTTATTGGTGCAGAGATGGAAGTTGACAGCGGTAAATTGGTAATCAGCTTCCTGGATATTGAAAAATTTCTCATTTATCAGGTGGCAATGGTAGAAATCTTTTCACTGCATGTTTGTTAGTGTCTTCCAACCGTGGGTATGTGCAAGGGGATATTGTATTATCCTGATAAGGTCTCCCTTCACACGCTTTGGATTTTTACAATGAATATGAAAGTATTGATTTTTACAATACATAATATGAAAGAAGATCTTTATCTGTGCAAAAGGCCCGAACGTAAACACACGAGATGACACATTAAGACAAATGTGATAATGTTTTTGTAGCTAATGTATGCATAGTCAACAAAATAAAACCTCACATCTTGGGCTGCCAAGATGAAGGATTAAGAAAAAAATGAATGCTATGAAACACTTGGGGGGAAAAAAAAGAAAAGACTGGAGTTATAAAGGACGACAGAAAGCAAATCAACTTCCTCAGCTGTGGCCATATGTTACCAAGGTGATGTTCCATGAAATCGATCCCAGTCTTAATATCTGCCAGCTCTTGGGCTTCCAGAGTCTTAGCTGGCTCTTTGCATGCTGATCTGGGCATGGCTGGAAAAAGTGAGAGTAGGCGTTACAGGCTACTGAGAAAAGAAAATATGCAGCTCTGGAGGTTTTTTTTATTTTTTATCCTTATTTTAAGTTGTGTTAGATGTACTGATATTTCACTTGAACTGTCTTCAGAAGATCCTTTTAAATGTATTTGAAAAAAAGTTCCTCCAGTGTTTTTGTAGGAAGAATCATCTGTCACGCTTTATACGTCATTGCGTATGCACAGAGATAGTCAGAGTAAGTTCCTGCCTCAGTGTTCAAAAAACACACAAGCCAAGTTAAAACACATTGGTTTCCTTTTTTGGATAATTTGATAATTTGGCTAGAACATAGCATTCATTTTGAGACCTTTACAGAGGAAAGGAATGCTTTTTCATTGATTTTTAGTGTTTTACACCTGAATTCTCGATATAAGAAACCAACTCAAACCTCTTTTGATGGACCAAAAATGATCCGAGGAACAAAGAACCCAGTTCCTTTTGCATTCACACTGTCGATGCCATTAAAAATCGATCTGACTTTTGAAAGTTGTTTAGTTATAGGTGTTATCACGTAATATTGTTGTTATTGTCGTTGTAATATTAATTATCAAATCATATTACTTTTATTAAAACAATTTTTTAAATACATTATTATTATCATTATTATTAATTATCAAATTAATATTACTTAAAATGTATTTATTAAAAAAATATATATATAAACATTTGTATATATATATATATATATATATATATTATATACACACATTTGGAGTCATATTATATATATATATATATATATATATATATACACACACACACACACACACTTGGAGTCATATATATATATATATATATATACATATACATATACATATATATATATATATATATATATATACATATATATATATTACTTAAAATAAATACATTTAAATTTTATTCATTTTAAAATAAATAAATAATTGTTATTATTACTATTATTATTATAAAAATCTATATTAAAATCAATCTATTTTAAAACAAATGAATGAAAATGTATTATTATTATCGTCAAATCACTATAAGCCTACTTATTTATTTTGAGATAAATAAATAAATATTAAAACCTTTTTATTTGTGTGTAGATTTTTAATAGCCTATATACTCATTCTGTAATGTCCTTAGAAACAGAAAATCATTACCTTTGAATGTTAATCTGTAACAGCTAAAACCATTTGAAATGATGCAAGTGTGAGAATAAAGTGAGCTTAAAACACTCTGCATTCACAATACACATAAGTAATAAGTATGCTCATATACCCTTCCCCCACCCGAATGATCACAACGGTCAGTTGGATTACACAGCCTCGGGAAGTTACAGCCTCATTCCTTTATATTGCATCACGCTCAGAGTTTATCAAATTCAGCAGATATCCGACAGTACATCTCATCACAATGCTAATACGAGGAGCTTTTGGATGCGAGTCTGTGGGAGGCATGAGAGACGCTGTCGGGGAGGGCCAGGGCCTGGAGACATGCAGCCAGACAGCAGGCGAAAAAAGGCCTTTTGTCCCTGTCCCTCTATTAATCTGAAGACTGTAGAGAAATCCCAAAGGGATTAAATGTGTTACTCCTAAAGTTTTTTTTTTTTTTTGCTCTTGCCAGTCTGACTGCAAATTAAAAGATGGGGAGGGGGGAATAGAGAAGAGGGAGGGACTGTTAATTGCTCGCCAATCGATAATTCTATAATTACTTTGTGACAAATGGCTGGCTTGCAGTGCTGGAACTGCTGAGGAAAGGGAGGGTTCAGGTGTCGGTAGGGACGTGTAAAGGGGGTTGGGTACGACCAGAAACGGAAATATTTGCTTTTGTGCCTGCAAGCGCCGTCACTCTGGGCATTGTGACATGGAATTTGTGTCAGGTTTAAACTAGGAAGCAAAAGTCTCCAGGGAGCGTCTGTCTGGGGCTTCAGGGAGAGTGAAAAAGGGAAAGAACTGCAGCAGGCCTGCATCCCTGATGAAATCACAGGGTGAAATTCATTCACAATGAGAAACGAGGTGGATTTGAAAAGGAATAGTTTACGCAAAAATGAAATTTGTGTCATCATTTACGCACCAGCATGACGTTCCGAACCTGTATGACTTCTTCAAAGAGTTTTACTGAGCTTTTCCTTGCAATTAGTCCCCACTGGAACTGAGGCTTTCAGACTTCACAGACAATGCAGAAGCATCATAAGAGTATCATAAACCTGGACCACATGACATAAACCCTATATTTCCCTATATGTGTCTTCTGAAGTCGATAGTTTAACAGTCTGAAAACTAAAGAACATCAGGGAATCCATGAAATTGTGATAGAAATGCCAAAATAAGTGTATTAAATATAGGCCTAAGTATATTAGTATATAAAGTAGAATAGTAGAATAAGCTTATTAGTAGTATAGTAGTATTACACAAGTATCTTGGTATATTAAATGAAAAACTATTCAAATAGAACAGGGTTACATAGAATAGTCTATAAAATATTTTATAAAAATATTGACTTATTTGGTAAGATAAAATTCTTTCACAAAACATGAATTTGTTATTTACACATTTATATTTTATGTAAATTCATATGGATGGATGGATGGATGGATGGATGGATGGATGGATGGATGGATGGATGGATGGATGGATGGATGGATGGATGGATGGATGGATGGATGGATGGATGGATGGATGGATGGATGGATGGATGGATGGATGGATGGATGGATGGATGGATGGATGGATGGATGGATGGATGGATGGATGGATGGATGGATGGATGGATGGATGGATGCATGGATGGATGGATGGATGCATGGATGGATGGATGGATGGATGGATGGATGGATGGATGGATGGATGGGTTTTGTTTTTTCAATCCAGGGCCTATATTTCTATGTCAAATCACCGGTCAGCTTGCCTTTGAAACCAAATCCATTATATTGTGTGTCACCATTAACCTTGGAGCAATCACATTTATTTACCTTCCCTATAATCCGAACACTGACCTTTGTGCATTGTTACCAAAACCCTGTGTGAATTTTTTTTTTTTCTGCCTTTTTGCTTTCAGGGTTACATTTCCATTATAACACCATAGAAACAGAATATATTCGATCCGAAAGCATTTAACTGAATACAAACTCTTTCAACTGACTGATTTGCATTCCTTTAGCTGACTCTTATGCATCTCTTATGTTTCTCAGCAGGTGAAAGAGCTTTTATGTGCCTAAAATCATCTCAATTTCAGATTTTCTGGTAGCCAGCTCTTTTGAAAGAGTCTGAAAACAAGGAAAGATGTCAAATGCAAGATGCCAGCGTGGGCCAATTGATCCTGGACTTCTACAGACTGTTCAGACACCCCCCTCCCTCACAGAGCTGTTTTATTTAGAGCTACTGTGTGTTTGCGCTTAAGTATCACAGGGAACTAATGAAGTGCGGTGGGAGGCAGTCGCACACACTGTGGCATAATAAAGCCGGCCATGGACCACCGATCTCCTGACTGCCAAAGAGCTGCAGGAGAGTGGGACAATGCTTGTCATTTAGCGCAAACCCTTTCTGGAATATATTAGCCATAACCTTACTGCTCAGACAGCAACCATAAACCACAGATTCTGGAGCAGTGACTGAACATTTTGAGAGACTGAATGTTTCTTGCACCAATCAATCAATAATGTGCAGTTATGTTATGTTGTGTATGGGATATTATTTTAAAGCTTCCACTAAGAATAAATACCCCGTTACAATGTAAATGTTAAGTTAACACAACTTGCTATTACTTGATTATATTGGTGTTAGATATTTTTAAGTAAAGAACGTTGAGTAAACTCATATTTAAGTGCATATAATAAAGGTTTTCTTGCTAGTTTTACATAAAATCGTTTCAAGTTGGATTTGTTGTGATGCAACAATGGTAAATCCAACACATAAGCAACAATATTAGAATAATATTTCATCATTTTCACTACAGTTTCAGTTACCCGCGTGAACGGTCTGATATACAACAATGTCATGGACAACATTGAATATTAAGAAATATCTGACCACTGGATGATGCGATTGACCGATCAGAATCAAGTATTCCAGAGAGTCTTGCGCATTAGTGCCCATCCACTTTTTTCATAAGTAATAAGTATTTTTTCCATTCATTTTTCCCATGGGGATTTTTAAAAAGTCTAAGTTAATGCATTGAACCAAGCCATTAACCAAGCCAATATATGCATACTGTTAAACATTATTATTAAAAAAATATATATAGCTGAATTAATACAAACAGGTTGCTTCAACAAAAGTTTAGTTTTTACTTACAGAGCCCTACTGTTGCACTCTATAATATCCAATAACAATGGATTAATTCAGAATACTAGCATAATACTGGCAATACCAAATGGCAAAAATAGGAAAAGTAGTAGTTTGCTACTAAGTAATTTCAAATTCAACCAATATGTTTCAAGTCCCAACACTGTAAAAAAATAAAAAAATAAAAAAATATTATTGGACTAAATATTAAAATAAAATATTATTTCAGTCTTTGTAGTTCAATTTCACATTTAAAACAATGTGTTACTTAATCTTAGTCATCTTTGTCAATGCTTTGTAGCAATTTCTCTGTAAGATCTGTTTCAAAATAAATCCTACTGAACTTTTTTTTAGTGTATGATCTTTTGGGACAGAAGTTGGGAGAGAACATCTTGTGCAACAGTAGCAGCTCTGTGGCCTAAAACCAAACCAAAAGAGCTGCAGTATTAATAGAGAAGTTTACATTGGTCATTTCAAAGGCTTAAGGACTGTTGAAATGAAGGAAGTAACAGTAACGGAAAACTGAAAAAGGTTATTTGAGGGCAGAAGGTTGTGTACTTAGTGAAGCAATGATCAAAGACTCTTCCTCTACCTCTACCAGCGATTCCAGTGACTGAAACCATCTCACGGAGCAAAGAAGCCAGCACTGTAGCTCTAGGCCAGCTCTTGATGGATACTGATTACTGCGAGTGTAAACATTTCCACACTCCCGACATGGTCCCTTTGTATCAAACCGAAGATGGAATGATTATCTCCAATTTTTTCACCACTCCTTTGATCCTAAATTGCGCCACCTTTGGTGCCTTCTGTCCGATTATTGGACATTATTGTATCTCGCCTGTCGTGGCTCCTTTGAAACGTCTTGGTTTGTGTGACATCTTTAGAACTCTAATTCGCTTCCTCCAGGAAACCTCTAGAGTTCCTGCATGCATTTGCACATCCCTCCATTTTTCTAGCCCCCGTTCTTTCTCTTTTTCACACATATACTGCTCTACGTTTTTTGCTTGTCAAAGTTACTCATGAATAAATTGGTTCTGGCTCAACTTGTTAAAGCGAGCGAGCTGATACAAGTAGTGATTTTGTTTCTTGCTGAACAAGAGACTAAACATCCTTACAAGTTCTTGTCTGTTTGAATTAATTACTGCATTTACATTAGAATATAGTCTATGAGAACTGTAGCTAAACAGTAATCAAGAAGTGGAGGTGTTCAGGGTAAACAGGCTAAGGGGTTTCTGTTGCAAAATCTAATCTAGTTACATTTTGCACACATTACTGCTTCATATCTTGGCAAAGATTGCAGAAAGAAGCGGATGATTTATGTGCACAATTAAAATGGAAAAGATACAGTGGGGTCCAAAAGTCTTAGAACACTAGTTAAATGTTTCTGGAGAAAAAAAACGTTTTCGTAATTTAATACCATTTCTTTTTTCATTAGATATCATTTAATGAGTTAAACTGAAAAATTAACATGAATTACAGAATTCCTAAGTATCCTACTATATATATATATATATATATATATATATATATATATATATATATATATATTACAATACTAAGAATATTGTGTGTTAGTGTGTATATATATATAAATTACTAATTTCAATTTTAATATATTCTAAAATGTAAGTTTAATTAAAAAAGAAAAAATTCTTACTGACCCCAAACTTTTGATTGGAAGTGTATGGACCCCTAAATGGACATGGTGGTGGAAAAAAATATATAAGTCAATGCTTTTGCGTTCTCTAGCAAATATTTTAAAATAATATCGCAAAACCTTTGCGTTCGCTTGGAAAACATTTTGCGTTCCCCCAAGAAACTCTGTGCTCGCTCGGAAAAGGTTTTGAATTCCCACGGAAAACGTTGCTTTCGCTCGCAAAGACTCAAAGTTTCTCGGCAGAGCGCAAATATTTTTGCGAGGGAACTTTTTATTAAATATAAACATATATTACATATATATATATATATATATATAGTACAGGCCAAAAGTTTGGAAACATTACTATTTTTAATGTTTTTGAAAGAAGTTTCTTCTGCTCATCAAGCCTGCATTTATTTGATCAAAAATACAGAAATTTTTTTTAATATTGTGATATATTATTACAATTTAAAATAATTGGTTTTCAATTTATTATACTTTAAATTATAATTTATTTCTGTGATGCAAAGCTGAATTTTCAGGATCATTACTCCAGTCTTCAGTGTCATCATGTGACATCCAGTCTATCACATGATCCTTTAGAAATCATTCTAATATTCTGATGTATTATGAGTGTTGGAAACAGTTCTGCTGCCTAATATATTTGATGAATAAAAGAACTGCATTTATTCAAAATAAAAATAAAAATTCTAATAATATAAATCTTCTTTAGCCTACTATCACTTTTTATCAATTTAACACATCCTTGCTGAATAAACGTATTGATTTATTTCAAAAAAAGAAAGAAAAAAAATTACTGACCCCAAATTACTGACCAGTAGTGTATATTGTTGTTACAAAAGATTTCTATTTTTAAAACATTTGCTTTTTTTTTTTTTGCTTTTTTTTATTCGTCAAAGTATCCTAAAAAAGTATCACAGGTTATAAAAAAATATTAAGCAGCAGAACTGTTTCCAACTTTGATAATGAATCATCATATTAGAATGATTTCTAAAGGATCATGTGATAGACTGGATGTCACATGTGACACTGAAGACTGGAGTAATGATCCTGAAAATTCAGCTTTGCATCACAGAAATAAATGATAATTTAAAGTATAATAAATTGAAAACCAATTATTTTAAATTGTAATAATATATCACAATATAAAAAAAAAAAATCTGTATTTTTGATCAAATAAATGCAGGCTTGATGAGCAGAAGAAACTTCTTTCAAAAACATTAAAAATAGTAATGTTTCCAAACTTTTGGCCTGTACTGTATATACAAATTTCATTATAAATGTTCCTTTACAGGTTAAAATTCTAATTTGAATGACAGATTTTGTCTCAGACTTTTGAACTGCACTATATATACACACAGTCTTAATGCTCATTTCAAGGAACTCACTTCGGTTCCAGGCATCAGTTGTTGACCTTTACGCAGGTCAATATTCCCTGCATAGCTTAACAAGTGGTTGCAGCTGACCTAGCTCATTAATGTCAATAGTCTATTCACTTTCCTCCAGGAAAACATAATGAAAAGCAAATGATGTCTGAAATAACGTCTGCCTCCTTTTATGAGACCTCAAAATTATGCAGCTAAAACGTATAGTGCAAATGCAAACCCAACAACCTCAGCACTGTACATGCAGTATATTTAGAACATATGCAAATCAACCTTATCTTCCCCTACCTGGTGTCTTTTCTCTAGCACTCTCCAAATGTAATATACAGATCAGAGTTTCCTATGAAGTTTTAATTGGAGCCCCAAAAGCTTCTTAGTTCCCTACCAGAGTCATTCTGCAATACATCTATGGTGCAACTAATTACTTTTCCAAGCCGACATAATCCCCAAGACAGACTCTTGAGCATTTCTAAAGATATTTATGACCTTTTTGAACTCGCAAATCGCAAAGTGTTAGGTCACAGGGCCATGGACAGGTATCATCTAAATATTCAACATCCCTGGAATTAATTGAGGAAGAAAGTAAGTTCTACAAAAAGGTTATTTGGAAGGCTTACTAAAACACGAGCGTGAAAAGTCGACGGCAACACCCGGCATCTCTCAACAGAGAAGTTCTTTGTGCTGTACAATTTCCATTTTCTCATTTATCTTTTGGATACATCTTGCAGACTGACATGACATTAATGAGCAAAAAATTCTCTAAAACTAATTTGAGCCTCAAAGTTATGGGGGGTTTTATGCTAGATTTAGATAATGATGGAAAACCAGTTTTGAGTGGCACATCAAACTTCCCCCGGCTCATTTGTGCTCAGATCAGCACAGAACTCTCATTAAATGGCTTGCGCGCTGCAGACCGGAGTCTTTCATTGGCACGGGCGGCCAGCAGACAGCCTGGAAAATAGCTGCTCAGAAACTGAGCGAGTGTTGAATTCTGGCAATACTTACTGTCGGAGTCACTCACTTTAACTCTGGAGATGATATGCTTTGCTCTGACACAAATAATGTGTCTGGATTCACGATGGCATGAATAAAGAAACCCTCTCAATGAGGTTTCAATTCATTTACAAAGTATTTGAATTTTCTATTCGCCCTGATTCAACAACATCAAACATGGCCAGTTAATGTGGACCAAAGCCATTGCAAAGAACCTTATCAGCTTTTGATGAAAGTAAGTAGTCATTGAACAGACAAGCACAATCCCAGTAGATCATTCCATGCTGAAATCAAACCAGCAACTGTGTTCAGCCAGGGCCAATTTCACCACAAGGACATGATGCACCACAGTCCCAAATCCTTCACATGCAACCATCTTGTTCTGTGATATGAAAGACAGAAGACATGCACTACTATTAAATAGTCTGGGGTCAGTAAAATATTTATTTTTAAGAAATGGCCCCTAACCCCTTAATCTGTTCCTTCAGAGCCGTTTCAAGTCAACAAACAACGGTGAGTTGAAACGTTCAGTATTACAATATATACAGTACTGTGCAAAAGTACAATTACAACAGAAAAAATATATGAATGATTTGAACAATTTAGCCTACTACCAATAATAGCCTACTATACAGAAATTGAATAAAGCGATAAAATGTAAAAAATGAATTGTCTTCACTGTATGGTTTAAATATACATTGATTCTTATTAAAGTTACTAATGTTATTCCGTGAAGAGCACTGAATGATTCTCGTTTTCTTTTGTTGTTTGATTAACATTAAATGATAAAGACAGCGGCAGGTTTATTAGGCTGTTGTCATTTTAATACCAAATGGACAGATCTAATATACTGACAAGCATTCGATTACTTTCCCAACTGTTTATGTTCACTAAAGACAAAACTGAATGCGCTTAAGTTAAAAAGTTCCCAGGACGGACATTTTGACATATTTTAGTCCGTGTAATCAGTTCGACTGATTTGGATGTTATGTACGGTGACAGCGGTATAGGAAAGGAACGGAAAGCGACATCATGTTTTCATAATCGTTGAAAGACGAAATCAAAAACTAAACTAAAACACAGCCCTCATTCTTGACAGCAAGGGGGCGTAGGGTGGTTCGGGAGCCTTACTCAACTTGCGTACTTCGCGTATAGAGAGGACCGGCACTGAGCATAAGAGTCTTCTTTCAAAAACTTTTTTTTTTTTCAAAACTTTAAAAAAGTAGTGCAAGTACGTTCCAAAAAGTACATTTCATAGTTCACCCAAAAATGAATATTCTGTCATCATTTACTCACTCGAATGTCATTGGAACAGAAAAGAAGATATTTTGAAGAAATGATTTTGTCGATACACTGTTGTTTTGGACCCCATTGACCTTCATAGCATGGCCAAAAATCATTTAAAAAAACGATCTTATTTTGGGTTTCACAGAAGAGTTTTTTTGGTGAACTACCCCTACTTTTGTGAAAAACACCTACCATGATACAATAACATGAAATGTTAGCAATAAGAGAGTTGCAGATTTATTTTAAAAAAAAATCTAATTTTGAATGGTCGTCAAAGGAGAATAATGCTACTTGCCCCCGGATGGTGTAGTTATTGCATCAACCAGCAAGGGCCACCTCATCAGCCAAACCTAGACCCCTAAGGCTTGTCTTCACAGGGACCACAGGTGGGCAACGTTCAGGAAAAGAGGGTGAGATGGATTCTTCTCAACGCAAAATGGGCAATGTTGCACAATGGGAGAGGAACTGAGCTTGGAGGCTTGTTCGATATATAATGCAGTCACAGGAACCATAGCAAGATAGATAAGCCTCTGGGTGCAAGGTGCCATCTCAGAGGGTCCGAAAGCAGATGGATAGGGGGTGGGGTGTGCAGGGAGGCCTGGCAGACAGACAGAGAGCTCAGGCTGTCACACACGCAGAGCTGAGTGACAGCCACCAGCGTGCAGGACCAATTGCTACAATATGGCACCTTGGCCTAAGCTATCATGGGCAACCTGGCAGGCCGTTCATCTCTAAGGAGATGTACAGTGAGACAGAACAGTGCCTTTTCTCCATCTTTCCCTTTACACAAAAACATATGCAACCCTAATTGTCCTCCAACTCGAACCTCCATTACCAACTGTGACCACTTATGTATGCTGCACTCTCCCTCACTCAATAAGCAGTTTTAATTATGTAGAGTGAACAAAAGCAAACTACAACAGATGTTTTTGTAGTGTAGCAGGGGTCTGAGTGAGAGCAGGAAATTGAAAGGTGAATAAAATCTCTTGAAAACAAACACACATTACATAAAATGTATTTAAAAAATGTGTTCTTTCAATAAGCTTAATTGGAGAAAACATTTCAATGCAATTAAATAAAGCTTTTCGAACAAGAAAAAAGTTCTAGTCTTGTTGTACGAACTTTGTACAGAACATTGGCTGCTGACACACAATTACCAAATGTAAACATAATATTTTATTTGAGCAGAATACTTGGTACAGAGATTAAATGGAGAGATGACACTAAGAATGTTAAAAACGTTGTGGTCTGGATCTAATATTGCCATCTGAAAGTATCTGTTTATTCTGACACACAGAGGAGGAGGAGCCACCATGGATTGAACTTGTTAGTCCAGCACATCCCACAGATGCTCAATTGGATTGAGATCTGGGGAATTTGGAGACCAGGACAACACCTTGAACTCTTCATCATGTTCCTCAAACCATTCCTGAACAATGTGTTCATTATCCTGTTGAAAGAGGCCACTTCCACCAGGGAGCACCATTGTCATGAAGGTGTACCTGGTCTGCAACAATGTTTAGGTAGGTGGCACATGTCAAATTTACATCCATGTGAATGGCCGGACCCAGGGTTTCCCAGCAGAACATTGCCCAGAGCATTACACTCCCTCCACCAGCTTGTCCTCATCCCACAGTGCATCCTGATTTCACCACTTCCCCAGGTAAACAGTGCACATGTACACGGCCGTCCACGTGATGTAAAAGAAAACAGGACTCACTGGAGCAGGCGAACATATTCCACTGCTCCAAGGTCCAGTTCTAGTGTCCATTGTAAGTCTTTTCGGAGGTAGACAGGGGTCATCATAGGCACTCTGTGTATACGCAGCCCTATACGCAGCAGAGTGCGATGCACTGTGTTGTGAACTTCCTCCCATAACCATTATAAAAATGATGTGCAACAGTAGACCTTCTGTTGACTTGGACCAGACGGGATAGCATTTTTTGCTCTTTGTGCATCGATTAGCCTTGGGCGCCCAACACTCTATCGCCGGTTTTTGGTTTGTTTCTCGGACCACTGTTGGTAAAATCTCTCCACTGCTGACTGGGAGCAACCCATAAGCCTTACGTTTCTGAGATACTCTGACTCAGTCACCTTGCCATAACTATTTGGTCCTTGTAAAAGTCGCTCAGATCTTTATTCCTGTCAATTTCTCCTGCATCCAACACACTGGTTACAAGAACTGATTGTTTGTTTTCCATCTAATCTACCCAGGCCCCAATATGTGGCCTTGTTAGGAGATGATCAACAATATTCGCTTCACCTATGACTGGTCAAATGTTTTGGCTCATCAGTGTGTGTGTGTGTGTGTGTGTGTGTGTGTGTGTGTGTGTGTGTGTGTGTGTGTGTGTGTGTGTGTGTGTGTGTGTGTGTGTGTGTGTGTGTGTGTGTGTGTGTGTGTGTGTGTGTGTGTGTGTGTGTGTGTGTGTGTGTCAGAATAAACAGCAACTTTCAAATGATCAATGGAGAAATATGATTTTTAAAACTAGATAGTGTATTTACGGTGTCTAGCAGCAGGAGCTTACCAGGCCATGCTAATCAGCCTAACCCTGACCCCTTGGTGATGCATTTAAAGTACAGAATGTACAAACTTCGTATTGAGACCAGAACTTTAATGGTTTCTGAGGGCTTGGAGATGGCACAAAAACTGGCACAGTGCTATTCTAAAGATTAATGTTGGGCAGGTGGAGTCTTACTGGCACTGTGGCGTTGCTTCTGCCTGTTTATTCACCCTCTGCTTTCAACCAACCTCATCCTCTCCAGCATGTCATTCGTTAAATTTACAGCCATCCACAGAGCCGGTATGCTAATGAGATTTATCCACAGGCTCTTCGGAGGAAACTCCCACATGGTTCATCTTTAGTTTTAATCCCTCTGACAACCGTCATTCCATCAGCATGCGAGTCCAACCCATTGGCTTTTACCTAAAAATAAACAAGGTGGAGAAAGAGGGAGAGAATCAGACAGATGGATGCATGATGGCACGTCATACATTATGGGGTGGGTACCACTGTCCAACCTGTAATAATCAGTTTGCAGACAAGACAGCCATGTTCGGATTTAATCACCTTCACATACTGGCAAAGGAGGAAAAGGGGCAGTCACAATGTGATCTAGCACGTTCTTATTAGATATAATAATAATATAAAAACACAATCTTAGCCATCAGAACGACTGACTCATTCATTAAACTCAGAGTGTTTCCAGAGTGCTTATTAAGGCCTCATCAAATCAGAGTATGCCCACGGAGGGCGCCGTCTCAGCTGAAGGGGGCTGAGAGATGCTCACTCAGTATGCAGCGCTGAATTCATTGCTAAGTCTGTTGCCTTTTATTTTGTGGCTTGCCCATCGATCCCCTGTGCCGCTGAACCTTTGTTTGGCCTGCAAAGCCCGAGACATAAATCAAGGTCTGGCTACAGAAAGTTTCTCCACAGGAAGTGGAAGAGGGAGTGAACTGCATGGGGCTGTAACTAGGATGGAAACAAAGCAACCACAAGCCATTTTGTGGAATAATACCATCAGCTTTTTATAATGAATATGAAAAACATGCTAGGTGCTCTGACAACATCTAGCGAGAGCTGTGGAATGTTTTTTTCATTCCAGTCATATTTCACTCAAATATAAAAATAAATAATAGTAGTAGTATGATTATTAATAATAATAATAGTAGTAATAATAATAATAAATGAATTGTAATTGTTTAAAGTTGTATTTAAAAAATATATGATCATTAAAAATAATTAAAATCTCAGTTAAATGTGAAAAATATTCTTATAAGCGTAATAAAGAAAATTACAATGTATATATTAAACTTCATGGTTGTATTTGTTGTACTGATTTTTTTAAAATAGAAAAATTACATTAATTTGTGTAAAAACATACTCTAATTAAAATCACTGTTAATAATAATAATAATAATAATAAAGTATTAACAGTCTTAAAAACAGGCTTTATTTTATGAAATGTGACCTGAAAATGATTTGGTGAGAATTATTTATAAAAAGTGCTCTAACAAGCTCCTTAAAGGAACAGTTTACCCAAAAATTGTGTCACACTTACGTTGTTCTAATTTGTAACATTGTATCATTTCTGTGGAACAAGAAAAGTATATACATTTTATTTATTTTTTTTTTAAATGCAAAAGCCCCAAAAAAGTATCATAAGGTGATCATACAACTTGTGTGCTACACACCAGGGGTAGCCACATGATTACTTTCAGGGAGGAACAAACCAAAATTTTAAATATTATTCACTGAAAAATGACAGAACTATGAACTATTCCATTAAAAACTTCTGAATATCTACATTTGCTGTTCTAACTTTGGATGGCATGACTACAGACAGCAACAGCAGTAGCACCACTCACAGAGAGACCGCACACTTCCCCATTTGCATTGTTTCACGAGCAACCTAAGGCTTTTATCTCCTGGGCACAATCCGCAACACAATTCACCACTGCTGAAGCTCCAGGAGCTATAAAATCACCATTATGGCACAAGTTGAGCTGATAGGAAATTCATTTGAGAAGCACATTAAGTTGGAATGGTATGCATGTGTTCCCTCCCCCCGCAACCCCCTTCCTGGTTATCTTCAGCTTTGCTCTGTAGGAAACTCATTAGCTTCTTGGAAATAAAACTCTGGCACACTTTGTCTCCATTTCTGAGAAAATTAATTAGAGAGAACAGACACCATCGCCGATGTGCCAGCCTCTATTCTGACAGTTGCTCCTTTCCCCCCCTCCCCAAGTATCATTATTTCCTGCTGTTGTTGTCGCTTTAGAAATGCTCTGTGCGTCTAAGGGATTGCGGTATTGATCCACTCAGACCTGTTAAAAAACTCTGGATTAAATTTGCTCGTCTCTGTGTTTGCTGGTCATGCTTTTAAAAAATACTGTTTACTGTGTGAGGGGAGATGGTATTGAATTTTAGTGTCTTGGTAGTATATTGGGCCATTTACACATCGCGCACGCTCCATCTCTTTAACACAGGCGGGCAGAAAATTACATGGGATATCTTGGATCTTTTGTTTATTTATTTATTTATGGGTGTTAACAGAGAAGCTTGCGGCGCTACACAAATTGTGCTAGAGCTTATCTTTTTGGTCTGTAATATTCCTTACTGGATACTCCAACTCTATCTGTGAATGCAATACATGTTTTTCCCGTATCGCCAAAACCAATCACATTCCCTCCCTCCTCACCGCGTGTGTGCACTTGTTAACAGATAAGGCCAAACTCCTTCACCAAAGGACAATCATAAAAGGAATAATAACAGTGTCGTCTAAAAATGCAGATACCATAAAAGTAAGTTCATATTATTAGTAGGGCTATCAATTGAATATGTTCATATAATGTGATTAAGAAATGTTTTTGCATTTAAAAACAGAGCACAACAGAATGAATCTTCATACACCATCTGAAAACTGCACTGCTCACAACAATATGCTAGAGAACAACAAGACAAAGCACCCGGCCGAAGAAGACATCTGCATGTGAAAGTATTTTTTAGAATAATACCATGAGCTTTTTATAATCAATCACAAAATAGGTGTTAGGTGCTCGTATGACATCTTGTGAGAGTTGTGGAAAACCCAAATAAATCAATTACTGGAAAAAAAGTATTAAATAAACTATTTTGCTTTTCTGCATTGCATTGATGTTTTGCATTATTTCCAAGACAACTAAAACCGTCAATTAAAAGGTAAATAAGTAAAAACTAAATCTAAATATAATTTTATGTTAAACTAAGTTTTAAAGTTAGAATTAGCATATATAATATATATACATATACATTATGGTCTAAATTTTTGGCTAGAATTGTTGCATTTTTCCAAATAAATAGATTGAGATTCACAAAAATGTATTGAAATAATGAAAATGAAATTCACAAATAAATAAAATGAGAATTGCAAATTATTATTTTTTTTACAAATGTGTTTTATGTCACACAAACAACTCTGCCTGGTATTCATTTGTGAATCGCTTCCTGGGCATTTGTGGATCGCTGCTTGTGCATTTGTAGATCACAGCACGCATTTGTAGATTAGCATCAAGAGACATGCAGACAAATCCACAAATAAGTGGACTCCAACAACCGTTTTCTCAAGCCAATCTAAATCTATTTATTTGGCAATGATACATTTTTCCACACACACACAAAAAAAAGTATTATGTTTATACATACAGGAAAAAGAACAAAAAATATAGACGTCTATAGTCATCTTTTGTAATGTCTATTTAATGCCTTACCCACCTGCACACATAACTTTTAATCATTTATGTTTTGAGACTTTAGAATACAGTATATTGATGTATGTGATTCACTGACAAAGTGTGTTTTTAGTATTGGTAGCTTTGACAAACCTTTCAAATGCCTGTTGACTGTCCTCAGCTTCTCTTTATTGTTGTCCTCTTTTCTCACTCTTGATTGAGGGCGGAGTAGGTTATTGAACTCTGGGTAAAACACCAGAGGGACTTGACGCCCTCTTGTAGGAGAGGTGATTGGGAGGTGTTTTTTTCCAGCGGGAGCAGGTCGAGAGGAGCAGCATCTCGGTGATATAAAACATTGATCAGCATTGATTTTGTGTGTCTGCGAGTGCACCGCCCTCTCCGTCTCTACTCGCTCGCCTCCTTCTTCCTGTCTTTCAGGCTAAGCTATGAAACGATGTTTACTCCACGGTTTCTTAGTGGGCGGCATTTTATCTGAACAGAAGATGGTGGAAAAATCTATACAATAGATAAATAGAAGAAAAAAAATGTAACCTTCTTAGGGAATGAAGGAAGAAGAGGGAACCAGGGACAAAGAGAGGGAAGAAAATAAAACTGGTCCATTTTCTGCCTCGTGCCACAAGGCGTGCAAGTGTCCTCTTAGCATCGGTCTGCAATTCATCCTGCAGAATGTATGAGTTCCATCAACACCATCCTAAACAAGACATTAATCAAAACTGGACTTCAACTGAATGTCTACTGCTAAACACGCAGTGGTTTTCAAGTTGCAGTGGTCTTCTAACGTTGTCTTAAAGTCAACATCAGGAATTGACTGGATTGTGAAAAGAGGAGCCAGAGGAGAGGAGGTGTTGATGAAAGATTATATACTTTTTTTTTTCTGAAACCACAAGGAACCTTGAATATATGTTCTACTGAACAACTTTATATAGTTAAACTTCATCGTTGTAAAAACTCTTGTATCTGTTCAACTGGACTCTGATGGAGGCTGGCTAGAAGCCCCAGGGGAATCTGAGTTTGAGACCCAGGGTTACAGCCATGCTTTGGCATTCTACAAGCACAGAAAATCTGAAGTTGCATTTCATTTCTCACTCTTGCGTAGCTATTAAATCCTGCGCTCTGGATTTTCTTCTGCAAGTTCAGGCAAAGGTGACGCAATGTTAAGAGAGTCAGCGAGGGCATCGGCGCCTTGCTGCAGAGCCTGGCCTTAGGGCCCCGACCGCTCGCTAGTGAGGCATGGAGGCCACAGTGCTGAAAATCCCATCAAGCCGCAGTTCCAGGTCCACGCGCAAGAAAGATGAAGCATGCTAGCTCATCAGGGGACACGGCCAAGCCCTGATGCCTCTCCTCTTCTTGTCCCCCGCCCCAAAACTCTCTCTACCACTCTTTCGCATTCACTTCCCTCCACTTCCCTTCAGGGAGAGTGTTGCAAGGCCAACAAGCCGGAACCCCATGCGTTAGCCTCAGGGGCTGTTGCTCGCTTGTTGAATAAAGGAGCTGACTAGCTGATTGATAGACCTGCACCAGTCCATGCCCCTTGCACGTTTCCTGGATCACTGCTTTAAATAAGAATCCTTTGCTGGGCGGCCCGGTTTCAGCATTCGTTAAATCTGGTTCTTGATGGATGGCACCAATTTTCTGCCAAACCCGGATGAGCCACCTAAGCATCCCCCTTTCCCTTCTCTGCCTCAGGTAAATCCCCCAGAGCCGGAGTGAACAGGAGTATTCTAAAATGGTATCAATCACACCAAAGGC
The DNA here is from genome assembly GCF_965113295.1 of Leuciscus leuciscus. Taxonomy (NCBI): domain Eukaryota; kingdom Metazoa; phylum Chordata; class Actinopteri; order Cypriniformes; family Leuciscidae; genus Leuciscus; species Leuciscus leuciscus. The sequence continues at coordinate 29,022,118 of NC_138740.1, read as the reverse complement.
CACTCTGCCATGGAGCAATGTTTCAATTATACCTCCCGCTCCCTCCCGACTATATCGCCCTGTCCCGACACCCCCGTTGTGCCCTCCGGCCAAAGCTGAGAGCTCTCCGTCTCCCCGGCAACAGGAGCCTCTTTATCTCTTTTAATTCATTTCAGGGTTATTTATAAGCAACTCTATCATCCCCCCAAGGGTTGTACCAACCCCAGAGCTGACAGATGCTGCCAAAGCTAGAGTAAGCCGCTCTTGCCTGCTAGCACACCACTCGGTCCGAAAGATATCGTCTGGAGCCCACTGGGCCCTGAGCTTTGTCAGTCTGGCGCGATGGGAGACAGACGGGTGAGAAAAGTTAAGCAGGTGCAAGCCCATAGTCTCTGGTGCGTCAGGGTCATTTGTTACCCAGCAAGGACAGACAAGTTCCCCTCAGACACGACTCGGCAGATGGGAGGTCACTCTTGCGAAGGCGGGAAACCTTCAACTGAGAGCGGTTTTAGCAGCCCTACAATTTTACAAGTCTGACCATATCAAACACACAAACTGGATAGTGAATCATCAGGATGAACAATTCTGGAATTGACAGCTTATTCAACACAGCTTTTGCTCTTAAAGGGACAGTTCACCTAAAATTAAAGGGATGAAAATTAAATTTGTCCTGTCATCATTTACTCTCACGTCGATCTAAAGAAATCAGAGATTTCACTCAGTACATTCCACAACAGTCTGTTCCACCAAAACTTTGTTTAAATAAGCTTATAAAAGGATTATAAAAAAAATCCATATGAATCGAGCAGTTTCATCCAAGTCCTCTGAAGAAACGATCACTTAAAATGAAGGAACGAAAGTTATATGGGTTTGGAACGTCATGAGAATTTTCATTTTCAGGTGAACTAACCCTTTGCGCAGAAAGTAATTCATTAATAACCTTCTCTGCCTAAGCTCATCTTATTCAAGTTTGTGCACCTTTAAATATGGCAATGATGCCAAACACCATTGGTTCTTATGCATTTCATAACCAATTGGGAAGATTCTATCTTTTCCCCACATAAAGCTGGCTTCAAGACTTGGGAAATTAAGCACAAGTCATATGGGCCAAAGTTATGCTACTTTAGTTGAGTTTGGCAGCCACTGGAACAACATGGACATACTTCCAAGGATCTCTTTTATGGTCTACAGAAAATAAAGAAAATCATATTTGTTTAGTTCAATCTGAGGGCAAGTAAATTATAATATTTTAAGTTCTGTGTGAGCCATGCCTTAATTATAGCACACGGCCAGACTTAATTAAATTGCATCAGTAGATCTGTGCCTCTGGTTGTTATGAGAAATTAAATGCTCCCCACCCCACCATCTGCATCTATCTAAAAATGAATAAAAAGGTATATTTACTTGAAAGATTTATAATCCACCATCGAAAATAAAAAGAAAATGTTATCCATTCAGTCAAATAAATTCCCCGCTTTTACATCAGTGTAATTCTGAATGTCATAAAATTTTATAATTAATGAAACAGTCCGCCATCTTTCTCCATTGCTCCCTTGGCTAATCAATGTCACATTCAATAAGCACCCATTTATGACATTTTGAAAGTTTCAGCTTCAGAAATTACAGCTAATTTTTCTCAATCTCCTCATTTTTTCAGACACTGATTTTGAGAGGCATCGCAGTTGGTGAACCAGAGTTTTACTTCGGCACAGTTCATAAAGTATGACATTACTCAAGGTCAAGTAGCACTCGGAGCAGCCAAGGTCCTGTTTCCAGCAGTAACCCCCTCCTCCCATTGCTTAGTTTCAAAGCTTAACATGCTTGTCCATCAGAACAGCTGGGTTCTCAAACATGAATGATCCACTGTGGAGATCCTGCCCATTATCAGTCTCATTAAATAGCCCCGTCTTTATGATCTCCTTCCGGCCATGACTATTGATTAAAAATTCAACACTAAATGAAGTTAGATCAATGCATATTTCATTAAATCATCAACCCTTAACCAGAACTTAAGTTTACCTTTCACACAAGGCCCGCCATGCGTCATCGCTCAGGGAACTTGTGGATATGTGATGCTAAATGTGGCATGTCTGCCACAAGGGATCTTCATCTTCAACTGTGAAGCAAGAAAAAGGAAATCTATTAAAAGCATGCTTTTAACCACTCAAGTATTTCAGAAAGAGTGCATGTATGGAAATGGTTTAGCAGGGCCACAGATGCTCTAAAGTGTCTCCACACAGAAGTTATCATTTAATGTACCATTCCACCAGATGAGCTTTTTAGATAGTGATACTCAGTTTTCATTAGCTTGAGGATATCTACTCATTTTTTTTATTTGCTATGCACAACCGAATGTTCATTGATTTTGAAATAAAGAAAAAAATGATTGCCACAATTTGGAGATTTCCACTATTCCACTCATGAAAAAAACTGCCTAAGGTGGGTTAGCTGCCGTCTCTGCCTGGCCAAGCTAGTTAGACTGGTCTGCTTTGATGGTTTTACAAGGTTTTTGGGCACTTTTGGGCTAACCGGTCTGGCTGCAAGACTAGATAGCCACCTAAACTGTTGTTTTCAGCACACACTGGCACTTCTAACTCCATATGGCACAAACGCAAAGCACCTAAATTAAGACAATTTAAAAGTATCACAACCATTTGTTTTCAGTAACTGACATATTCTCAAGAGAAACGTGCTATTCAATTAAATATTAACTAAACAATGAAACAAAACCTAATAGAATGCCTAAACAACTATTGGTACAGACTAAATGTTAACCATCAGAAAAGAAAAGTTATTCAGGAGTGTAACAAATTGAAGTTAAGATGAAACAGAAGTGACCGATCTTTTCTTCCGTATTGGTTGCGTACATCAGAGTAAAATGAATTATTGGAAAAAAAGAGACTCAGTTCATCGGTTGTTGAAAGAAATGGGCAGCGTTTAAATGACAAAATGATTAGAGAAGTCAGGCTGCTGTACGCACTGTACGTCACCAGAGAGAAGTCAGACAGTTCACCATATTGAGCTACGACATTGATTAAATTACAAGGTCAAAAAGAAAAAATAATAATGCATGATGATGAATCACTTACAATTTAATCAACAATCTGCATTTGAAAAATAAATTAATTTTCATTTCACTAAATACTTTAAAGTATTTTAAGTAAATAGGGTCAATAGGCTCTTTTGCCTTTTCTAGGCAATTTTGATGTCATGTTGACTTAAAGGTCAGTTTAGACAAACAGACATTTATGGACATGATATGACAGCAATTTTGTTTAGGGGGAAAACAAGGATATGTTGTCACTCTCAAAACTCTCATATTGTACATACATATATAAATATTGCATATATAAAGGAGCATAAAACCCCATATTTGCTTCTCTGACGGCCTACAAACTCAAAGGTTTGAAGCCAAAACTGCAGTTGGACCAGCCAGCACACAATCTGGTTCCATTCCTTTTCATAAACCACAATACAACAAGTGGACTTTTAGACATCTGATCACTGGTTCCTCCCAGGAAGACTAGTAGTATGGTATCAGGGGGTTGGGGGGAGTTGGGTACACACACACAGCCAGATACACACCTGCGAGTGGAGCCGATGGGCTTGATTCACCCTGGCACAAAAACAGAACAACTGGAGGGGCTCTTCTGCAGATGGGCACGCAGGTGGGCATAAGGCAGGGCAGGGGGCCTCTGCCAGGTTTGTGTCGTCCTTGTAGCTCGGAGTAGGTGCACTTCTTTTTTTCCAGTTGATCACATCTGGGCTGAGGTCCACAATGCTTTCAAAAAAGGAATCAATGTGAAGCTGTACTGCCCCCTAAAGGGGCTTCTTGTAACTGCATGGTACTAGCAAACACTATATTAGGCTATATTTCTCCACGCAAACTTTACGCCTCCAAATACCTTGAACTTAGAAGAGAATTTATACAGCTCCACAGCAAACAAATCCATTTATAGCTGATGAAAAAGATATGAATGCACAGTTGGAGTAAATACTGAACAGATTTCGTCTAACAGGTCATTCCATCACCAAGCGGTGGAACGAGAGCTTCAATTGGGTCTAAATGAGAACAGCCGCGTTGTTTGTTGTTTTTGGGCACAAGTGCGCTTACTCACAATGTGTCACCATGAGTCATTGAGCTTCTGCTGGTATAAACAACAGCCGCGCAAAAACAAGACTATTTGTCAGTGACGAACGCGATGGCACGTTATCAAAAGCCAAAGCGAATCGCTGACTCCGCCCACTTCGTTGAAAGGACCCTCTCACGACGCGTTACACCTAATTTCAAACAATATTAGAACGCTGTCTTTAGACCCAAACTATATCATTGTAGACGGGCAAAGCCACAAACAGCATTGATTTCTGAGGAATGGAATACAGACAGCTAATCGATATGAGTGTGTGTCTTCTGCAGGCCGTGAGTGCAAATCAATGTCGGGGAGGCGTCATTGACAGGCAAAGTAAACCTGTTCTAAAGCACAGTTCGTGGTTACCGCCAACATTTTAGAAGGGGCACATGTTGTCAAAATCAATTTGGTTAAAAACACGAACACTCACATTCACAACAAATTGCTTATTTTAAGCATTGGACCTTTGATTTAGATCTAACAGATCAAGGGGTTAGATCAGTTTCAACATTTAACGAGACTTTCATCAAAATATAGGCTATCTGTGTTGCGCATGAGGGTGAGATATGAAGTAAATCATGATAGAAATGTAATTATTGGGTGAACTATCACTTCAAGTAAACGTTCATGCTGTTAAATACTATTTTACTTTTGTAATGTGCATTTCAAAGGGAAATGGAATATTCAATGCAAGATGATGCAGGGCGGGACTTAATTTTATCCTGAGGCATCATGCACCTGTTTTTTTTAGGGGGCAGCACTGGTTCTCCTGGTTCACCTGGAGCCCTAGGCAAGACAAGACGTGACCAGAAGATAAAAATACTTTATTAACTTGGCAGTTCTTAAAATGAGTCTTTAGTGGGGTTGTATACTGGTAGTTTTTGTTTAGCAGAAAATTATAAGCGGAAGGTGCGACTCGATTGGACTGAGCTCATTTAAATATGTAAATGTTCGATTTGCATGTCTGTTTTTTTAAACATTCATGCAACTTAAAGGGATAGTTCACCCAAAAATGTAAATTTTGTCATCACTTACTCACCTTCGAGTTTTGTTGACTCACCCAGTCTTTTGTTTTTTTTAAGTTGAACACAAAAGAAATTATTTTAAAGAATGTTGGTAATTGAACAGTTGACGGCACCCATTACTTCCATAGCAGGAAAAAAATACTATGGAAGTCAGTGGCTACCTTCAACTGTCTGGTTAACAACATTCTTCAAAATATCTTCTTTTGTGTTCAACAGAAGAAAGAAACTCATGCAGGTTTGAAAACACATGAGGGTGAGTAAGTGATGACAATTTTAATTTTTGGGTGAACTATCCCTATAATTATCAAGATATTTTTTTTGGATGCTGCATTTAAAATCAACATGGTTTTACAAAAATCTGAGGGGTCAAGTAGGTTTTTTTTTTTTTTTTATCCATCAGATATCGATTGAAGTGTGATTAGTAGTCTCAAATGTATTGGAGATGGGGAAAATAAGATGAGAGGAAAAATTATATTTTAAAGCGTTTGCGTTCTCTCACAAATGTTTTGCATTCCCCTGAGTTCTTTGCAAGTGAACAGTTTCTCTGATGAACGCAAAATGTTTGCAAGAGAACACATAATGAGTGAATTTCTTTCCTTATATTCTTTTCCTTCACCATGTCCCTTTAGGGGCTTTGTACAAATGATAGGTAGTCGGAGCAGAAAGATTAAAAGAAATAAGAGTGCATGGAGACGTCAACTGTAAAGGAAACTTGCTTCAGAGGAGGAGCAAGTTATTATATTTTGATGACATTATGAAGACAAAATGTTTCTTCTTTGCACCAATGTATCGTGCACATCAAATCCAGAAAATAAAAAAAGACAGCTTCTTTTATAATTATATGTTGATTCAACTTTATGAAATATGTTTAAGTATTCATTGCATTATCTAATATATATATATATATATATATAAGCATAACAGAAAAAAAAACCTCTAAATTCTTTTAATGTGGTATTGTGTTGTAAGTCTCGTCCAACGAATGGGCCAAACAGATTACTGTCAGGGCACCCTTGGTCTTTGCCCTTTCCTGCTCATCAAATCACTACTCAACCTCTGTCCCAAACTCAACTAAATGATTTATTGATCCAGGGCAACCTCCATATAACCTGTAAATTACCTCAACACTGTGTCATTATCTACCAATGATGAGCAGGGCCCAAAAAACCAAGAAGATGCCTCTCAGGAGAGACTTCTTTCAATGCCGGACCAAAGTCTGATTCAAACTTTGATCAGGCTTAACCTGCTTTGCAATAATTACTATTCCTGTGAGAGACTAGAGGAGGCTGGAGGTTCAATGAATCCATGGACCCATGACCGCCCTGCCTGAAAGCCTCGTTTGAACTTAGCGAAGAGATGCGGCCCAATCCGCCAGTAAAGAAAATGAAATGGAGACTAGGCAAACCGGCACTCATACTGCTCCGTAACCTGTGGACTCCGCAACTAACTAGATCTAAATGATCAGTCACCGTCTTATGTTTATCATGGCACACGCATATACGTGCAATTAAAAGACATACTGAAGCATGTATGAAGATTTACATGTCACAAAAAAATTCTAATAAAACATCTTGCACTTGATTATACTTGGAAACATTATAATTTGAGTGACAAAGTCAACAAAACCATGCCATAAACGTTATTAACTTTTTCATTTACTGTCCACAAATTAGAAACACGATGGAAATCCATACTAAGATACACAGAGGGCTGAGGATAGCAGAACTAACTGCATAACACCAAATAAACTAAACTAATAACCACTGGAAAGACGAGCCAAAATGTTATCGTATCAGTGCCAGAATCCATGTGCTGATAGTCCAGCAACACTATCAAATGGGAAAATAGTGAACTGAATAGAGTGGGTGGTACAATTTGTGGGGCAGTACAATTAATGCAGAGGAGAAAGTACAATTAATAACTCATAACTCTTGAGAGAGGTCAAAAGTTTAATGGTACCATTTTACTTCAATATCAGCCTAATTATATTCAGAAAAAAATACTGAAATAAAAGTACAGGATTTTCTTGTCATGCCAACACACTTCACAAGCTTTAAGTGGAGGACTAGAAAAGCAGGTGAACACTGCCCTCCTGTGACACTCTGGAGAACAATTCTTTCAGGGCAGCTGGTCAAAAAATTTAAAATATTAGAGATGATTACATTTAGCATGTCTTTACCAGGACATATGAAACTCAAAATAAAATGTCAATTCTGCCCAGTCATGCCTGAAACACACATGCCTGAACTCAAATAAGCACTGGTTTAAACAAAACAAATGTATATGTACAAAATGAATAAATAATTTAATTCACTAACATGTTTTCAAATCAAATAAAATGTTAGTGTATTAGTCACACACACACACACAGTCTCTGAGATGTACAAACAAAGCATCTTTGCTTCTGGAAATGTATATGTTCATACAATCGTTTTTTACTACAAAAACTAAAGAAAAAAAAAAGCATGAAATTCCAGTCTGATGAAAGCTGACAGTGGTTTTGCTCTGGTGAGTTTCTGTAACATCAGCAGTCTACAGTCTGACTGGGTCAACCAGGGGCCCACACTGTCAGGGGTCTATCAACAAGATGTCCTCAGGGTAGAATCCACAAGAACATAGTCCCAGCGAAGAAAATTAGCCAAAACAGAAGACATCTCTCTACAAGTAAGTTATTAAAATACCATGAAGCAACACTCTAAACTGTTATTTGAGGTACTCAAGTTCTGGAAAGGCAGCTGCCACATGTCTACGTACTCTGCAGCTTCTTTTAGATCAGACACATTGCTTGAAAGATTCATCGTTTCACCAGTGTGTATGAGTGCGCTTTTGCAGTTGTGTGGGAAGAGCTAAAAATAAGCTTGAAGGTCGTAGATTAGAGAAAGCTTGCAGTGCGAGTCGATTGCCGGCATGCTGGAAGAGCGTTAAACAAACACAACAAACACAAAGGTGACCCTTGCGCAGCAAAAAATATAATCTGATAAAGATTAACTGACTAAGCTAATAGCATTGTGCCATTATTGCAAAACAAAAAATTGTCAGCACAAAATAATCAGAACAAGATGAGCAGCACACTTTCAATTTAATATAAACAGGAAAACTAACTTCTGTATATTATGCGGCAGGAAACTTTTGTGTAAATGTGGCAGTAATGGAGTAATGCTTGACCAAGGCCTGTTGGTGATGTATTTGGCACTACATGATGAAATAGTAGAGCAAAAAAAAAGACTGCTGACCATTTCCAAAGCAGCCACAGACACCCATTACTCATACATAATTCTAATGTGATTATTAGTATGGCAGATTATGTGCAAAAAAATCATGCACAGCCTAAGTTTACTGTAGTGTATGTAATATATATATATATATATATATATATATATATATATATATATAAAGCCATACATTAATGTTATATATGCATTTGCAAAATCATACATTTCAGAGAAATCAATTGATTCGCTCTGCAGACAACATTAGAAAGTAATTCAAAGTACGCCTTGTAAGATGAAGGCTTTTGTGCATAAGTTTCCCTTTTTAAAAATGCAATTGAGAGAACATGAAGCATACATTGTGCAAAATTACCTGTCACAGCCCCTCAATAAATCCTTAACATCCTTAAAATTGGTTCATATTTGGCCACATGCATATCAATGCTTCATTCCTTTAAGGTTTTGTGCCGGTCTTTTGAAGACATTCACTGTTTAAATGCAAGGCACGTATTAAGACATTAGCCTCAGATATGTAATGCATGTTTAACTAATGGTGCTTAACGATCATATCCAAGCTGATGAAGAATCATAAATGTGCAACTGGGACCTTGCTTCTTAAATTGTCCTCTTTTACACTGTAGAATTTAAACCCTGGAAATATAACTTTAGCTAATTCCCTGAAAAGAAAAATCAACTTCAAACACTTTAAATGGAAGACATGCTCGAAACTCCAGATGCTTCCCATAAGTCTCACTGAACCCATTCAAAGTAAGCAATTTCATCAAGATCAACTGGATAATCTGTTAGATGTATTGGCTCTTTGTTGTCATATCGTTCTCCTTTGTAACTTTTCCAGCGTCCGGCTGGTAAGTAGATATCCCTTTCTTGCTTGCCCGGCTCCAGGACTGGTGCCACCATCAGGTCATCTCCTATCAGAAACTGTGAGTCAACTCTATAAGCCGTTTCATCACTGGTGGCAATCCACCATAATGGGCGAATGATGGGGTCCCCGGTGTCCAGAACTTCTCCAGCCAGTTCTATGACCCTGGGAGCCACAAGTGTCTCGTGTAGCTCAGTGAACTTTTGAGCGATAGCCACCACCTCATCATCGTACTCCCATGGAGGAATGGAGAACTGCATGGAGGGCATGAAAGCAGACAGCTCCAGCCACCGAATATATAGCTCACGGTCTGGTAGCTTGCCGTTTCCATCTGTACGGTTAGGATAGGCATTGCCTCCAATCATGTCTGGCAAGATGAACTGGTAGCCCAGGATGCTGATGGTGAGGACGGTTGGGATCAGGGACTTCAGGCCAAGTTCGTAGCCCCACACGGAGTCCCGGTCGATCGGACGGAAGAAACAGGAGATGTTCTGAGAGCCGTAGCCAGACCGGAGCTCAGCACGCTCGTTGAAAGGGATGGCCATTTCGGTGTAGCGGCGAGTGAAGGTGCTTGGGTCAGGGAGGTGGGCTCGGGTTCTGAACTGCCAGGGCAAGTAGTTGGTCTCGCCTGCATCCAACTTGAAGGAGGAAATGGCGTATTTGTGGCGTAAAGAGCGAAGCTGTGCCGTGAACCAGTTGCGAGCTTCTGGATTGGTAAAATCTAGGATTCCACCAATGCCATTCCACCACTTAACCAAGGCAGGAAGTTGGCCTGTCGGCTCCATCACGAACAGGCCTTTCTGTACGCATGTCCCAAAATTAGCCGAATCATAATTCACAAAGGGATGTGTCCACAGGGATACTAGGATGCCATCTGCCTTGAGCTTTTGAAACATGGCAGAAGCATTTGGGAACTTGTGTGTGTCAAACTCAAACTCCCCATACTGACTGGAGTAACGATCATCAAGTTCTAAGTGGCTACAGTTAAAACCATATTTGCGTATGTTCGCTGCATAAGTTAAAAACTTTTCCTGTGTGATGTTAGTCTTGTGTAAAGCCCAGGTCGACCATATTGGGTGCCGGAACATTTCTTTGGCGGGAACTTTGTTAGGTTTGGGGAAGTATCGGCGAACCATGACCTTGTGGATGGAGGTCACATCTGGGCCCACGCAGACTCTGTAACTAAGTTCAGCATAGGGAGGTCTTCCAGGTGCAGGTTTGTACGGACTGTCCTGATACCGTGCCTGGAAGTACATGGTTTTCTCTGTATCATTCCAGCCCAGGTGGAAAGGCACAGAGTCATTGATCTTAATGGCAGTTGCATTGGATGAGAGCCAGTAGCGTTCCAGGATGCCACCAAAGTCATTGCGATTGGAGTACACGTCACTGGTGACAAAAGGTTTGGGTGCCTGCTGACCCGAGATGGCAATAGGCCAATGCTGAACCGCAGTCTCAGCACCACCATACCAGTATGATTCATTGTAGGACATGGCATGTTCCACTGGCCGATCCGACTCCAACTCTTCCCAACGCACACGGTAACACACCACTGTCTCCTTTGGCTTCACTGTCATAATGAAGAAGTTCACCTTGCCAGCAAACGAACGAGAGCAGCGAAGGATCACATCCTCCTTTGAGCAGGAGTCGAGATCAAGTGTACCAGACCTGAAATCAGCAAGCATAAATACATTTCCTTTAGGTTTATATTGGTCACGTTATAAAAAAAAAAAAGAGCTACTGAATTTAGTTATCAATAAACTGATTCACAACTGGTTATACAGATTGTACAGTGACGACCCAAAATAAAATAAATCATTTATCATACAAAATACCAACAAAAAGTCCCTAAAACAGTTATGCATTATTTGTATAAATGTATTGTTTGTATTTGATCAATGACATGTTATTATTATTTTATTTTTTAAAATCTATTGGAACATGTTTGTTTTGAGTCATAAACATTTTTCAAACCCATATGAAACCAGCAGGAATGCCGTGTCAACTTGGCACACGTGTTTTAAATTATTATTATTTTTTAAACATAATGGACACTCTTAAATACATGTCAATGACCTATTTTACTTGTGTCTGCTATCAGAACATTTTGGGTCACAACCCACCAGTTGAACCACTGGACTACAATATTTCTTTCTGTGAAGATTTTTTATGGTATCAGAAGAATATAAGCACCATGTCCATGCATACTGACCTGAAGCCCATCTTCAAGACAATCCCCCCAGCCTGGTTGCGGATGAGAAAGCCATCCTTATTGAGATCAAGCAATTCTGTCTTCAGCAGGTCGGCTTTACGTAGGGAGGCAATATAGTAACACCAAGCAGTCACTGCTGCAATCACTAGAACCACACCAATAACTCCAGCCCCGACCAGAGGCCGACTGTCCTTGTTCATCTTCTTGATGGGCACGCCATCCGTGATCGTTCCTCCTGCGCCTCCTGGTACTACTTGGTACATTCTGAGTCTTAGTTTTTTATTAATTCAGTTAAAACGTTTGTATAGATGAAGTTTAGTTGATAACCTCAAGGCTTAAATGTAATATGCACTAAAATAGATATCATTTGGTAGACTTATGTGAGAAACTGAAGCGGAGATAATCAAAGTGGATATCTTGCTAAATATGTGCAAAATGAAGTCTTGCATCCATTTTTCCTTGTAGCATTTTCCTCTTGTTCTTTATCCTTTATGAGCCTGGGGGGGGGGGAGGAGTGGCAAAGAGTGTCAATGTAAAAGGTTGAAACAAAGTCCAAACAGAAATCTACTTGTCATGCAGATGTAGGAATCACAGTACAAACTCCAGTATTAAGTATTCAGAAAACACTATAGTTTTAGCTTTGATATCGCCCTGAATTGGTCTATTGGGAGGTAAAGGCATAAACAAAAGCAGTTTATTCATGCTGCCAAGGTTTCTCGCTGTGGCAGTGTGTGAATTGACAGCACCAGAGGACAACACAAGGGCCTCCGGGTCTGCAGTATGCAACGCCACACCTGCAGAATTTTGAGACTGGCTAAGTGCCACCAGACACACTTGGTTCAAATGAAAAGCACAGTTAACGGACAATGTTTTCTACTGAGGAAAGACCTAGAAGAGCTGAACTGCTAATTCAGATGGTCTCGCATTCTGTTTTTGAGGGATATGTACAACACACTAATAAAGCGCAACAGTGACTGCACTCTTTTTCAGGGGCCTTCATTCTGGAAGCGTCTCATTTTGTCAATAGTCACTAAATTGAATTAAATCAACGATATGAATCACAACATTTGAGAAATAAAAAGGTTGTACTTCTAATCATAAAATTATATACTTATCCCATGAAGCACTGTGAATGATGAAGCCAAATCAAATCACAAATAAATAATGGTACAATATTAAGTTATTCTCTATAAATTATTGATAATAAATATAATGCATTATATATTTGAAGTTTATATAGTTGTGTGAGGGTGTAAGGAGACTGACTCAATGTTTTTTGCAATGATTTATGGAAGTGGGCTGTCACTTTTGAGCCTTTTGCTATGAACATTTCCATGGTAAGATTAACTTTAAGCTAACACAAGCTTTTTATGATTGTGGGTAGCAGGGGTGTGCAGGCCCAATGAAACGGAAGTAGTGTCAGATATTTTCTTCCATATTGTGACGTACATCTGATTATCAAAAAAGAAAAAATGTGGGACAGGGACTTGGTGCTCTGTATCGGATGTTGATTGGATTTTGGTATGTGGGCATTGCAATAAAAAGTGGAGTCAGATGAACGTGTGTTTGCAGGGGCACGGGTTTGGCGGACTAAGTCCTGCGTACTTCACCAGAAAGAAGTTGCAGAGAACTGCACCAAAAGAAGCAGTTATAGCATTTTAATTAAAAATTACATGAAAGAATCATGCACAATAACATCTATACGATGCAAATATCATAAATTTTGCATTTCTAATTTAAAATCAACAAGTAGGTTGCCTAGGGGCTAGTATAACTAGAATGACTAGTGGCTAGACTAGTATAAGCTGTGGAAACAATGTTTTAATGGGAATGAAATTGAAAGATGTGACAGCACAAAATGTAATATCAACACTAATAAAATATAATTGAAAAATATTCTCTAAATTAAATTGAAAAATTCATATGATTATACAGAATTATAATCATGGTAGGTCGGTCTTGCAAAGTGTACACGTTGTTGTAAATCGAATTATTTTTGGAGAAAATTGTAGCTTGATTTTTGCTTCTAGAATGAACTGTTCTGCTCTGTTCAGAACTGCTGATTATGCACGTGTTCACTGGTAACAAGAGGCATGTGATTCTCTGACAACAGTCATTTCAGTTATTCCCTAAATGAAAGAAGATCTTGCAAAAGATCTTTCTTGACTGAAAAAAAACAACAGTGGATATTTGACAACAAATAGAAATGTTTAACAAGGATACTTTGTCAGGCAAATGATTAAATGTAGGCTAATGGTTAAACACCGCTGAATTGTACAGTGTTATCTTGACAAGAAAACATTGGAGGGATGAAGCAATCGTGTACTCTCACACAGCACTCAAACAACATTTTTCTTATTCAGAACATGCGGCAACATGCGGCTTAAAAAAACGGGTTCTTCGATCTCTTTGCACCCCTTAATTTATTCCAAATAGACACTCAAACAGGGCACTGAATGTACATACATGGACAAATGGGTCAGAGAGAGTTGTATGAGGTTGTATAAGTCAACTTTAACTAAAATAGCCACAGCACTAGAAACAACAATAATAATATTGGCTGAGCTGTTAAAGATATTTGCATGCTCGTTTTAATAACTCAGGAAATATGAGAGCTAGCACGCAGAAATTACATAGGTCAAAGTGTAACAAGTTCTAAGACATAGTAGTAGCCACTACAACCACATTGAAATAGGTCTAAAACTCCTTAAATGGTAACATTATTATAGGAAAACGGCAAAAATAAAATTAATAATAATAATAATAATAAAATAAAACGTTTTAACAAAACAGTTCGGTATTTTATCACATAAAGGGGTACATGTGAAACAACAACACAACCAATGGTCGATTTATCAGGCAAAGGGGTGTCGACTCTAAAACACACGCAGGACCTAAATTCGTCGGGTGACAGGACGGATTTGCTATTTAAATGCCTAAACATTTCTAGTTACATGATATAGCACACTTACCAGCTTGAGTACTGTAGGTTTCGTGTGCTGTTTCCTTTCACGAACGATTCAAGACGCTGAACTCCGTGTCTTGTTATGGGAGGAGTTTATTGGGCGACTCGCTGTTCACACAAACTCTGCAACTCTGGGAAATTGAGTTTTACTCCGCGAGTGAGAAAGTGTGAATATTGTGGTTTGCTTTTGTCTGGCTGTCAGACGCTGAACATAGAAGATAGTTGTTTGTGGGGAAAAACAAACCACTCACAATTTGTGAGTGTTTGTTTTTATTAGTCTACTATAGAAAACAACGCGTACCTGTTTTCTGTCAATCTCTTACAAAAAAACTACAAAACAAATCCCGCCAAATACCAGTTAGGCTACTACAACTACTAGGCTATTTTAAAATTAAAACACTGCTTTATATTAATATGTGGATCATCCTTTGATTTGCATAGGGTGTACAAATATTTTGCCAATTTTATGAAAAAGAGTTTTCTACCACTTATTAGCTAGAACTGTCCCAAAAAAAACCTAAAGACTAAAAAAATCTTGACTGATCCATGGCTAACTCAAGAAACGGCTCATTACTTTAATACTAAAACTTACCATTCTACATATTTATTTAAAAAAGACTCACAGCACTTGCCTATTGTTGGCTTGATCGCTTCTATTGCTCACCTCACTTGTAAGTCGCTTTAGATAAAAGTGTCTTAGACATAGACTTCTTTATTGTCATTGTAACAGAGTCACAACGAAATTCTCTGTGACCCAATCCAGTTTGCTGCATATAAAAACAACAATTCCGACAAACATTAAAATGGCAAACAACACATTTCAATGAATTAATCAAATTATATATGTCTGCTAAATGATTAAAGTTTAAGCTTGAATTGTCGAATTTACATTGTAAACTATGGTTACCGTGGTAATGTTTGTAAAGCAAAAATAACACACTTAGTGGGCACATCATAAACGTAGTTTATTTGTCATGGTAATGCACAACATCCAAAAATACATTTTACAGTCATTTGAATGAAGTTGCACCCAAGCATATTTTACCAGGCAGGATCTCCAAACACGTAACATACCTCAATAATACACTGTAAAATGGCATTATCAAACTGAGAGAGAGATAAAAACATTATAAAAAATGCACAAACACTGGCTTTTAGTAGTGCTTAGCTTCGGAAACAAACTCTGGGTGGATGATGTAGTGTCCAACTTTATATGGCTTCACCACATGGAAACAGCTGTGTCCTTCACTGCAAACCAAAACATCTAGATTTAAGAAGGATAATCTCAGACATTCAAATGCATTGACAACTGAGCCATGTTTATGCTGAAACACATTTACAGCTTAGCAGAATGAAAGATTAAATTACAATTTTCAAGATTACATTGAATTATATGTCTGAAAGATCAGGCCTATATCAGATCAGTGTGTGTGTGTGTGTGTGTGTGTGCGTCACGTGTACATATATATATATATTTAATTGGGAATAAAATACCTGCAATCAGCAGTGGACTTTGAGCGTGGTCTTCTGTGATGATGGGTAACCTGGTGTTTGAAGGGTTTTAAAGATGGCATGATGTCCATCTGTTGGTTCCAAGCCGATCTGATACGATCTGTGTCTGAATATTTCCTGAATACAAAGAAGAAATTACCCTGAGCCATATGCAAGATATGAAGATAACTTATTTGAGGACAAAATCATAGCATGATCAGTTCAGAAATTGATAGTATATTCAGAGAAAACACACATATCAGGAATGCAATGCATTGGATTGCATTTTACTTTTAAAGACACACTGCTGCGATACAGGGTAATATCTTGTTTATTCAGATGCATAAAGTAAATAGCATTCAAGTTAAACTAAAACTATTTATGCAATGCCCATGCATATGAAATATGATTGCAAAAGTTTTACCCTTGTGTGTTTGTTGCATGAGCAAAGTTGGTTTGTTGTGGTTTGAGAAGCCAGGCAGCAGGTGGCAGTGTACAAACTGCAGAGGAGACCTCAGGTGGTTTGGAGTCACTTTGCGATGAGCTCTGCATCGTTGGTTGGTGTCCTGTCTGTTCATCTTGAGGGCAATCATAATAGTTTTTCAGTTATATTATATGCAAATATATTGTATATATTAGTCTGAAGCTGGTGCTGTGCAACTGATATACTACACTGATTTGCTCAACCTCAGCTGACACAGAAATGCATTGGTATACCTGGATACTGGATAGATATGTGTCTGACTGGAGGTAGAAAAGAGGTTGGAGGAGCCGTCATCTGAAAGTGTTTCCTTGAGCCATATCCCGTCTGCAGCATTCTTGGCATCAGGAAGTCCTGGGTGGCAAAGGGATTCAGAAACCAATCCTAAGTGGCACTTAATAGCCTGTAACACTGATCCCGAAGAGGTTAGATTGTTTTGCTATAACATAGTGAGAGTCGATCCCAACCTCT
This sequence comes from Leuciscus leuciscus, assembly GCF_965113295.1. Lineage (NCBI taxonomy): Eukaryota > Metazoa > Chordata > Actinopteri > Cypriniformes > Leuciscidae > Leuciscus > Leuciscus leuciscus. The sequence goes on along the minus strand of NC_138740.1, from coordinate 29,005,278 downwards.
GATCCCCGTTCAGTGGTTTGGAAACAGTGTAATCAGAGCCTCCTGTACAAAGCCCCCTACATGTAGATTGTTTTGCAGAATCAAGCGGCTACAATGTTCCCAGGCCTGGTGAATTATTAATGATTTGTCAGGTCAGTTAATTGAAAAATGTTGGCTGTTGTTTACAGCACATTTCTTACCTCAATACTGCATTTGAACCCAATTGTTTTGCTCATTCAGCTAAAACATGTCATTCACACGTCAGCAATAACACAATGCAAATCACGAGAATGCAAACAAACACCACACAAAATCCATATAAAATTCAAGTAAATAATTAATGTAGCACACCAGTGCTTGATTCTCAATTTTCTTGTGGTTAGAGACTTAACAAAAAAAGGTGTAAATGCTTATCACACATATCTGATATATCTAACCCCTAAAATCTGAATTTAAAGATTTATTACTTTTAATGCAGACATTAAACTGATCAAAAGTGTCCGTAAAGACAGTTCCGGAGCTCCAAATCAGCATATTATTAACTAACTAACTATATTAGAAGCAAGGGCGTAGGTTTGGCCTCAGCTTTGGTGGGGACATCGCCCTCCCCCTCCCCCTGGAATGAGTTTTCTATATGTAATTAAATAATGAACAAATGAATAAAATACACACGTATCATAGTATGCATTCAACACAACAAATCCATTATTATTATCTATTATTATTATTATTATCCATGATTACAGTATTCCATTAATACTAAAATTGTCTCTACTATTCTATATCAAATTCTATTGATATATTCTATTCTTAAATATTAAATTCTTAGGCTACACTCACTCACAAATACATTACATAAATAGAATGTAGAAACGAAAAATGTCTCAGATCCACTGTTTATGTTGACAGCAAGATTCTAAGTTAAGGTCAGCTAATTAACATTCAGTGACTTGCTAACGTAGCATTCTATCATGATAGCGTGACTTCTATGAGTCTATCAGTGTGCACAGCCTAATCAATACTCTTAACCTTAGTTGAAAGATTGCTGCTGCTAGGTTTAACTGTAACAACATGGTAACACATACTATCACCAATCAATACTATTTTCCACAGTAGAATCTGCATTTGAAAGCCTGGTCAGTCACTACTACTGCTAGTTTATTTGTGTGGCTAGTTATTTTGCCTACTTACACTCTGCTTTATGAAAAAGCTTCGTATGTCCCCTTTCTTCTTCTTGGGTGGCATAGCTGATCTATCTACAAAGTACAAAAAGTGGCAAAAAACGGAATATTAAAATGTTTTACTCTGGCCTTTGTATGTGGCAGAGAGACAGCCCTGGTAACTTACCGTCGGCGTCGTTGACGCGCGCGCGCACACACACACACACACACACACACCACCCGCTCGCTGCCAGTGCAAGCACAAAAGTAGTCCCGGCCCGCGCGTGTAGCCTGTCAGATACACCGCCGCCAATCAAATTACGGCGTTTCTTGTACTGTCGTTGTTTTGGCCGTTGGAATCGATCCAAATAGCAGCGCAAAGATCCAAATAGCAGTTCAAAGGAGCTTGCTAAATATTGGTGGGGACAAATTTGTCATCTCAAAATATTGATTGGGACTAGTACCTAGCGTCCCCCCCTAAACCTACGCCCATGATTAGAAGGATCATGTGACACTCTGGAAACAGACTGCTGAAAATTCAGGTTCATCATCACAGAAATAAAAACATTTTTAAAATATATTAAAATAGAAAACTTTTAAATTGTAATAATATTTCTCAAAATCACTGTTTTTACTGCATTTTTGATCAGATAAATGCAGCAATGGTGAGCAAAAGTCACTTCTTTCAAAAACACTAAAAAAGTATGATTTTTTTTTCCTGACTTGGCAAATAAAAATACCACTGAAAAGTTTTAAAATAAGACCATAGAAGAAATGTTCATTTATGCTGGCGATCGCGCTATAATTGTCCAGGAAGCTCTTACCGGCCGTGGATGAGGATTGTTCCTGCGATATGCAGAGGACGGCCTGGGCCGGGTGGGTTTGACCCGAGCTGGGTAACTGAACTCCTCTGAGTAGGTGCTGCTGAAGTGTAGCTGAGGACCCATTTCCTCTGTGTACAGTAAGAGTGTGTCTGCAACTCCTTGACTGCTGTCAACCAGACCTCACCCCCTCCCTCTCTTCAGCACCTCTGCTCTTGTGTGCTCATGCATCTCTTCCATACCCTAAATCCTTTCATCTTTCCATGAAAAGTCAAATAAGTTGCCTCAAAAGAGAACTTTTTGTCATCGTTTACTCATACTCTATAGGTTTGAAACTACATAAAGTTGAGTTAACAAAATGTATCACTCTGCCCCTTTTCTATCTACACATTTTGGATGTCACTGGATTGCTTTGAGATCAGACTAAAGGTTACAATCGGTTAAAATTGTAGTACATACAAAGCACATCTGAAGCCATCTTTTGGGATGTTATTCTGGTATTCTGGCCCGGTTCTGTATTAGACGCTCCACTGAAGAGAGAAAAAGAGAGCTGGCAATTGGATAATCTGCATAGGCATCCGTCCGTCACCAGGATTGAGCTGCCATTGTTTTCATTTCCCCCTCGGCCAGTGATCAATAATTCAAGCCTTAGATCCTGTGTGTCTTTTGTGGCCCCTGTTCAGCTGGGCCAAACTGAGAGTTAAACAGGTGAGGAGAGATCTGTTTATCAGACTGGACAAATGCCCGAAATAAGAGCTGGAAAGAATAGGGGCAGAGTGATACTTTTAGTACTGATAAGAATAAAAATAACTATCTACAGAATTTATCATTTATTTATCATTTCGTACATTAAGCTAAAAATAATATTGTGATTTAAAATAGCTGTTTTCTATTTCAAAATATTTAAAAACATTTAAAAGCTGTATTACTCCATCATTACTCCAGTCTTCAGTGTCACATGATCCTTCAGAAATCAGTCTAATATACTCATTATCAGTGTTGCAAACAGTTGTGCTGCTTAATATTTGTTGTGGAAACCGTGATAAATGTATTATTTGATGAATAGAAAGTTTGTTTTGAAAAATTCGTTTGAATTAGAAATCTTTCGTAACTTTTGTAAAATGACTTAAATTTGAACATTACTACATTTTCCTTTCTCTGTGAATGAATCATACCACTATGCCATAACTTCAGAATGCTAATGTTCTGACATTAGAAAATAACTCTATGATACATTAAGGCAATCTGCTCGTCATTGTAGCTACAATATTGTGGATGACAGTAATTAATGTGTAATCCTATATGAATGAAAGGAATTCTTCATTCATAAGAGATAATGAAGACGGTCATCATTTAACTGAGCAAAACTGGCACTTATCCACAGTCCCTGTCAGCACCACAAAAAAAAAAAAATCCTCCTTGTCTGTGCCAACACAAGTAAATCAAATATGTCTTTCAGCGACCTATTATGCAAAGGACAGCTTTCAGGTTACTCAGATAGTTCCACAGGGAAAACGTTCCACTCATAATTATTAACACAAGATGGGTTTGAAGGGAGATTTCTGTCCAGGTCTACTTTTTAAATAATCACTCAAATGGAGATATAACCTAATTATATTTGTGTATCATTAAGCTCCAACTTACTTTTTGTTGTTTGTTTAACAAAACACAGTAATATTTATCTTTGAAACATTATCGACTGGTGTTCGTAATCTTCTCTCTCATATAGGTGTTCAGTGACCATAATTCCACTAGATGTAGGTGACCACATTCAACAGATCCGCTCACTCTTACTTGGCGTCAGGTTCCTTTTTAAAGTGACTCATGATTTATCCATGAGTTCCGTTCTATTCCAGACATATCGCATTTGCATGGGGCAATCTAATTTAGTCAGTGTAAACATAAAGTATAGTTCCAGAAGGATTCCAGAAAGTAGCTGATTTTAAAAGAGAGGGGTGATCTTTAATGAAAAAAAAATGAAAAAAAAATGAAAAAGAATCCTGGCAAGGGAATTATTAAACACAAGGTAGCCACTTTAAATTCAAGTTTTCAAGTTTTCAAGTTTTCAGTCCTCACAGGAATACACTGGCCATGCTGTAGACTTCTCTGCACTGGTTCTTTGATGTGTCTAGTCCAGTTTATTGGTGCTTGTTTATTGGTGCTTGGCTTTCATGGTTGCTTTCAGTTTTGTGTAGATGATCCCAAAGTTCTGCAAACAAAAAGCAATGATCAAAACAAATGAGGGAAACCTCTGGGATTACAGATTGAGATTACTGATAGATATTCAGTTCTAGCCAACCTCAGGTCTCTAGTTTGGTATGCATTACCCACGGCTCACCTGGATTGCGTAATAGACTATTCCAAGGTATCCAGCTATACAGCCACCCAAAAACAGGTCAAAGGCGGCTGGCTTCACCCTAAAAAAAAGAAAAACAGTTATAAAAAATTAAGGATCGGTGTTAAAAAGGAAACTTACTGAAAACATTTTCGCTTACTAAAATTAAAACTACTGTTACTGGAATTTTCCCCCCCAAATGACTCCAAACCTTACTAAAATAAAAATGAAAAATTACCACAAATTAATTTTAGTTTTAGTTTTTAATACTTAGTGTATTATTAAACTAAAATTAATAAATAAATAAAAATAATACACTGAAAGTAGAAAACTGAAAATACTAAAACTTAATTAACCAATTGTAAACTATTATACTCCTGGTTCTGAATCCAAGGGATTTAAGGTCTATTTTAACACTTTTTACAGGGATTTAAACACTATTTACTTTATTAATATACATTTATGCACAGCGTCTGAAATCGAAAACTTCCCTACTGTATAGAATACGAAAAACAGGACGCCTAAAGTGTAGTATGTCTGAATACATAGTATTCAATAAATAGAAGGCGAAAAGTCCCTGAATGACCTACTTCCGCCGAGATTCTGAAGTGTGCATTCGATGGACACTTTACTGTCCCATGAGGCCACGGGAGAGGATTTATGAATGGCAGTGAAGCGACGCAACTGACACTGGTTGGTCACGAGGCAGTAACAGTATAGAACATACTTTTTTAACGGTCGTGAAGTAAGTTTAAATTCAATTGTAGTACTCAGACGGTATACAATTTCAGACGCACCGACAATTGGTGCAAATTGCATCTGTAATTTTGGTATTTATAATCTTTCATTAAAAAGTAGTGACTTCCGCTCCACCTTTGATGTTTCAACCTCTCCCCTGCAACCATCTTTCATTTACAGACCATCAATTCTCAATGGATAAAATGCATCCATTCCTCTTTTTCTAGCTGAATATAACATTTCATTTGGAAATGCATCACATCTCTAAATTGAAAAGGGTTGTTTCATCACAAGACCAATCACAACCAACCAATCACAAGACTTACTCACCTGTACATCATCATTGGTTGGCTCATTTGATCAAAGAACGTGATTTCAGGATCCCTATAAAAGTCAGACAAAACAAGCTTACTATGTCTGTATCTACTAGTGTGTGTGTGTGTGTTTGGGTGGGTGTGAGCTGTAGTTTTGCTTTTTGCAGAAAGTGTGTCGGTAAACACTGTTTGAACTTTTTTGCTACTGGCAAAATCAAAATATGAATTCTGGCTCTGTGAGTGTATGCGTATTTGCAACTCTAGTGCAATATGCATCTGTAAACCTGCTACAGAAGTCTTGTGAAGTCTTGCTTCAGGCCATTGATGAGGTGAAATATTGTGTCTGTGTGTACCTTCTGTCCAGGTGGAACGTGTGTCTATGGACCTGCTTTAGATAGTGTTTGAACTCCTGCTCCAGGCTGCTGATCAGGAGCAGTTGTCCTGGTTCTCTGTCCAGCAACTGGACGGCTCGGGGAACGGACGTCATCATGCTCATCAATGAAGACAAATGGCTGTCTTGAATATCCTACATAGCACATAAAGGTTACTTGATGAACTTCAATTTTGGGACAACCGCTGAAAATTCAGCTTTGCCTTTACAGGAACAAATTTCACTTTAAAATATGTCAAACTGTTATTTTAAATAGTAATAATTCTGACAGTTTTCACTGTATTTTGACCATATAAATGCAGCTTTGGTGAGCATAAGAGACTCATTTCAAACTTCCAAAGTTTTAAATGGTAGTGTATCGAAATTGTACCAATACAAGCCTGATAAAATAAAAAACAGAGCAGAAAAAAATTATTACCAAACTGCCCTTGAAAACCTGCATGTCCTTAGCAGAGCCCTACAGCACAAAAAATATGATATATATTAATGAAAAGTGGAAACAAAGACAAAAGTGGTCTGTATGTGCTTTCAAGGTTGCCGTGAACATTTAAATTTGGCGAGACCCTCCAAACGTTTGCCTCACCTTGTCTGAAAGATTGTACATGAATCTTGCCAAGGACTCAGCAACTATAACGGCGTTCCGCTTGAGCTTCCTGATGTCCACCTGTGCCCTAAATATACAAGAAAAACTGTGAGATGAGAAATGGTGCATCTGTCATTTTAAAATGTAGTCTGAAATGTCTGCTTTAACAGAGTTGCATTTCATGTAGTCCAAAACAATTGGATAGGAAACTTGGTTTACACTGGTTTCAAGGATAACAAATTATTTAAAGGTCCTGAAAGAGATTGTTTTTGTGGAATGGTACTGGAAAATACTCATCTAACCTGACAGATGTCACTGACAAAAAGTGACTGCAGGCCACACTCAGAAACTTTGTTCAGCCAATCAGAAGACTTTGAGGCTCTTTCCACCTGTCAATTATTTTGCACATTCAAAAGGCAGCCAATATATGGGAAGCAGGAAGCTGAGTGGTAGCTGAAGTGAATCATTCAGGTTTACAACATATTCAGCTTCATAAGCAGGTGTCGGTTTTTAGTTTGTTGTGCAAGAAGCTGTGAGTTTCTTTGTGGGGTGGTTTTTGAAAAGAGTGGACGTGGCTAATTCACTGGGTCCATCTGGCAGACGTTCCAGAATGGGATTTGCTTACAGAACTTTAACTTTGGAAAAAAATTTGGTAGATTTTTCTCACATGGTGTCCAGGATAGATCCTCTCAGCTCTGATTTTGGGTTCTCAATATGCGACAGAGTGAATCCTGGGATATGTTTCATCCCATAGCGCTCATGCTCCCAAGCCACGTTGGTCTCCTGCAGGTTGATCTTCTTATGGACTGTTCCAAATCTCACCCAGGGGAACCTGGCAGAGATTATCTGTAAACACAGAAAGGGAAAAGATGTACAAGAGGGTCAATTGCCAATCACCAAAGTTTTTTTTTCATTGAACATAGACTGACTTCCACTTCATGCATAATTCAACTCAACCTGCTCTAGCTGCTGAATGAAGCTGTACTGAGGCGTTCCAGGCTTAGGTGGCCGTGAAACGTGTAGGAAAAGCTCATCTCCGGTGCCAAGAGAGTCCAGACATATAACGAATGCCACATTGTCATGCAAAAGGCTGGATTCTGCATAGAGTTATAAAAAAATGAATGCCGTCAAGATTCTTCTGTTTAAATACCTCTTGCTTGGATTGACAATACTGACAATAGTGTGATATTATCAGGCAATAGTTATGATGGCAAACTGAATAAGATATCATTTTATTCCTTGTCATAAAGGAAACATAAAAACTTTTTGAAATCAGATTCAAGAAACAAAAATTAAAATATATGTTAGGTCAAATTCTCACTATTGACTAGTTTCTTATTAGCATGCATATTACTAGAATATTGGCTGTTTTTAGTACTTATAAAGCACATATTAATGCCTTATTCTGCATGACCATATTCTACATCCCTTTAATCCTACCCAATCCCTAAACTTAACAACTACATTACTAACTATTAATAAGCAGTAGGAGTTTCTTGAGGCAAAAGTTGTAGTTAACAGTGAGAACTGGACCCTAATCTAAAGTGTGACTATACTGTATATCATGTTTTACAGTATGAAGGCTCATACTTTTTACACTCTTAAAAATAAAGATTCCAAAAGTTTTTTGTTTTTTTTTCACAGCAATACCATAGAAGAACCGTTTTAGGTTCTCCAATAAATCAGTGAACAGTTCTTAAAATAACCATTTTCTTCTTAATGTGAAGAATATTTTATATAATCTGATTCACAACCATTTTCTACTATAAAGAAATGTTTGTGCTAAGGAAAGTTTCCATGGATGTTAAAGGTTCTTCATAAAACCATAGATGCCAATAAATAATCTTTATTTTTAAGAGTTTTGATCGGAGAGTAAAATGTGTGTAAAGAATACATATTGGCATTAAATTGCTTACCTGCATGGTCCATATTTTCCTCCAGCCAACGCTTGGTGCCAAGGAAATTATATTTACCACCACCAGTCAGGGAGAATAAGAGGTGGTATCTAAAAGATTATGGAAATGTGATGCAAAATTGAAATGCATAAAAGATAAAAAGAATGAAAATGAATCAGTTCATCTACACATCTATAAGCTATTGTGTTACTGTTGCCCGTTTTTAAATAATTTTCCTAACACAAATATTTTTAGGTGGTAAAATACAGAATGAACTAACGGAGCCTGGTTTCGTGGATCACTGTAGAGGTGATGAAAGAGTCGAACCAGCTCGAGAAGAATGGTGACACCACTGCCATTAGAATCCGCACCATACGCCAGCCCCTACAGCACACATACACAAATCACTCACACATACAATTTCATAATACACACTAAGATGGGTAAATAAATGCCCTTCAGTAAACACAATTTCAAAATTATCCCTATTCTTTTGGCCAAAGGAGAGATAAAGTATCAATGATATGCTAAGCATACAGCCAAGTACATTGTTTTCAATGTATAAAGCGCCAATGGAAGTGATCTGCCAGGTGGTGACTGTAAAACTCATTACCAGTGGGAACATTTTACCATCTGAACCCCGTAAAACACTGTGGTAATGAAATGCTTTGCTGTGATTACAAGATTACCACAGCATCATTACAGGTACATAACTCAAAAGTGTAGGTCTTTATCAAAACATAAATTTAATTATGGGAATCAAATGGAATTTAACAATCCATATTTCAATTCTGGTTCCTGTTGAAGATTCTTTTTCCTTAGTGGCTCCATTAACATTTGAAGGTGTGATTACACAAATGTTATCATTTTTTTGAGATTCTCAAACTAATTATTCTTACGAGCCTGTACTTTTTAGCAAATCAAAAACATTTCCGTAGCTCAAACAGTAGAGCATGGTGCTAGCAATGCCAAGGTGATGGGTTTGATTCCCACGGATGGGAATGGGTTCTTATGAACGGGTTCTTTTTAGTGAATCAAACACTTGACTTAAAAAATTATTAAGTTTCCGGCTCATAAGATTTATTATTTTGGGAATTGGACTGGTTGTGGTGCATGTTTTTGATTCACTGGCACCACTTTTACATAATGAAAAGAGATTTGGAAGTTCTGAATTACAAGTTACAACCACTTGTCAGTTCCCAACACAATAATTCAATACAATTTTCATTGGTGGGGCTTTGAGATGCCGGTTATATGAATATGTTAATTTCTGACCGAAGTGTTTGAGTAAAGGTCAGTTCCCACAGCAAGTGAACCATGCCAATTGACAACATGCATAAATCATTCGGAATCATGTTTGAGGGGAGTGTGATGTATTATGTGACCAAAAAATGATTAATCATATATTAATATACACTGAAAAAAGGTTCCTTCGATCTTGATCTCCCAGTGTATATGTGTGTGGACATTAATGAGGGTGACTTACGGGAGCAAGACCAAACGTGTCATAATGGGCAGTAATTACAATGGTGGGTGGGTCTTCTCCAGCTCCAGGAAGTACTCCCTTGAAATGAAGCAATAAATCCACTTGACTGACAGGTTTAATTATAGCTGAACACTTTTACGTTGTACAGAAAAGGATAGAGTTGTTGTGTGTGGCCATTCTCACCTCTAAAGTAATGATGGTGGTATCAGTAATAGGCTTGATGGGTGAGTTGTTGCTCACTAATATTTGGAAGGCGGTGGCGGTGATGATACTACGGAGAACTGAGAAAGAGAGAAAGTTGATTCACATGGCTTAAAATTTACAGTAAATCCGCTTTCATCAATATTTACAAATAGCAATTAGTACATGCAAAAATATTTAGGCCTACATTTTTTTTACGATTTATGTATTTGAATTGCGTATAAATTCCATTTATTTGGATTACACCGTTTTAACCTAACTAATAAAGTACCTTAACTTCATTGAAAGTCTTTGGGATGTGTAGATTTTACAGAGTACTCGACTCTTGCATAGTCAATAAAAGATCTTGAACAGAAATTGGAAATAAATGTTGTGATGTTATTTCCATCAAGAGGTGCAACAATTTTTGGTCAAGATCTTGTATTGGCAATGCAAGAGTCGAGCACTCTGTAAAGTCTCCTCCAGCACATCCCAAAGACTTTCTATGAATTTAAGGTCTGGACTCAGAGGTGCCAATTCATGTGTGGAAATGATTCTTCATGCTCCCTCCCAACCATTCTTTCACAATTTGAGCTTGATGAATCTTGGCTTTGACATCATGGAATATGGCCGCGATGTGTCTTCCTACATGGTTGTTTAAGAAATGAAAAGCTACACAGTCCATCAGTTAGGGTTAGAAGAACTGTTTCAATAATGATCCAGTCATAGACTCTTAAGTATTTGCCTATTTAAATCCAAACATTGACTTTTTCTTTTTGGCCAGGCAGTGTACATTTGAATGTCTTCAGCTTTTTACAGCCGGAAGGTTATTTAGTCATTTTTATGTCTGCTGGCACTCTGCAGTTCCCTCTCACCTCTCACTAGCACAGAAGCAGACTTTGTTGCTGCAGCCTGACTGACTTCTTCATACATATAGAGCAGCTGGTCATCCTCTGGGACCACATACACGGGCATGAGGGTCTCCTTCTGCAGGACCTGAGATTCCGCCACCATGAAGCCCTAGAGATGGTTGGGGAAATGTTCTGACCTTTAGCTAACCAGGTTGGGGAATTGAGGGGTATCTAATGTAATCTGCTTCCTTCGCTAATCACAAATAACCTACAGTTACTGGAAGAAACAATGAATCAGCAGTTATATATCAAGCGTAATTGTGCAAAAATGTTCCTGAATGACCTGCACTATATCCTCTGGTACAGACGAGAGATTTTGGGGTAGCAGTATCAAAACCGCTGCTGCATTCTGATTTTTGGCCTCTAAGTAGCGCTCTGTGGTGAAATCAGGCAGCTTCATGATCACACAGCGGCGAGTCAGAATCGTGTCCGCAGCCGATCGAGCCTCTGCCACCACAATAGCTCCACGGCAACCTGAGGGTCAAAGGTCAGAGTCTAAATGTCATGATCACCTTTGATATAGTGACATGAGTGTGTGCATTCTTAATTAAATCAGAAAAAGAGAATTTCCATTGGTGCGTTTCAAGTCTCACTACATCAGTAAGGAATTCAGAATTCAAGTCAAATTCTGTGGTATGGCATCTTTTTTAAGTGTCTCTATTATGCTTTTTCAGATATTACAGTGTTATATACATGTTTGTGAATGTTTAAGGTTTGCAAAGTTTAAAGATCAAAGTGCATGACTTTAAAAGTTATTGTCTCCCAAAAGAAAGAACCGATTCTGAACTACCTGAAATGAGTCATCAGTAATTCCAGTGTTACTTCCTGCACAAACCTATGTAGGTTTGTAACAAATTTGCATAATGCCAGCCTATGGTCTACATTGGATGCCCGCCAAAAACATCTACTTTGACCCACCCTTAAACAATAGTTGTAGCTGAGGCCTTAAAGAGTGTGGTTTGTGTTGTCGAGAAAATGCTGTTTTCTGCGCTGCAAAATCAAATCCACTTTGCATGCACTTCCAAAGGATGAGAATTTAGGCTCAAATTGATACAGTAAAACCAACACAATCGTTACTGTTCGTATCACTGTGTATCAAGTGCTGAGGAACCCTCAACTAGGCTTGGCCGTCTAACCAATCAGAGCAAAAGGAGATGATGCTGCAATGTATATTATGAGAAAATTAAAGTTGTTTGACCTTGGATGCATGTAAACCTACTGAAGGAGGCCAAAACATAATTAGGAACCTTTAAAAAGCATAGTAGGGGAAATTTAAAAGGATATCAAGGCTATGTTTGAAATGCCTGTTTCCCATAATGCATTGTGCTTGACTTGTAGACTTAAAAGAATAGTTCACGGCATGTTTGGAATGGCTTGAGTGTAAGTAAATGATAATAGAATTTTCATTTTTTGGTGAACTATCCTTTTAAACTGTTGTGTGTTACCATGTTTGTCCTGATGTAAGTTGTATTGCTGCATCCTGTAGGCGTTGAACCCATAGGAGGATGCTGCGGGCAGGGCAGATGCATGTAGGAGATGCACTGACAGCAGCAGCAGTGCCGCCACTTTAAAGGTTCTGAGAGTCATGTTGATACCCCACATCTGAGTTCGCCCAAAGAACCAACACATCTATTGAAAAATGCAAGATGGAATATTAAAAACAACAATAAACCTTTTTTTTCCCCCAAGTGTGTGAACACAAAGACATTACAGGAGGTCCATAGACACATTTATAATGAAAAAATATATATAAAAATGACTAATACACTCTCAAAAATAAAGGTTCCCAAAGGGGGGTTTCCACACCGGTGCCATAGAAGAATCTTCTTGGTTCTCCAAAGAAACTTTCAATGAACAGATTTTAGAAGAACGCCGTTACGTTTTTACCAGTGTTTAGAACCTTTTGTGCAATCGAAAGTTTCCAATGGATGTTAAAGGTTCTCCATAGGTCAGCAATACAGTACGAGAGGCTGTGCTATAGCGTCGTGCCTGAACCCCCTTCAGATGTCACTTGTTCATGATATAGCTCAAACATTGAGTAGGCTACTGTATCGTTTTTATAAAACGGTTATCATACAATAGCCTACCATTAAAGCCAAAAAAATCATGTATAATGCAACTTTCATGAAGTAAAATCACTGAAAGGCTTCCTTCCGCTGGAAAAAATAGCGGTTAAAAATAGTCCCTGACCAGCAACAGAATTACATTGACAAAGACTGTCTTTATGAGTGAGTCACTCAGTAGCGAAGATTTTTTTTTTAATTGAAAGGACTTAAACTTGTTGTGAACACGGAACAACTGACAAATGCTTTGACTAGCGCTGTCAGTGTCATGGCACGGGAAAACCTCTTAACTGTTAAAAGGACAAGATGTAGCCTAGCAGCAGGCATTAAAACTGATATTTTTTTATGAACACATAGGACTGACCTGAAGGAAAATCCTACATCTGAATGCAGGTAATACACTCCATCACTCAATCTCTCTCACACAATACTCCTACTGCATAATACCGTATAAGCTTCAATAAACAAACAATATAAATTGAGAACAAACCGTTTACTCGGTCATAGCCGTGTTTTATTGTGAATAAAAAACACTGACCAGTCAGAATCAAGGACTAGAAATAGCAGTTTTCTAAATGCCAATAAATAACCTTTATTTTTAAGATTGTAACTAACGTTACTTGAAAAAACTTTAACGTGTAAAACAAATTAAACTGTAACACAATTAATTTTTTAGATAAGCTATATAAATGAAAATTATTTTATACTGGTAGTCCATGGGTCGGCTGTGAGTCTGAAAAAGTATTTGGGCCTTTACAATATAATCAGCCATATAAAGATTGCAATACTGTAGGCCTACATCTAACAGCAAAAGGCCAGTTTTCACAAAAAGAAGCAATACATTATGCATGTTATCACTTATGCAATCATGCAGAATATGGACACAACATAATGAACAATAACAGTATTTGCTGAATATCAACGCCACCTTTGCACTTGAGATTTGCTGTCATGTGTAAACCTTAATCAAAAGCACAACAGATGTACCAGAACTAGAAAATTAGATATTAGCAGAATAAAGGCCCAAGCTACCAAACACGGTCCTAGTTGAGATTGTAACTCACCCTATGTCCACGTTAGATCTTCCGCAGTGTGAAAAAACGTTCCGTCTTGTGGTTTGAGCTAGATGTGGTGTCCAAAGCATGGCCGGGGACAAGGCTTAGAGAGGCCCTCAGGTAAGCCTAGTGTACCATATGGCCCAGACGGGATAAAGATAAGATTATCAGTCCTCCCCTCCAATCCCAGATAACCTACAACACTTCCAAACCTCTCTTCCCAGTTGTTACAATATATTCTGTATGTCACTTAAGTCTAAACCCCAAAATTGGAAGAAATATGGCCAAATACAGGGGGGAAAAGCCAGTCAAAATATTCACAGATCTACTCATTATTTTATATATATATATATATATATATATATATATATATATATATTGTAGAATAATTGCATACTATTTTATTTTATAAACATTGTTTTTCTAAATTAAAATTGAGCAAATAATTACTGTCAAGCGTGTCAGTTTTTTTTTTTTTCTGGTGGCATATATGCATAAAAATACACAGGACAAGAGAGTTGCAATTGTATATTTCAGATGTATTTACTGGTATGATTCACTACACAGAACAACAAACATTGTTAAATACTGGTATGGAAACTGTTCATGTCTTTACAATCATATTTATCGACAGAAGGGGGGGAAATATGAAGGAAAGAAAATAAACCAAAAAACAAAATGTAAAAAAAAAATGAATGAAAAACATACCACTTGCAATAAATAACATGACCCATTGTATAGCTTCAATTAAGGCATACTCTACTTCAGTGTAGTAACAGAGAATGGACAATGATTTAGTCGTTACACAACGGAGTGTTTATCTCGAACCAAAGCAGACGCAGAGGATGACAGACATGTTCATTCATCACATACACAGATCAGTCAGTCTGTTGGCACGTCTATAAGTACCATGAGAGAAACGGCAGACAAGGGGCTTAAGGGAACTTGCAATCAAATTATTCACTTACATATCTATTGAGAGCTTATAGAACAGGCATTTTGTAGGTTATCTATTGCTAAGCTAAGAGCTATACCACTGAAACATGGCATTTTCCCTTGTCAAATAAATTAACAATGGCATTGGCAACTGAAAACATTTGCATGATGTTCAATCCCCTAGTTGACACCATAACATAGAAAAAAAAAAAAAAACGTAGTGAATGCACCTTTACTCTGCAGTGTAGTATGAAATATTTGCCTGCATATTAATACAGCAAAGTACGTTTTAGGGAGTTTGCGTTGTTGTGTTCCGTATCCACTTGAAAAGCAGTAAAAAGAAAAGATGTCATAATACTGTTCTGAAGTTTAAGAGTGATATAATGATCCACATTAAAAACACTGTCAATTTATACATCAGATCTACATTTTTGTTCAAAAGTTTGGGGTCGGTACTATTTTTTTTAAATGTTTTTGAAAGAGGTCTCTAAAATACAGTAACAACTGTTATATTGTGAAATATTATAACAATCTAAAAGAACTGCAATTTATTCCTGTGATGGTAAATCTGAATTTCATTACAGTCTCCGTTGTCACATGATCCTTCAGAAGTCAAACAAATATGCTGATTTGATGCTCAAGAAATATTTATTATTCTCATTATCAATGTTGAAAACCGTTGTGCTGCTTACTATTTATTGTGGAAACCATGATTCCTTGATTATTAGAAAGTTCAAAAGAACAGCATTTATTTGAAGTCGAAAACTTTTGTAACCGTTAAAGTCTTTACTGTCACTTTTCGATCAGTTTAATGCATCCTTGCTGAATAAAACATTTCCTTACTGATCCCAAACTTTTGAACAGCAGCATATAAAACATGATATATCATAATCTCCCTTCATACATTCTCTTAATTTACTACATCAGATAAATACTGGAGTGTTACTAGGGTATGTGCTTGGTGCAAAGGGGCATCTAAATACAGCTGGCAACGGCGACTGGGTGGCGATGTACATGCAAGACGATAAGGTGCTCTGAGTGTTGTACAAAATCAACAACAGTTTCATGACACACAGAAGACACAAATACTCTACAGAACAGTACAATCTTCAAATCGACGCAAGGACCTTCATACTCTGAGTGTTCGATGTTGCTTAACAGACGTGATAGAGATTTAGCCACACAGCTGGAATGAATTTATAAAGATGTTTATAAAGAAAGGCATTAAATTGAAGCGAAACCGCAAACTCAGAGTATTCTATCCCAGGGTACAACACTTAATGTCTGACAAAATGGTATTGCACTTTAAAATTACCATAAAGGCGAGAGCACTGAAGTGTAAAATTGATTTCTGGCATCATTTTGAATGTTGGCCAAAGGCTTTTCATGCCCGTTCCATCTTTAAAATAAAGAAACAATGCATTTTATGCATTTTGGCACAAATCAGATGAATAAAATCTATTGTATGGTACCTATATCTTCAAGTAAATCAATGCAAGCGTTCTTCCCCCTCTAAAAAAACTCCAAAATTCTCAAAACAAGGAGCTCTCAAAAATGAAACGCACTGAATCAGAAAATTGTACCGAATTATCTCATCTGTCTTATCTAGAGGTACATTTGAAAACTAGTATTTAAAAGGGATAGTTCACCCAAAAATCACCCTCAAGTTGTTTCAAACCTGTGAGTTTCTTTCTTCTGTTGAACACAAAAGGAAGATATTTTAAAGAATGTTGGTACCAAGACAGTTGATGGACCCCATTGACTTCCATAGTAGGAAAGAAATTACTATGGTGACAAAATTTTCATTTTTGGGTGATCTATCCCTTTAAGGTGATTACAATTCCCTTAGTCCAGTTTAACAGTGTTAGGTTTGTGTGCAGCAACCCTGATCTAAACCTTATAATAAAAACAAAAAATAAGTTCTATAAAGATTCTCCATTAGTAAACACATCTCAACTATTCAATGAGATTCCCTGACGTAAGAATTACACCTGCTGTCAGTATCGTAGCAGATTGGTGTCTTCTATATCTCAATTTCAGGGTGTGTTCACACTTGTAGTTCGGTTCTCTTGGTTCTTTTAGTCCAGACCAAAAAAGAAAATTATACATATAGCTAGTCCTGGTTCACTTAGCATTCACACCATCAAGACCGAAACTAAAGATACCAAAAAAAAGCTTTCCGAACATCCAAAACAATGCTGTGTGCTGGGCTAAACGTGCTTGTTGTATGTGCGTACATATAATGGTATTTTTACCAGTTGATAATTCTTGAACTGCTTAGAAAATGTGTAAAGGAGTCAAAACATAACAACTAGTCATTTCTCTGTTAAACACAAATGTAGATCTGCTGCAAGAAGGATATTCTGACGCCTGTATAGAACTGTAATGGGCAACTTCAGTGTGCATGGCATTCTGTCCTTTTTAGGGTCGCATACTGACATCATGTCCTGTTTTTGGTTCATTTAGATGCCTTTGGTCCATGTTGCGTTCATATTTCAGTCGAACCTCAGCAGAGTGCGTTTGGAGGTTCGCTTTTCAGGGGTCTCGGCTCACTTCACACTTATTCAAATGAACCGCACTAACAGAACAATCGCACCAAACCAAACCAAACCTGTCAAGTGTGAACACAACCTAAGTGTATTCCTTTTATTAGTGTTTGCTACAAAGCTACTGATAATATATTAATACATAAGTTTAAAATGTAAATGATCTGAGAAAAAAAAAATTCACCTGGTCACTATACACTCCCTTTCATTAGAAAACAAGCACATCTGTCCATATATATGTCCTTATAAAGCATCAGCTAAACAAAGGCAGATATTTTAGAGCAGTGATACCCCAAAAAAGATTTTGATTTCGCTTGGTTAAACCTATAAACAAAAATGACTTTAAATAAAAAATAAAATTATTAGGTCTGACAAAAGATCAAAATAATTCTCTAACTATTATTCTTTAAATTAATATATATTTTTTAAATAAGTTTAAGTTAAAAGGAACACATTTCTGGTTTGCTGTAAAGAGGCCCTTCCTGATTGGCTGTGTTTTTTTTAAAGGGGTCATGACATGAGAAATCAAATTTGCCTTGATCTTTTGACATATAAGAGCTCTTTGTACTATTAAATCATCCTGCAAGTTTCAGAGCTTAAAATTTCCTCCTCATTATAAACTAAGCATTTATTTAATCAAGCTCCAAAAACGACTTGTTTTGACATGGGTGGACTTGTGATGTCACACAGGCAAATACATTTGCATATGCCTGCCTCCAGAGCAAGACATCGACGAATAGTTATACATCATCACCCCATAGGCCCCGCCCACTTGCATTCAGACGCTTAATTTGCCAACACTGGATGTGAGCGTTGCGTCAAAAGCAAATAGAATCCATTATAATCACTGACGCTGTCTACACTGGAAACAGTATACAGATGCCCGTTCAATTTACTCCACGTTCTTGAGTCTGCCGACAAGACGACAAATCGAAGAGTAAATAGAAGCATTGAGGAACGTTCCTGTTAAAACACTGGTTTGCGTCTCTGTAAAGACTTTAGAAGTGTACCAGCATCAGGAATTATTGGATGGTTTATCTTTAAATGGCGTCCTGGATCGCGTCGGAGGATTATATGTTTGTTCAGATAATTTGACTGCAGATTGTTTTGTAAACGAGGCACAGTGTAATGGAGAGTTCGACATTAAACTTTTGTTGAAAAATGAAGCAGTCAGCTGTATTGAATCTGACAGCAGTTGCATCACAACCCGTAATAGGCCTAAATTATTTCTAAATGCTTTGTCTGTAAATTATAGTTTTATATGGATAATGTTTTCAAAACACTTACTCACATGCAATATCGAGTGACCGCTCGTACGATTTCCTATGCGATGACGTTAGCCAATCATAACATAGGCCCGTTTAATGACAAGCCTTAAAGAAGCCGCCCTTTAAAAACAGATCATTTCAGACAGAGGGTCAGAATGAGAGTTAAAAATAATTGTTTTTCCACATATATATATATTTTTTGTGTGTGCAAAAAAACTTTATTAAGTGAACCTCAAAGAACATATTAAAATAATTTTTAAAAATCCATGTCATGACCCTTTTAAGACAAAAAAGTTTGGCGTATTGAGGAGTCTATAGTG
The DNA here is from genome assembly GCF_965113295.1 of Leuciscus leuciscus. Taxonomy (NCBI): domain Eukaryota; kingdom Metazoa; phylum Chordata; class Actinopteri; order Cypriniformes; family Leuciscidae; genus Leuciscus; species Leuciscus leuciscus. The sequence goes on along the minus strand of NC_138740.1, from coordinate 28,986,297 downwards.
TGAAATGTAAATTTTTGTTCTGTTTTAAAAGATACTTGAGCAGCTGTATCGTTTTTAATGTTGCACCATGCATTTATATACACTTCAACAAATCTTACAGCTATCCACACCTAAGTCTAGCGCCCTCTGGTGATGATACAAAGACTCGCATCCTACCATAGGAGGAACCAATGACAGTTACATACTTGTGCATTTTCATTCATTATTTTTTCCCTATTTTATACTCATTTTAATTCACCCATTCTATTGTTTTTAACTTCTTTAGCAGTTACTCTATGCTGAGGATACTAACTGTGAGCTTAACTCACAGGGTTGGGACAAGAGGGGTTCAAGTGAGGGTGGGGTTACTGAATTTGACAGGCTGTGGAGGAAGTGGCTTGGCAGCACATGCAGGTAGGGTTGACTGATTTAGGGGGGATGAGGTCCAGGTCTTCATCATCGGGGATTTCGTCCAATCGGTAGCCATCCTTCAGAAGCTGAATGTTTAAATCTTGGTTTATTTGCTGTGGCAAAGAAACAGAATTAAACTAAATTGTTAGTGATCAGAGAATGTATATAATTTTGGTACAATTATAATATTAAAAACTATATAAATTAATAATACAATTATAAATTTTGTGTGAACTAAACCTTTAAAATATTAGGATTTATTCTATGACAGAACATGCTCTATATGACATGATCCCACTTTAGAAATAAATAAAATAATATAAAATAGGCGACTGTAAATGTGCCATTGAATTAGCAGTCAGTTTATTGTAACTGCGTACTGTAGAGAAGAGTTTAAGGCTATGGGATGGCAAATGGTTAATTGACTATTTCAGTGAATAAATACCTGGCCCCTTAGACATCTCACCTCGGCTGAGGAATATCCAGATGATGAGTATCTGGACATGTCGAAGTCATCGTCACTAAAAAAAAAAGAAAACAGAAATTACACAGTCACAATTGGACACCTTGATTTCAGATAAACAGCAACAGACCAATGAAATCTGCCCCTTTGCAGCAAACCTCATAAGAAATTGCTCACATAAACTACACATAAATTACAAAATTTCTAAAAGCAATCTACGGAATGGCTCCAGAATATTTAGTTGAGCTTATCAAGCCTTATAATTCAAGAGTGTGTCTCAAATCGAAGAGTGATCGCGCCTTTTCTGACGTTGGTCCAAGATTATGTGAAACCTGCCGGGTGGGGTAAGATCTTCCCCAACTTGAAATATTTTTAAAACCGTAAAAAGTCATACCTGTGCTCGCTTGCATTTTGATATTATTATAATGGTTATGTTATTGTTTTGTTGTGTTTTTTCTGTTTTCTTTATTTTTATATTGTATTTATTGTTGATTGTTTATATTTTTTGCTTTGTACAGCACTTTTGTAGCCTGAAAGGTGCTATATAAATAAATAAATACAAAAATATAAATACATAAAATGAACACTGCACCATTTTATGGATCAGTTTGAGTCAGCAAACTTCTGTTGAGATATATCAAATAAAGCCGTCACATTAAATGTTGTGATTTCTTTCAACATGTGGACTCCTCTTATGTTTCTAGTCATATTAGACAAATTTTATAACTACAAATGAGACTTTATTTAGTCACAGTTGAGCAAGAGAGAGAGAGAGAGAGAGAGAGGAATGTGAAGATGACATTTCAGCCAAATTATTTTATCAGGAAAAATCAACAGCGACAATCTGGAGCCTTCTGTTGATTTATGCTGTAATTACAAGCTGAGCTCTCCAATAAACGAAAAAGAACACAGGCAACGAGTGTTGGAAGAGTCTGTACGAGGCTTGTGATGGACAGAACGTCTGAGCATGTGACAGACAGTGGGTGTACGTACTAAATGTCAGGGAATGAGTGTTATATACAGCAAGGCTGAAATAGAAATAGAAAAACAGAGAGAGAGAGACAATGAAGGACGGGTGACCTAAAACATGACTTAATCACAAGTGCAGGCAGCTGAGGTCACAGATATCCAGTAGACAGCTGGCAGCACAGAAAACATCACCCATCTGTGTGAGACGCTGCACGCTGTGCCTGATCATCTGAACTGAACAGCAACCACGCTATTATGGCTGAACACATGCCGTGACACATCTCATTACAGAAGGGTGTAGGCCACACAAATGATACCGATGACTTCAAGTGCTTTGGACTGCTGTCAACAAACATGTTTACTTGCTTTTTCACAACTCTCAGGGCTAGAATCCTAGACACAAGACAAATCCTGGCCAGAACTGTACTGGTAATGGTGCACCGAGAGCACAAAAGAAGATATTTTGAAGAATGTCGGTAATCAGACAGTTGACGTGATTGCCAACATTCTTCAAAATATCTTCGTTTGTGTTCAGCAGAAGAAAGAAATTCATACAGGTTTGGAACAACTTGAGGGTGAGTAAATGATGACAGAATTTTAATTTTTGGGTAAACTATCCCTTTAAAGGGTTAGTTCACCTAAAAATTAAAATAAGCCCATGATTTACTCACCCTCAAGTCATCCTACACTCTTAAAAATAAAGGTTCTTAAAAGGTTCTTTGTTGGAGTATATGATTCCATGAAGAACCTTTAACATCCAAGGAACCTTTCCATTCCACAAAAGGTTCTTTAGATTATAAAAGGGTTCTTCACCATCAACCTCATGTGACCCCACATTGTTGGAGTAAATTTGTATAGGTGTATATGACATTCTTCTTTCAGACGAATTTAATCGGAGTTATGTTAAAAAATGTGCTGGCTCTTCCAAGCTTTATAATGGCAGTGAATGGCAGTTTCTGTTTTAAGTCCATACAAGTGCATCTGTCCATCATAAAAGTAAACCACACGGCTCTGTGGGGGTTAATAAAGGCCTTCTGAAGTGAATCGATGTGTTCATGTAAGAAGTTGCATCCAAAAAATGCAGAAAAAAATGCATCATGGTTTTCACAAAAATATGAAGCACATTTTGACATTGATAATAATAATAAATAAAAAAATCTTGAGCCTCAAATCAGTATATTAGAATGATTTCTGGAGGATCATGTGGACAATAATCATGTGAAAATAAATTATGAAAAATGATGTTAATAATCAATAAAGTTAATAATCAATGATCTCAGAAAATGCTACAACAATTTATAATATGTCCACTTGAAGTAAAAGTGCTCTTTAAAGTTTAATGCATGGTGTTATGGACAATTTTGTTCATCTCTGTAATGACTTTTTGCAAAAGCAAATGATGATTCATTTTGCCGAAGTTGAAGGGTCTCGCTTTGCCATCAGGAAAGCACATTCATTTTAAATCTTTTATGCTTTGCCAGTTTCTCACACCAGTCTGAAGCGCACCAGCTTTAGTCGCTTTCAAATTAGCTGGTATTTTGATTAAATGTCAGGTTCTTTTCAGATGGAGATGGCTGGCTTTACATCTGCTAGGAAAATGGCATAAAGCTTTAATTAGAGGATTTATTTCCATCTCATCGTTTGATACATTCTAATCCTTCCCTAGCAGTGAAGCATTCTGAAATAATCATGAAAGATTTCCAGAGCATTTCCCAGAGAAGAACATGGTGAAGTTTTTAATGTGAAGTGTGTCATACCTGTCAGTGTCCAGTGCTACAAGCGGCTTCTCATCTGGACTCTGGTCTAAGGAGGAATACCCTTTATTAGGTACAACCAACCTGTAATGAAAGTGGGGAAAAAGGAAGAGGCTGTCAGACCAGTGAAATCAAAGCCCATGTCTATTCATATACATATCAATGTATGAATGCATATATAGGTACTTATACACATTGCTTTGATGATGATCTGCCACACAGTGATTGACTGGAATGGTGATATGGGTTTTTCAATAGCCATTATCTTTCATTAGCCAATATCTAGAAAGTGGTGTTGCTGATGGCCGATAGAGACAATTATATTCTTCTATTTTGCATTTGATTTATTTAAAACAATGTCATTATATATATATATATATATATATATATATATATATATATATATATATATATATAATAAAATATGCTGACTATTTAGTTAATAAACATAGTAATTGTGTGTGTGTGTGTGTGTGTGTATATATATATATATATATATATATATATATATATATATATATATATATATATATGAAGAGTTCAGATGCAAAGGCCTCTAAGTGCCATCTGAAATTTTCTTCTAGAATGATCATTTTTATCAAGCTCGTATATTTAAGTTCTGTAATTTCACTTAAAAGACAATTAATAGGACATTTTCATTGCCATTTAAATGAAATTACTGAACTTAAATATACGAGCTTGATAAAAATTATCATTCTTGAAGAAAATTTCAGATGGCACTTAGAGGCTTTTGCATCTGAACTCTTCATATATTGTATACAATTGATGATAACATTTTATGATAAAAATCGAATTAAAATTCTTTATCTTTTCTATCCACAAGCACAATACCATTAATCTAAAATGGCCACATATTACCTGATATATCTACATATCACTATTAGGAACTCGCAAAAAACAGAGGCAGTCATTTCTTTTTTCTTTTTTTTTAGGTTTTATTTTTATCTATTAACCTTTAATTTTAACATCCAATTTTTCCAAATCCTTAAGTACTAGGCCAAATCTGACAAGGGAAATCATATAAATTAGGGGCATGGTTGAGTTTAACATCATCAAACCCTGTTACATTAGCCAAAGCTGGAGCATCTTTTGTTCCTCCTCTCAGGATGAAGTTAATCTCTGGCCCTCAGGCTTTTAGAATAAGCAGGCCTGTGTGCAGCTAATCTTCAGGCCTAAAGCTATATGCTCTAAAACAGGCCTGCGGACGGGTTCTAGCATTTGCGCTAATCCTAACAGGGCACCAGGGACCGGTGAGATGGCAGAAGGACTGCACTAACACTAATTAACATTCACAGACTGTACAGCCTTCATATAAAACTGCTGTTTATACAATTTGATGTTGTTGCTGTTCATATTTTTGATGTACTAAAATCAACCATTGTTATGAGGCCATACATTTGTTTTAATGAAAATGTTTCCAATAATAAAAACATATATGGTGTTTCTCATGCACAAATGTTTCATTTGAGAACCATTAGTTGATTTGGTAAGAAATTAGTTTTAGGGTGTGTTCACACTTGGCAGGTTTAGTTTGATTAAAATGAACTCTGGACCAAGCCCTCCTGAAAAGTTGAGTCTCGGTCCACTTGTTTGGCGCACACCAAAGTTCGGATGGCAGCGTTCAGACTTATAAAAAATTATGCCATCCGAATGCTGCCATCCGAACTTTGGTGTGTGCCAAACAAGTGGACTGAGACCCAACTTTTCAGGAGGTCTTGGTCCGCTTCCAAACGAACTCTGGTGTGGTTTGACAAATGCAACACAGACCAAAGACATCTAAACGAAACAAAAACAATGTCACAGGATGCAACCCTAAAAACGACATGCTCAAACATGTATCTGGTTCTTCTCGTCATAAAATCTATGTTGATCATTACTTTTCAGTACAGGTGTCGGAACCGCCGCCTCCTTGCAGCACATATTCGTTTTTATGTGTTCCTCCAGGAATAGAGGAATTCCTGGCACTGTTGTGTCTCCTTTACACATTTCATAAGCTGTTCGAGAGTTCTCAGCTGGTAAAAATACCACCATGTGTACGCACATACAACGAGCGCATCTAGCCCAGCACATAGCATTGTTTTGGATCTTTGGTAAGTTCTGTCTCAAAACTAACCAAAAGAACTGAATTACAAGTGTGAAAACACCCTTTATAAGTTTTAACTCATGAAAATGAGGGTGGAGAAGTCTCACCTTGTTCTGGCCATAACATTATTTTTCTTGGGTTGCTGATTGACTGGACTACCCACAGTTCCATTCTTCACCGAGCCCTTCCTCGCAAGTTCTCGTTGTTTCTCTACCAAAAGAATGAATTAAGAACAATTAAGATCAATTTTGAAAACCTCCCATTGACTTACACTGATAGAATCTTCAGAATTCAAAATGTAACAAACAGCGAAGGTGTCATCATGATATATGCATACGGAATTGTGATTGGTTCTCATTCTTAGAGACAACTGCATACTGAAGACAGATGCTGCATCGGAAATCGAATACTTCCCTTATGCGAAAAACTAAGTACACCAAAATAGAAGTATATCTGAATACATAGTATTTGAAAAACAGTAGACCCTGGATTCGAAAAAGTACCCAGACGACCGACTACTTCAGCAGAGATTCTGAAGAGCGCATTTGATGGGCACTTTACTATCCCATGAGGCCACGGGAGAGGGTTTATGAATGGCAGTGAATATTTCTTCCACAGACACAAATAACACGGATGAGTCATGTGACAGAAACATCATGGTGTATGTAGTACGTCTGAATATCATTCATATTATACACATTCTTACTATATAGAACGTACTCATTTAACAGTCGCGAAGTAAATTAAAATTCAAAAGTAAAACTTACTTAGTATGTAACTTTGAGTCTCCTCTGCATACATATTTAACCACAGTGTGTTCTTTTAAATCCAGATCAATACCATGGCAACACATACAGTTTTATCATGCGTTGAGACTACAGTCTTATTAATATTCTCCATTCTGCATGGTTCTCTGGCTGGAGAACAGTTTCTTCAGGCATGAAGTCTGAGGTTGACTTCTGCTTGACTTACACACACTGGCCTGCCTGCATGTGTGTGTGTGTGTGGGAGAGATTTCTCTGCGGTGCCATAAGTAATACGGCTGTCAGAGTGAGGACTGTAAAGTGAAGTTTAATTAACAACAGCAACTGCCGTATTTCAGGAAGCCTTAACCGAACATCTCTAAACACAGAAACAGGGCTGAGCAATAAGCAATGCTGTTTTACTTTCTGCTGTTAGCCAATGAAACAGTGAAATATTTTTTTATTGGGGGGAATTTTTTTTTTTCTGAAAATCATGGAGGATCTAAAAGTTCAAGACATTAAATGGACTTTATTTCTACCCCTCAAAGCCTCCTTTTTTTTACTTTTCTCTTTGGACAATACTGATAGCCAACAATAACCTTAATGTTAAGGTTTGCAATGTTGTTAATGTTCATTAAACTTACACTTTTAAAAACTTAAAACAAAAAATTTGAAATGTTGCTTTGGCAACAGACTGAAATAAGTACTAAAATTGAAATAAAAATAGATTAAAGCTAAATAGAAATATAAAAAACAAATGAAGAGTTCAGATGCAAAAGCCTCTAAGTGCCATCTGAAATTTTCTTCTAGAATGATCATTTTTATAATGCGCGTATATTTAAGTTCAGTAATTTTGCTTAAATGACAATTAATAGGTAATTTGCATTGCCATTTAAGTGAAATTACTGAACTTAAATATACAAGCTTGATAAAAATGATCATTCTAGAAGAAAATTTCAGATGGCACTTAGAGGCTTTTGCATCTGAACTCTTCAAATATATATAATAAAATGAATATAACTTAAACATTACAATGAATTTAAAATATAACATTCAATAAAAAAAAATATATAGAACACCTTATGGTTGAAAACTGTTAAGTCTTTTCCCCCAATACAGACTACCAATAATTGTAATGTTATGGCTGATAACTAATATGATGTCTATTTATAATATATGTTTCGCATTATATATAAATTACTACTATTATTAAATTATTGACAGTTAAATTGGGCTTTTTTTAAATTCAACAGAAGGATATTTTTTCCCCAAATTACACAGAAATTAAAGGTGCATTGCGCAAGTCTCTGAGTTTTTGCAGAACTATGCCCCCTCTGGCGGCAAGCGAAACTGCAACCAGAGGTTGTCTTTTGCACTAGACAAAAGTTTTCTTTTTTTTATCTTACGTGGAGTTTGCGTTGGTGTTTGAAATGAACTACAAGCCGGTCTCTTAGAATCCATCTTCTACGGAGAATGGCGGCGAATACACAAACCTGCCAGACATAGCCAGGTGAGCGTGCCGTGAACGCGCATGACGTCACGCCCAGTCTCAAATTCCGACCCGAATCCCTCTTATTTATTTTACTGTACAGGATTATAGAGACAATCGCAGTGATCAGAGAAGGGCTCATTCAGCCCATCAGGCAATTGTTTAAGCATGTATGGGTTAGAAAACGGGTATTTTTAACATGAAAAGTTGCGCAATGCACCTTTAATGTCATTTATTGAAAATGTCCTTGAAGAAAAGGAAAGCCCACAAAAATCCACAATTGTATTTGAAAGACTGCAGTTACATGTTCTCTGAGAAACTCTGACTTGAAGACTCATTACACTTCTGCTTATCGAAAACCATGGCCATCTATTTCACACGGCCGCTTCTTAAATCTCGCTCCAAGCCATTTGCTTCACAATCACAGTATCAGCGGGAAAATCAATACAGTCACTTTTACAATCAAATGGACAAATTACACTGGTGACGATATGGCGTAGTCAGATCCCTGGCTGAATGAGAAAGTGCCTTACCTATCTTCACTTGCAGCGGAGAGGGTTTGTAGTTGATAGCGACTGACTCTGGTTCTCTTGTTCCTGTTTCAGCCTCCAAAGTGGACGTTTCCGCAGGATCCTGGAGAAAAAAAGCACAATCAGATGTAACACTACATTCCCACGGCCAGACCCTAGTTATTAGCAATGTGCAAAACTACATATTTCCAAAATCGATCAATTGACAAATGGATTGAGGAAGCGGTTTCAATATGAGTTCAGAGTGTAAACAGAAAAACCTTCCAAATCTGAAACAATGTAAAGAAGAAGGGCACTCTCTGATGCAAAACTATTTCAACCATGCTCAGCTCAGTGTGCTGATAAAAAAAAAAACAGACAGCAAATATCGGATTGGTAGTAAATAATGGTATCTGGTGAGTCAGAGGGTGTATAATTCTATTGGTAAAATAACACGAGTCAGCACAATGTCACCATGCTGTCGCTGGAACGGGTCATTTTTAATGCATCTCTCTCAAAACGTCTCAGATTTGCTTTCACAGCTGTGCTCCAGCGACTTATTGATTCTGAGACCAGAGATAGATGTTAGGGCCTGTGCAGTCGAAAACTCACAATGGCCTGTGTAAACAAATAGATAGTCACGGCAATTTTTTTTTACTAAAATAAAAAATACAATTAAAACTTCTTACAACATTACATACCAACTGGTCAGACTTTAGTTAAGGGTCTAATTCTCACTATTAATTAGTTGCTTATTAGCATGCATATTACTAGGATATTAGCTGTTTATTAGTACTTATAGAGCAAATATTAAAGGTCCCATGACATGAAATTTCCACTTTCTGAGGTTTTTTAACATTAATATGAGTTCCCCTAGCCTGTATATGGTCCCCAAGTTTCTAAAAATTTTAATCGGTGTAAATCGAGCTTTTGCTATCTTTCTCTGCCTTTGAGAAAATGGAAGCTCAACCGGGCTGATCTTGAATCTCCTCCTTATGACGTCATAAGGAGAAATGTTACCTCCCCTTTCTCTGCTTTGCCCGCCCAGAGAATATTTCTCGCCCATGAGAAAATGAGCTAGGAAGTAGAACGCGCGCGCGCGATTTTAGTTTGTCCACGAGAGATATCATGGCTTTTGAGCGAGCGAAGCATAATAATTGCTCAATAATTGGATGTACAAATGAACATCGAATGGTCAATACAGAGCTGGGCTTGCTGAACGTCGGACAAGTAAGTCAACAAATTATATACAAGTGTGTTGCTTTACTGTTTATGGTTACCTAGCTTCTTACACGTAGAATGTGGCTGTCACATTAGCTATGCAGCTATGCAGTTACTTGCGCTAATGTAAAGGTAGACAGCATCAAGTTACACACACTGTAACGCGAGTGTTGTACACGTCTTTGTTATTTGGATAACCGTTTTCCTGTTGGTTATATGGCGCGCGCGATATCCGCATTTCAAGATCGCAGAGCTTGATGTAATTGTAATAAGATAAATTACAGATGTTACAGATCTCTCATGAAAAGGCAAGGTTCGCGTTAGCTACATGATGATAACTGTAAACCATCCGAATAAAGTACCGTATCCAGACATTATTTTTTTAAACTAACCATTCGGAAACGTCCTGCTGGAGCCGCTGAGTTGCAACTTCTTCATCCGTTGCTTCTCCATCTGGATCAGATTCTAGGTCAAACTGAAATGCTTGAACAACTGCGTGTCTTCGTGCCATTGCAATATATCCAACATAAACAAACATGCATGGTACCGTTGCGCAAGATGGTCAAGGCCACACCCACCCTCCACCTTGCGCCGCCTTTCTCCTCCTCATTAGTATTTAAAGCTACAGACACCGAAACGGCCCGTCTGAAGGAAGCTCCTTCTGGGACTGGCTTGTAGTGGCTATAATTCTGCACCGAGGCTGAATTTTTGGAAAGGGATTTCAGATACAGTACTAAGGACCACTAAGGACTATATTAAAGCCTACAAAAAGTAGCATGTCATGGAACCTTTAACACCTTATTCTGCATGACCATACTCTACATTCTTAATCCAATACCTAAACTTAACAACTAACTTACTAACTATTAATAAGCAGTAATTAGGAGTTTATTGGGTTAAAAGTCGTAGTTAATTGGACCCTAAACCAAAGTACGAAAAAAAATTCTATTGTACCGAAATCGTACCGAATCGTGACCCCAAAACCGAGGTACGTACCAAACCGTGACTTCTGTGTACCTTTACACCCCTATTATACATATTATATCAGACAGACATGGATGTAAATTTTACATTGCACAATAAGATGGTAAGATATATCCAAGCCTTCATTACTACTCAAACTTAAAGTCTGAGCCACACCCTCTCTTCTCCACAGCCTCCTTTCTGCACAGCTGCTCGGATGAGAGATGGAGGAAAGGAGGGAGATTCTAGCTGTCATAGTAACCGACGGGTACTTCCTGCATAGCTGGCTTGCATGAAACCAGACATGTTTTGTTGCTTGGGCCTTTAATATGTAGGGTCTGAGTGCTCAGTGACATCACCAAGGACCGGGAGAGACAGAACAGAGGGAGCTTGTTGGAGAAAATGTTGAGAGCACACCCAAGCTAACAGAGCGCCTATTGTGACCTCAAAAAGCCTGCCTTCATTGGATGTGGCCACTTGAGACTCTTTAGGCAATCATCGTGTATATTTTTAGATAAAATATAGTTACAATTTACATAAATATATACATTATAAAATAAAAATACTACAATTACTAAAAGGCTAGGCTATATAGAAATATTTACTATTAAAAATTTAAATTAAAGAAAATATTACAAATAAGCTAATTCAAATATAAATACATACTATATAAATGCTATAAATAACAGGCTACTAAAATAACACACTATTTCTAAACTTTTCCACTGACTACGGAAATATCATTATCAGAAGGCATTATGAAATGTCTGGATAAACTCATGTTAATGGTGAATAAATGATGCTAAAACCTTTGAAGGGGTCATTGGATGTAAAAAAAAAAAAAAATCTATATCATAAAGAAATTTGCTTACCCAACATGGAGGAGGAAGCAGCCTTGTTGTTGAAGGCAACCTCTTTGCCCACTGGCTCAGCGGTGGCATAGTGCCAGCTGTAGGCCTGGCAGGGTTCTCACAAACCCTTTAAGCTCAGCACCAGCTAAAGAGACCAGCTGGGGATTGTGGGTAATAGCCCAGCAGGATACCATCAAGCTCCTAAAGCATCTAATCATATGCTGAGTATAAAGTACACTGTCATCTCGATCTGAAGCTGTTAATGGAACCACAGTATCATTTTCATTTTTTTCGAGCATCAGAACACAACACAAGCAAGGGGTAATGCTTCACATCAACATAAATAACAGAAAAACAACTATCTGTCTTTTGATTTTGCGGTCCACAAAGGACTTTGTTGTGTTAGCCGACGTATTGGGCTTTCCAGACAGCCTTTGTTAGATTACACAGGCTACACCAATCTCAGAGCAACACCACCTAGCACACCATCAAAGTCACGCATATTCCACTGGCTACATGTACAACCGCCCGTGAAATGTATGCAGCATCTACTGGAGAAAACCAAGAGTGATGCGTCAGAGCACTATAGAGCCATATCTGATGCAACCCTAATCTCTGTTCTCATGGTTTAAAGCTGATTTAGCATGTTGTCACAAGATTAAATTGATCAGAAATCTATAGAAACTATCAGCACTGAAACCATGAAGTGAGTCTACATTAAAGCAATGCAAGACTCACAAATCCATAGAAACACATCAAAAACAAGCTAGTTAAACATGGCGAATCCACACTGCACACCTGTAGGTCTTGTGCTAAATAAATCTCTCACAACGTTTCAAGGATTTTAAAATGGGTGTCAATGAGAAGGTCAACTTTTAGCATCAAGCAAACATAGGCTAATGATGTCATGTGGGATCTTATGATCTGAACCCCAGGATCCTTATGCCCTCTCTGACCCCATGTCATGTCAATATGGCATTTTGGTGATGCAGGTTGATGAACTAGAAGAAGATGAGCGAATGCTGACACAGCCGAAGAGATAAAAAGGATTGGTGGGATTATATGACATGATGTACTTGGGACCAATCACAGCAAAGCATGATCCATAAGGTGACTAACAGTTGCTCTAGCCTATATGTCCCATATAGGGACAACCGATTAACAGATGCCTCATAAAAATAAAACCAGAATATACAGGGTGGGCCATTTATATGGATACACCGTGGTGGCATGGGAGTGGTTGGTGATATTGAGGTCCTGTTTGTGGCACATTAGTATATGTCATGGTCACCACCCATCTTGAGGAGTTTGCCCCGTCACATGTACTGGTGTGCCACAAACGGGACTTTGGTGTCACCAGCCATTCCCATGTTGTTGCGGTGTATCCATATAAATGGCCCACCCTGTATATTAAATTTCCCACTCATTTAAAGGGATAGTCCACCCAAACATAACAATTCTGTCATTATTGATTCACCCTCATGTAATTCCAAACTGTATGACTTTCTTTGTTCACTGGAACACGAAAGAACATATTTTGAAGAATGTAGGTAACCAAACTTAGTAAGTTCCCACTGACTTCTATTGTGAGGACAAAAAATACAATGCAAGTCAATGGGAACCAAAACTTCTTGGTTTCCAGCATTCTTCAAAATATCTTCTTCTGTGCTCTGCCGAAGAAATAAAGTCATACAGCTTTGGAACGGCATAAGGGTGAATAAATGATGACAGATTTGTCATTTTTGTGTGGTCTGTCCCTGTTAGTTTGACAGGAAAGTTGTTCTAGGACTAACAAAAGATGCTCATCCAGGAAAATGCCCTACTTGCAAAATCTAGCAAGGACCAGCGTACTGTTATTACTGACCTCCTTTTATCCAAGCACATGACATTCTGAAATTAAAATGAGTGCTTCTTGTTTTTTTCTACTCGTTTATTAGCTCTAATAGAATGTCATCTTCATCTATGTATAGACAAGACATCTAAAAAAAAAGAAAAAGGTGTGATGATTACAATAAACAGGAAAGCCAATAAATACTAAATTCCTGAAAGGATAAGCATTCTTCTTTGAAAAGCAGGTGCCATATTGCAGTGGGTCTGTCCTTTTCTGCCCACAGAAGAATGAATTAGCATGAGAAAGCACAGTTTGTTGTATAGGGTAACAGCTGGGTCTGCAGCACGTTGGGAATAGTGAGGCGCCAATGAAAAAAGAATGACAATATCACTCCAGGCCGGATCTCACCAATCCAGCAAGGTGCGGATTTCAGTTCACCCAGAAAATACAGGCTACTAACTGAATGAAAACCTACTTACTTCACTGGAAATCAATGCATTAACAAAAGCTCTAAAACAAATAAGAAATTCAAGATGTGTCTGCTGCTACTACTGTCTGAATGGGAAGACGAGAACAAATCTATACAATTCAAGTGCTTTCAGACTTGTATTGTTTGTGATTATCATCCTTGTGTTTTCTTATATACATATGTTAAATTCTACAGTATTGTGTTTAACTTAATATACAAATTGAAACTGATGCTTAAAAGAACTGATACTTTGCATTTACTTTGTGTACTCCCTGAAAAAGTAAATAATTGCGTTATAAAGTTACTTTTTATGGAAAGTAATGCGTTACGTTACTTTTGTTACTTTTCCTCACTTTGGCTGGGCTTGCTTATTTGTTTTATAATAACAAAAAAAAAATTGGGGACAAATGTAAAGGCCATTTTCACACTGAAATTGAAATGATGCAGGAGAACAAAATTCAACACTTCAGCAATAACAAAAAAAAAATGAATCACAAATGTGCTGTTTATCTAAAGTCATTTTTGCTTATTTGTATGGTTTAATTGGATCATCAAAGGTCAGCAGCAAAGACATTGAGATTAATTACATTAAGTATATTTGTGTTATTTAACATATATAATTACTACAGGTTTGCGTAATATTCTGAGTTTGCATTTCAGTGTTTTGATGAATATTTAATCTGTTTTTATGCAATTTTTGTGTACTGTGAAATGAGTAAATGCAAGCCCACATTTAGTGTAGAAATACCATAGCCATCATGTTTACAAAGCGCCAGCGCACACAACTCTGAACCTCACTCCCTTTTTATCTCAACATGGGGACAGGAGAGCTGCCAGTCAATAAAGTGGGGGGAAAAGTCATTTGCATTACTTATTTGAAAAATTTACTCAGATATTTTGTTGTGCATTATTTTAAAGTAATGTGTTACTTTACTCGTTACTTGAGAAGAAATCTGATTATGTAACGCACGTTACTTGTAATGCGTTAGTGACAGGTTTGTGTCATCATGACGTATGAAACCATCACGTGGTCCCTGACATTCAGATGAGGCACAAAAATAACCTTCCAGAGTAGTTAATTAGAGAAAAATATTTACTATTTAATTTGTAAAGTAACTAACTTAATCACAGAAATTATACAAGCATAATCTCAATCAATTCGTTCTCAGTTTATTATGAATCTGTTCTATTATTTTGAACCAAACCGACGTTACTGGTCCAATTCAATCCGATTCGTGATCAAACAGCGCAGACCGCTTCAATTATAAGATCCGATTCAAAAGAACAAACGTTTACGGATTTGACATCGATAATTACGAACAGGCATTCCTGTCAAATATAACAATATAACAGATATAACTTATAATGTGAGATCATTTATTTAGTCTCATTAAAGGCCGGAACATTCTGCACATATTCTGTTTATTAACTGAGTCAATGTCAATAACAGCTGGCATTGTAGTAACGTTATCAATCTATTCTAGACAACTGCATTTGTCTCTAAATATCCGATGCTTTGGATGACATCTGTAACGTTAACCCACCGGCGTTTGTGGGCTAGGTTAAGTTAGATAATACAGAATTACTGTCTTTACACATAGTGTCATTTAACACGACATGTAAAGGTACACAGTGTTTTTCTCCATTCAAGAGAGAGTGGCACTTACCAGCAGCTTTATCTCTGGGTTTACTGGTGGCACTTGAAATCTGTCAATTTCTTCCATCATTTTGATAAAACGTCAGTCTTGTAAAGTGAAGCACAAATGCTTAAGGCGATATCCTAATTGAAACCCGCATTTATTCACTCTCTGGATCGGTTCAAAGATGCCGAGCTCTCCAGCATCATCTCTAGTTGTTTTCCGCTATCTGGCTGTTACCAGTCAGGGGTGACTCAACAACAGCAACATCTGACTTCCGGGTCCGGAACCCCTCCCATACTGACGAGGCGCTGAATAATTAATCAGTTCGATAATGATTTCGGTCGTGCTGACAAACATCAGAACATCACTATCCCTTTACGAGATAAAGGGATAGTATACCCAAAAATGAAAATTCTATCATCATCACCCTCAAGATGTTCCAAACCTGTATGAGTTTCTTTCTTCTGTTGAACACAAAATAAGTTTATTTTAAAGAATGTGGGTACGTTAACCAGACAGTTGATGGCACCCATTGACTTCCTACTATGGAAGTCAATGGGTACCGTCAACTGTGGTCAGGTTGAGGGTGATTAAATGATGACAAAAATGTAAATTTTTGGGTGAACTATCACTATAAGGTCGATTTGCCGATCAAAAGCAACACAGCAAAGCTTTGGACTAATGGCAAATCAAATATAACAATCGTGCAAATATTGGTATCATAATAAATTAATACTGAGGCATGTGCTAAAATATTACTTTTATAGTTTATTATTATTTATACATTCAGTCTTTTGTTTTATTGTGTTAAAATATTATGGTTTTATTTAAAATTTGCGTATTATGTAAGAATGGCAAATGCCAACGTTGCTGTTGTTGTTTTTGGTTGTGTTAACAAAAACAGATTTTTGCATTTTTCAGCTTTTATGAAACTTTGAAAGATAAATGTCAAATAAAAAAAATAAAAAAAGATTGTCGCTCGCTATCACGATCTTGTGTTTCAGGATTTCGTCTTTGCTCTTTAAATGACTTTTATTTTGAAACAATCTTCTCCACAATAATCAAATTCTGCAGCAAGCCTTGATTATGTCCATGCCAAAGGTGAAATATGCATTATTTATATTGTGGAAAACATTATATAGTCAAAAGAAAAACCACAACACTGAACGATACCTAAATCTTTTTTAACAGTTTGAGATATTTTACAGTAAATTTTAAATTTGACTTTAAAATTAATTGCTTTTGTTATTTTATTTATTCATCTATTCCTTTACACAATATCAATCAGCTTTCATTTTACATATTAAAATAAAATAAATAATAAATATATAATTAATTCCCCTTTCTATTTTCAATGCTTTTATTTTGAAAGCCATCTCTTCACAGACATTAGGCTACTTCTCGTTTTCTCATTTTGCTGCAGTTGTAAGCTCTCTAGCGTCGGTTTATTAACGGACACTGAAACCAAATAAGAGATAGCACTTTCAAGCCATGTTTGTTGTCTGGTCGGCAAAGATTATCACGGGAATGATATTGCTATCCTTTTCATTCTACCTTGACAACAACTGTAGCTTGGGCCTTTGTTAGGCTTGGTTTCTAGGGACACCGTTGCTATAGACAGCGTACTACCATAACGTTGAGCAAGGTCAGGCGATTGTCTCCAATCACGATCACGCACCGGCAACGAAACATTTTGAATCAGCCAATCAAATGAAAAACCGATTACCCACCGGAAAATGGTTTGGAGACTCTGGGATGACAAGAAAACTCAAGTAGTTCGCAACCATTTTTATGTACATTTGACCCATATCGTCGTTTGAATGTTTGTAATTTCGCATGGTAAGATGGTTTGCAAATAAATACGTTTCACTTCATGCTTTAACGACTATGTATTGTAGATATCTTCAAACTATACTTCTCTTGGTGTATGGACAATTCTCCAGCTGCATTTGCAGCTTCTCTGTTTTATTCATGATTTCTACTTCATTTCTGTTTCGCAGTCTTTGTTTATATGTTGTGTGAAAGCTATCTTCTGCTTCCTAGCAGCTTGTAACTCAGTGTTCTCTTTGGCGTTCATTCACTTCTGAATCCATTGATGGTGCTAACGTTATATGGTTATGTAACAGTTACATACATTTGCATATCTTGAATTTGTTGTTACCTTTACATTAAGCCAGATGTCAGTCATGATTGTAAGAGTGTCTGTTGGGGTAGTCTCGGTTTACCTCTGATAGTCTTGAGTACTGAACTCTGAAACATGACCTGAAGATGTGTGACCAGTCAAATTATACTTTAGCCATGTGTTCCCAATCCATAAACAAAGACCTGATGAATATTTTATTTATATGTGTGTGTGTGTATATATATATATATGAAGAGTTCAGATGCAAAAGCCTCTAAGTGCCATCTGAAATTTTCTTCTAGAATGATCATTTTTATCAAGCTCATATATTTAAGTTCAATAATTTCACTTAAATGGCAATGCAAATTACCTATTAATTGTCATTTAAGTGAAATTACTTAACTTAAATATACAAGCTTTATAAAAATGATAATTCTAGAAGGAAAATTTCAGATGGCACTTAGAGGCTTTTGCATCTGAACTCTTCATATATATATATACACACACACGCACGTTTTTTAATTTATATTTCATGCATTTTTTAAGAGTGCAATGTGCAGCCACTTAAATAATATATGATCAAATGGCATGTATATTAATAATTATAACAGTGCTTTTCATGCAAATGGATAGTTGACCTGATGTGCAGGATTGTATGTTGCCTTATTATTATCTTTTTTATGCAGAAAAAAGCAACGAGAACAAGCTCCTCCTCCCCACCTCTGCACGTGCATGTGAACGAGACCACACCTGTGCACGTGCATGTGAAGAAGAGCACAAAATGCAGCCCTACCAAGACAGCCCAGGTATAGCATCATCTTGTAGCATGTGCATTGAAACCCATCCTTAAAATACTCTTGAAAAGTTGTGCAGCTTCACTTTCATTTCATTTCAAAGTTCCATGAGACTTGTATGTCTTTTATCTTCCAGGTTAAGACAAAAAGTGGCTTGCATCCTACTGCTAAGGTAAAGACGAGGGTCCCGTGGATCCCACCTGGCAAGGCCTCAACAAGAGAGACCTCATATAAGTGGGAGGTCAGTCAAATATTACAGATAAATTCCCATTTGTGCTTGTGCTCAATTCAATTACAATCTTTCACACTGCGGTGAGTGTAATTTTCTTTTACGGAAGAAAACCATTTTCTGTTATTTCTGATGTTTTAATGTTTATGTATGTTTTAGGGACAGACTCATCGTCTGGAGATAACGCCTCCTCAGGAACCTGAACGCTCCCAGTCTCCTCTCCGAATAGAAGATCTCTCCACTGATGAGGAAGAGGCACTCCATGGACGCATCAATCAGTACGAGAGGAAGATCGACAGCCTGATGACAGAGGTCAGCTCTCTGAAAAATGAGGTGAGAAAAGAGAGATTGGAGAAATGGATAATGTATCTGTCATTCTTTTCTTTTAGGGAGAAATATTTTACTTTATATACTGGTAAATATTCATTCATTTATAAACACACTATTACCTGTACTACTGTACAGTTTGGGGGTTGGTAAGATTTTTAATGTTTTTGAAAGAAGTTTCTAACGCCAGCCATGGCTGCATTTATTTGTTCAGAAATACAGTAAATACCATACTATTTTGAAATATTATTACAATTTAAAATAACTGTTTTCTATTGTAATATATATATATATTTTTATTCCTGTGATAGCAAAGCTGAATTTTCAGGATCATTCCTTCAGTCTTCAGTGTCACATGATCCTTCAGAAATCATTCTAATATGCTTTGGTGCTCAAGTCAAGATACATTTTATGTTGTTATTCTGTTATTTTTGTGGAAACTGTGATACTTTTTTCCAGATATTTTGGTGAATAGAAAGTTCAAAAGAAGTGAATTTATTTAAAATACAAATCTTTTGTAACATTTAGGCATGTGCCGGTATCACATTTTCATGCTGCGATTAATTGAGTGATCTTTTATCACGGTATACGGTATTATCACGATATTTTAATTGCACATGAGAAACAGATGGATTTGGGGGGGGATGTAAAAAATTAAATAAAACTTGCATCACAAGGTGTAATTGTGATTGTCAAAACATTTGGTAACTAAACTGAATTTTATTAAGTTTAGTGACAACATCATGTTACAATGATTACATGGTACAATGACTGGTAGGCTACTGTTTGTATTGCTTAACACAAATTTAACGATTTCAATTCAATACTTGGGATTTGATTTAAATCTTGATTCAATATTGACTTATTTTGGATAAATATTAGGAAGGCTACAGTAGATAGCCCACATGTTATTTTTTCTCATGAAAAAAAATATCTCACATAATGCTATGTAACCATATAGAGCCCTATCAGCTGGTATTATTAAAGGTTACAAATAACTAATTAAATCAAATATAATGTGGTTTTCATTATAATAACAATTATGTAATGACACAAGTAAAAATATAATAAATATGTAAAAAAGTGCAGTGAACATATTCAGCAAAATACTCCTCTTTATGTTTTAGTCATCTAACATGCTGCTGGTCATTAAATAGTTTAAATGTAACGTTCTGTGACACAATTGTTCTCCTGTTTCATATCAAAAGTAACCTGCTCTGTCTTGTTTGACGGTCTTCGTGTCCTCTTTGCTCCGCGATTTTTCTCTGCGTGAGAAAACGGATGTGTGGCGTGAGCGTGTGAGGAGTCTCGCGCTGAATGCGTCGAGTTGGCAGCTCTGCTTTTAGAAGCGGGATAGATCGGCGGCGGCCATAGACTGTAGGCGGCGGCGTTCCTCCTTCCGCCATGCTGCTTCTCCATGTGAGGACTGTTTACATTAGACTAGAAGTGCGCACCGGCCGCATGCTTATACACGTGGCGATTGTTTACATCAGAGTGCGCACGTGTTTCGCGCAGCATAGGCAGTGCTTGTTTAAGCGGTTGATGGAAAATAAGCTATAATGCGCGTTCTAAAAATCTAAATTCGGATCTATTATTTTTCACGGTATTTTAAAGTGCCCGCGATAACAATATCGTGCATATTCATTACCGCGATTTATCGCATTACCGAATACCGGCACATGTCTAGTAACATTATAAGTGTCTTTCACTTTTTTATCAATTTAATACGCCCTTGCTGAATAGAAGTATTAATTTCTTGTCCTCTTACCCCAAACTTGTACATTTACATTTACGCATTTGGCAGACGCTTTTATCCAAAGCGACTTACATTGCATTTTAAGGTACACATTTACATTCTTATCAGTTCTTCTTGCTTTCCCTGGGGATCGAACTCATGACCTTGGCATTGCAAGCGCCAACGCTCTACTGTTTGAGCTACAGGAAAGTCAGTTATGTACATTATGGCAATTATGTACATAATTGATTAATACTAACAGTTAAAGGCAGGGTAGGTGATTTGTTCCAGATTATTTTTTTTTTTGTTATGCTGGTTGAAAATCTCTTCACATCTTGAGAGCAATCACTAAGTTAAGTGTTTAAGGTATTTCTATACCTCCACGCACCCTGCTTGCACAGACATCACACATCATAAGCGCGTTTTATGTTATGCAGAGTTAGACTAACGTCAGTCACTGAGCACCGCAACCAAAAAAATTCCTCCTGAACCAAAACAATGACCTTATGCTGCGTTCACGTCATAACAACTGTAATTTGGAAGAGATGGAAACCCGTGACGTTATACTCTGAGGTGTTTGTGACTTGAATTTATGCATTTCAATGGCAACACTATCAACGCCGAAATGAATGTGCAGCAGTCAGGTGGTACAGGTCAGTGCTCTTTAAGTGTTTTGTTCATTATTATTGTAATGTTATGTGCTGAGACATGAGGTAGTTTTAACGGCATCTCTCGTGACGCTTTTGTTTGCTCCCTGCTGTACGCGTTCATGTGTTTGAGGAGGCGTGGTTTTAGAGAGCGCACTGAAGGGAGGGTGGGATCTTTTGCTTTCAAAGCTAGCTCGCTATTGCTAGCCTCTCTGAAAATTACCTACCCCACCTTTAATTTGTTACACATGTGAACAAATAAAAGCAAATGGTGATGTTTGTGTTTGCAGGTTGAGCTTCGTAAGAAGGAGCAGCTGCTAGAGCGTCAGTCAGAGAGGTTGAGCGCATCACAGCGTGTCATTGCTGAGCAGGAGGAGGAGCTCGCAGAGGTCGCCCGGGAGCTGGAGGCCACAGAGCAGGAGAACTCCCGCCTACGGGAGTCCATGGGGAAGATGCTAGTGGAGAATGATTTTGGGAGGTATGATGAAAACATTGACGTTAAAACATTTTATTACATATAACTAAATTTCTAATAGAATTTGAACCATTTCTTCTGGTCTAGACTAGAGAGGGACAGTATGCAGCTAGACAAAGATGTTCTACTCAGAAAGCTGCTGGAAGCAGAGATGGACAGCAGTGCAGCCGCCAAGCAGGTGTCGGCTCTCCGTGAAACGGTCAGCCATATGTCCAGGAGTGTGAGTGTGAGCAAAATACACCTTTCAGAACAGTTCTGGGTGGATTTTTCTCTACAGAACTTTGAAACCACTTTGAAACATGTTGTACGGTATCATGTACAATATCAGATATGCTTTAAAAATATTTTTTATATATTTGTACAGGAGAAAAAGATGTCAGGATCAGACTCAACACTCTTGGCCCGACAGAAAGAACTCTCGCTTCAGAAACTGGAGACTTTTGAGATCACTAACAGAGCCCTCAGACATCTTCTGAGAGAACAACATAGTCGAGAGGTACTGCTTTGCCTCTAACCAATAAATTCAAAGTATATTAATATTAGACAATTAGATTTCACTGTACTAAAAACCGTAAAGATTAATAACTTTTTTTCCTACTTGTTTTGTAACAGATGGACTCACTAAGACTCTTGGAGCAGAAAGACGAGCTTCTAAAAAGACTTTCTGATGTGGAAGAAGACAATTCGGTTTGTGTTGCGTTTGCATAAAGTATGCTGCGCTATTTTGGATTTCTTAGTTTTAGCGCTGAACTCATTTCTGTCTTCCAGCGTATTCTTGTAAAGCTTCAAGACAAAGAGAGAGAGGTTGACCAGCTCACTTCATTGTTAGAGAGCGAAAAGGTAAACTATAGGGCTGCACGATATATCAAAATGCACATCGCAACGGCTTGCGATAACTGCTTGAATTTAATACCCAAATAGATAACAAAAAGTCCAAGTTTTGGATCGCAGAGAGTAAACTGGACACATGACTGTTACATACATGTCCTTTCCGCAGCTTATATGGCCAAATACACACAAAATTATGTCAAAATGCCCGTCTTGATGAGTATTCACATAAACACAGTCAGTTATGTCTTAAGTGGACTAAACGGTTGAGAAAGAAAGCGTGCTTGTAACAGAATATTGGATCCGTGCAGCTCTTAAAGTGACAGCAGCCTAATAAACCGTCTTCACTCTGTGTGCTTAATCTTAATAAAACAGCAAAAGACAAATAGGAATTCACTCACAGCTCTTAATTTTTGTAGCTTTAATAAGAATCAGTGTATTTAATTAATAAAAAAATGTATAATTTTAATTTTCCAATTTTATTATTCAATTTCTGTTATTAAATAAATCTAATGTAGGCCTACCCAAAATCCTAAAGCCCCTGGTTTACACTGATGTTAAAATTACACAGCTACAGTAAAACACTGCTGTTCAATTTCAGAAGTTGTAGTGATGCTTTCTTCTCACAAAAAGAATGTGAACCATGCATGTTTGTTTTCAGTTTTTAAATATATTTAAATATATGTTTTTATTCAATGTCGTGCAGCCCTAGTAAACAATATTTTTTAGAATGTTTTAGACATCGGACTGTCATTTATTTCAGCCCTTATCATTTTCCATTGTAACAGGAGAGTGCAAAGACCACCAGTGAACTGTCCAAAGTCTTGGAGTCCACCCGAGCCCATCTGCAGGGTCAACTGCGCAATAAAGAGGGAGAGAATAACCGCCTTAATGTTCAGATCAGGGTAATGCATACAGCATCATTAGTATTCAAGCAACATCTACCACTATCTTATTTTATAGTGTTTATTCTACAAGACATGTCTAGACGATTTCAGATACTGTCTATATAATTCATTCAAATATTGTCTTCATGTATAATAAAATGTAAATAATATGTAAAATCCATTTGGTTCAGAATCTAGAGCGATCCATCAGCCAGCAGCAGGGGGAGGTAGATCACCTGCAGAATCAGTTGCGAGACCTCAGGCAGCAAGCAGAGGCTGATAAAGAGTCACTGAAGAAAGCCACGCGGGCTCAGAAACAACGGGCCCAGCGCAGTGAAGAAACTGTTGGACAGCTCAGCGCCCAGCTCATGGAGATAGTGAGTGGAATGAGCTCAATGTGTATACTGCTTACAGGTTTTTAAAATTACAGTTTGCTATGATAAATGTTTCAAACAGTAGTATGCTGCTGAAAAAATTGCATCTGACATCACTTCTGGTTAATTTGTCATTCTGGAAATGGAAGGTTTACAATGTACACTACTGGCCAAAAGTTTGGGGTCGGTAAGATTTTTTTTTTTGCAAGTGTGCATTAAATTTATAATGGTATCAAATATTTTATTTCAAATAAATTCAGTTCTTTTGAACTTTCTATTAATAAAAAAAATCCTGAAAAACATGTATTACGGTTTCCACAAAAATATTAAGCAGCACAACTGTTTTCAACATTGGCAATACAATTTATTTATTTTATTTATTTTTTTGCAAATCAGCATATTAGAATTATTTCTGAAGGATCATGTGAGACTGGAGTAATGATGCTGAAAATGCAGCTTTGCCATCACAGGAATAAACTATAATATATTAAAATAGTTATATTAAATTGTAATAATATTTCTCAATTTTTGATCAAATAAATGCATCCTTGGTGAGCAAAAGAGACTTCTTTCAAAAATATAATAAAATCTCACTGACTCCAAACTTTTGAATGCTAGTGTAGATTTTGTCTTGTATAATATACAAATATAAAATAATTAATCTTTTTTTTTACAGGAAGCACAGTTGTCAGATGCTGTGTCGGCTGCAGAGAACTGGAGCAGTCGCCACGCAAAAGAGATGAAGGATAAAGGACAGCTAGAGATGGAGTTCGCATTGTTAAACAGGTCAGCAGGGATTTGTGTCCCTTGTATGATTATACAAATCCTAATTCTGAATAATTGTAAACGGATGTAAAAAGCCTCCCAGAAAGCCATGCAAACCATTCTTGTGTCTTTTAGCCGTATTACAGACCTGACGGAACAGTTGCATGGGCAGGAAGAGAAAGCCCGAACTGAGAGAGAAGGACTCTTAGATCGCCTTCATGAGCTCAATAACGAGAGCACTACTATACGCCTGGAGAACCAGAGCCTTAAGGTTTGTCCATTTGCAGCCATACTGTACAAATCTCCAAATTGTTCTTTTTTCAGTTGATTGCCATTTTACTCAATCTCTCAGTTGTCCTCGTGCCT
This sequence comes from Leuciscus leuciscus, assembly GCF_965113295.1. Taxonomy (NCBI): domain Eukaryota; kingdom Metazoa; phylum Chordata; class Actinopteri; order Cypriniformes; family Leuciscidae; genus Leuciscus; species Leuciscus leuciscus. The sequence goes on along the minus strand of NC_138740.1, from coordinate 28,961,352 downwards.
TTATGACAAATGAGTACAGATGAAAGCTGAATTGCTGTGCTTGTGCAGGCCACTTCGTCTGCCTTGGAAGAGAAGTTGTCATTGTCCCAGTCTGAGGTCCAGCAGGTCAAAGTTTCCGTGAAACAGTATGAGAGCTTGGTGGACAGCTATAAAGCCCAGGTGTGATCCTCAAATTCTAACAAACTCATTGATTAAGATTACGAATTTCAGGTACTACATTACCAGTTAAAAGTTTGGAAAAAATAAGTTTTGTTTTATGTTTTAGAAAGAAATCTCTTATGCTTACTAAGGCTGCATTTATTTGATTAAAAAAATGCAGTAAAAACGTTAATTTTGTGAAATATTACTGTTTTAATGAACTGTTTTCTATTTTAATATATTTTAAAATGTAATTTATTCCTGTGATGGCAAAGCTGAATTTTCAGCATCATTACTCCAGTCTTCAGTGTCACATGATCCTTCAGAAATCATTCTAATATGCTTGTTTGCTCAGAAAACATTTCTTCTTATTATTTAATGTTGAAAAAAATGTTGAATGCTTAGTTTTGTGGAAACCATGGTAAACTTTCATTCAAAAAGTTTGAGATAAGAGTTAAAAAAGGAAAATAAAGAAATTAATACTTTTATTCAACAAGGACGCATTAAATTGATCAGAAGTGACAGTAGATTTCTATTTCAAATAAATGCTTTTCTTTTGAACTTTCTAATCATCATTTTGGTTTCCACAAAAATATTAAATTATAATAATAATGTAACACTAAATTATCATATTAGAATGATTTCTGAAGGATCATGTGACCCTTATGATTGGAGTAATGCAACTGAAAATTCAGCTTTGTCATCACAAGAATAAAGTACATTTTCAAACATATTAAAATTGAAAACCTTTCTATTAAATTGTAAATATCTTCAGATAAATCAGTTGTTTAATTCTTACCACTCTGTGCATGTGTAGTTTTTTTTTTTTTTTTGTGTGTGTGTGTGTGTGTGTGTCCATCTATAAACTCTGCTCTCTTTCTTTGAATTGATAGGTTCAGAAGACCCGTGCCGAAGCAGACGAGTACTCTGCACGCCTGCAGGTGGCTGAAAGTGAAGCTCAGACTGTAAGAGACGAGCTAGACCAGGAGATCCAGCAGGTCAGGAAGCAGCTTCACGGTCGTCTGGCGGAACTGGAGCCACTTCCTGAAGCTCTGAGACATGCCGAACTCCAGCTGCAGGAAGCTCACGAGAAAGAACGCTTGCAAGAGAGAAGAAACGCAGAGCTCAGCACCTCCCTCGCAGAGCTACGCATCAAGGTGTGTTGTTCGGCTTAAGTCCTAGAAACTAGTTTGCATTAAATATTAAAAACACGGCCAGTTATTTCAGAAAAAAATTGCACCAAAAATTGTTGGTGGTGCAACAAAAACGTCTTAATAAAAAAAGCTACAAAAGTTTGAAAAGTATCGACAACACTACTATGAGATGTAACGTGTAAAGTAACTCATTACTTTTAATTTACACATTAATATTTGAGGTTTTTTTTTTTAATCCATTTTACTTTTCAGTTTTAAACTACTGAATTTAATTAATATTCTCTATCTTTGCCATGACGTTGTCAGTTAGACATGCACACTCATGCGTGTGTGGTAACAGAAGTACAAAAGTAACAACACATAACTTTCAATAAAAAGAATTGTACAGTAGATAATATAAACAGTAATCTTTTAAAAAGAGATCTTTTGAATGGCATGCATAACTCTAACGGACTGAAAATATTCTAAGTGTCAGAATATAATAATATTTTAAATGTGTTTTTAAAACAAAAAGGCTATGTTGTTAAATGCATTGCTGCGTTAAACACTGGCAAACCCCTGCAAGGCCTGGAAGAGAGTGAGCCTCAGCAAGGTGAGATAAAGAAGTGCAAAAATAACAATACATTATATTGTATAAAATAACTAGCAATTAGTTACTTTTTAGGGAGTAACACAATATTGTCACGCATGACTTTTAAAAGTAGCTTTCCTCACCAACGCATGTGACTGCTTACATTTACCATATCAATGGCTATTCAGAATTCAGCAACTTGGCAGGGCTGTTATTTCTCATTTCATATGCAAATAGGTTAGTCATTCCTCACAGACGCTGTAAAATTTACATACATAAGTACTAAGTACAGTAGCAGGAAGAGCCCATTTGATTCTAAAGGGTCAGTGTAAAGGAAAAGGGTGGAAAATTATTGTGTATAGCTAAATTATGAAGTTTATGTTGCAAGAAACCTTGACTAGCATAAGTAGGGCAAAATTAGTTCCTTCGAGAGGGTAGAATATTGTTTAATTTTGGTGTTATTTTTGCAATAAAAAAATTAAAGGTATAGTGGAGGATTTTCCCGAATTTTAGAAAAGAACCACCCTCTCCACTTTTTGAAAAAATGCACATGCGCAACACTCCCAAGAGGGAACGCCTATTAAACGTGTGCACGAGAGACGGCTAGCATCGCTAATCATAGCTTACATTAACTTTTACTAGCAGTGATTTTAAATGGATTTCTCCAAATAGCATGCCAAATTTGACCTGTCGAGTAGAAACTTCGCAACTGAGGCATCAGTGGGAAGCCCAACCTGTGCTTTTAGCGCACGCCAGCGTGTGAAATATTCTCCCAAAAACACTCTGGTCTTGTTTCTTTCTTCAGAGGCCTTTCTCTTCTTGTCATACAATTCGTAGACACTTTTTCTCTTGCGACCCTCAGACATTTTGAAAAAACCCGGTGAGAACGGCGAGCTTCAATGAATGGCTGAAACCGTAGCTCACCACACATATACACCTGAAAGTGCGCATGCGCAGAAAACGAAAACTACCTAGGGACGAGCACGTACAACGGCCTTACGTAAACATCACCAGAATGATTGACAATTAGGAGGACCAATAGTCTTGATGATCCACCCGGAAAAAGAAAATCCTCCACTATACCTTTAAGTAATAGCAAAAAGAATCTGTAAAAGAATTGTATTTTTAGTGACCTTCATTTGTACATAAATTATGTTTTTATTGATAGAATGTTATGTTTTCTGGTTGATTGTGTGTAGGCGGAGCAACAGGGAAGTCTGGCAGAGATGTTGAGACACAAGAACATGTTGTTACTGGAGGAAAACAAGCAGCTTCAACACAAAGCAGAGGGCCTTGAACGGTCTGTCGCTTCATCCTTTTATCCCTCATTAATTGTCTGTCATTTATTTTAAAGTATTTTTAATCTCTTAAAGGTATAGTTCTGTCAACATTTACTCATGTCGTTCAAAAACTGTATGACTTTTTTTAGTTCCAATGTTTGAGAATGTGCGATAAACAGACCTCAAGCTATAATTATCTTCATGCATAACCCTTCTTCCTTAATTTACACGGCAATAAGGAAGGCTTTACTGCAATTACAGTAATATGGCTATTGTCGATTTAGTCTTCTTTGATCTTTTTTGGTTCCCAACATTCTTAAAAAGTCTTCTTTTATGCTCCAAAGAAGAAAGTTATACAGGTTTGGATTTGAACGACATGAGGGTGAGGAAATGATAAAACAATTTTCAATTTCCCTTTAACATGCTCTATCCCATGTTGTCAACAGGAAGCTAGAGGAGTCTAACTCACAAAATCGAGACCTCATCCAGGTGATTTCAAAACGTGAAGAGACTATTCACAGCAACCAGGTGCGTCTGGAAGAGAAGTCTCGGGAGTGCAGTATTCTGACTCGACAGCTGGAGGAGGCCCTGGACGATGCTCGTCGGCAGGTCTGGCCCCAGCTGCCATGAACTCATGGATTCAATCATCTCTGTTTTCATCTTGCAAAGCTTTTCTTTGTTTTATTGAGTATTCCCTGTTGATTGTCAGGTTACCCAAACCAGGGAGCGAGCAGTCTCTAAAGAGCGTGTTACTCAGTCCAAAATTGTCGACCTAGAGACTCAACTGAGCCGAATAAAAACTGAGCTGAACCAGTTACAACGAGCCAAAGAGGAGGTCAGTGAAATTTCCCCGTTTGTGAATTTCTTTCAAATATTTTTGTCCATGAACATCCATGAACTTCCTTACAGGCTGAACGGAGATACCAGAGCCGTTTACAGGACGTCAAGGACAGACTGGAGCAGTCCGACAGCACAAACCGTAGCCTCCAGAACTATGTCCAGTTCCTAAAATCTTCTTACGTCAATGTGTTTGGAGATCCTGCTCTCACTGGATCCTCGTTCCGCACGCCTTCACCAATCTGAAAACTTTTTCACAAATCTTTTAAGACATGTATTAGTCTACTTTTCACAACTGATGACCTCTTGACTTTGCTGTGCTTTGTACTTTACTCTTAAAAGGCTTATTTATTGGACATGGTCATTCTGGTGAGTACTAAGACAGAGTTCTCTTTAGTATTACGTATCCATCAGAGAATGAGAACAGTGGTCTTATAGACAAATTCTTATCTTGTCTCATTTTGCCCTGTCTCAAGGTGGTCATTATGCGATAAACTGACCTCAAGCTATTATTATCTTCATGCATTACTCTTCTTCCTTAATTTACACGGCAATAAGGAAGGCTTTACTGCATTTACAGTAATATGGCTATTGTCGATTTAATCTTCTTTTATCTTTTTTACTTTCATCTAGTTATAATACATACAATTTGCTTTTTAGTTGTAGAATCTGATTTGACCCTCTGTATTATCTAATTGCTTTCAGCTTAAATAATATCAGTATCTACAGTATGATGATGGTTGTGAGAGGCACAGTAAGAGTCTTAATCATAATCTCTTATATCCATAAAATCCCATTTAAAACGTCATGATCACCTGCTCATATCTGAATTTGCTTAGTACTTGAATTGGTTTTAAGAGACAAAATGACAACAAACTCAGGATTTATCATTTAATTTTTTTAGCCAACGTTTTTGTTTACTATAGCAGGTTCATTGTGTGAATCTTTCTATATAATAACAATGTAGAAAGCGTCTTTTGAGTCAAGATGTATGTTAAATTGTTTTCTTCCTTAGGCTGAGAGCATAGAATTCCAGTAATAAAATGTTTATTGGTGCTATACATTTTTACATTACTGTAACGGTCCATCTTTTTGTTGTTGTTTAAAGTCATACTTGCACTTTCGTGTATTTTTGTTTTATTTATCTGATGTACCATCGTGTAAGAATAACCAAACCATAATGCTTCAATGTTTGTGCTTGAATGAAATGCAATGGTATGTATTTTTTTAATTGGTAAAAATATTTATATACATATCAAGTGTATTACACTGTACTGATGTATAAAGTCTTGTGCTTTATTAACCCACTTTGTGTGACTGAAGAAAACTGATTCTCCATGTAATCCTCAATGTCCAAATATATTTCAGTCCTAATTATTAGTTTTAGGTGTAGAAGTTTTTCTTGTTGCAGGTATTATTGACCCCCTTTGTTTCATTGCTCTGATTGCACTCTTCAAAACTATTGCTCTCTTCTGCCATTGCGTTGCTTTCCGTGACTCCTCAACCAGATTCTTTTTGTACTCTTTTATCTGAAGCTGAGCAGCAGCTAATTTCAGCTGGTAATTTCTTTCTGTGGCCTGAAGACGTTTATAACAGTCACAGCAGGGTGATCTGGATGAGTCGGTTGACTCGGATGCTCCTTGGTGTGGAAGCATATTTTCAGTGTCCTTTAGAATCTGAATCTGAAACACAAAGAGTGTGAATTTATAAAATAGAATGTTTACATTATTGTTTGTTAAACCAGAACCTTCTAAGGTTCTTCGTGGATAAAATATTACACATAGGGAAGGCTAGTTGTCACAATATTTCAGTGTCAATTAAACACATACATTACTCAATAGGCCTATACCAAAGTCTGTCCTCCATAGATAAAAAGATAGACTTACCGTGGACTGTGTAAAATTAAATATAGTCGGAATCGCGTCTGAGTGTAAACGCGGAGATCCAGATTCAAAACAATCCGGAGTGAAATGAGCGGAGCACAGGGAAGAGGATTCAGATGGAGTCCATTCCGCATCCCTCCTCATATTGACTAGCCAATGGCGGCGATGCTCTTCTTGTAATGGGAATCTGAGAGAAACAGGATCATCATCAGTAACAGAAAGGTGTTGTTTTACCATCAAACAAACTGATCACATGCTTACTTGTAGAATGAGATACCGTCGATATTCTCATCCGGGCCGTATCCGCAGAAATCACACGCTGGCATCTCCTCAACTCTGCTTACAGACGTTAACCGAAGTGCTGAGGCCAGAGTAATGAAGGCCTGCTGTGCTGAGGAATCTTATGCTTTATACACTGGGAGGCTATTGATGGTTCTCATTCATGTAAGAGGTGGTAATGGCCGATCTACACACACACAAATGTCGTGAATAGAGACATTTGTGTTTTATTTACATAATGGTTGCAGGATTGAGCTTTTTTTCGCAGCAGTCTAAAAGTCTAAGTAGCATGTAGGCTAGTCATATGGGTTATTTTTCTGTTAGGGAAACTTAATTTAGTTTGAACTTAGTCTTAACTCAACATTTACATCATAAATTTGCCCAAATTGATTTAAACTTGCGTCTTTAATGATTCCATTTATTTTTAACAAATTGTTCAAATGTTACATTGTTTTCTCAAGGAAGATGTTGCAACTATTTTGCTTCTCCTTGCTACATTCTCTGTACCCCTCCCCCTCATAGTTTCACACACATTCATGACATGGACCTTTTAGAAACAAAACAGCATAAGTCTCCAAAACAATAGACAAAATTGGGCCATCAAAGACAACCACTTTGAACGACTCTAGAGTCTAGACTTGAGTGATTTGCAATTTAAGGTTTCAAAAGATGTGTGAATACTATGTGAATATAGGACTTACCAAAAAAAAAAAAAAAGGACTGAATTTAATTTCAAACATGTAGGCTATTTTAACTATTGTGGGTCATTACAATTTATTTTACAAGCCAAAGCTCTTCTTGCTTCTACAGACCTTCTTTATGATATTTCTGGCTCTTTTGAATTCTGTGTTCTCTATTTCCCTCATTGGGAGATAATTATATTTGAAAAATTGTCTTCTTTAATTTGTACTCCCTTCCAGAAGGTTCTACTTGAACATTGTGCTTTGTCAGACTCAGGAAAGAAAATGATGTCATCTGTCCTCACGTCTGACTACATAGCTGTTTTTGCTTCAGAAACTGTTTCAATGTATCTCAGATTATTTTTAAAAATTTTTTATTATCATCCTTATTTTAGCCTATATAGGCATTTCTCAACAATTTCATCTGGATGTGCCAAGACACTGTGTTACAGCAGAAAGCCTAGATACCAAATCTATAATGGCAGCATTTTTTCTGGACCAGGAGAACTGCAGTGCCAGGAATAAAAAAAAAGATGCAGAATCAATTAAATTAATTAGGTACAGTCAGGAAATTCACCAAATGATAGCTATTGATCAAACATGCTAAATTGACTTTCAGCAGCAAATTGCAAAAACCAAATGAGCCAACATTTATATCTCTTATATATATCTATGACTATAAATAAACGTATTTTTGTTTAATGTAGAACACAGAGCTTTTAAATCTAATTTGAGTGGGAGGGGAGCACTATGGGGCGCTCTAGTCCGCTTCGGCATTTTCCGTCAGCGTTCGGCTGGTTGCTGCAGTGCATGATGTCACTGTCTCGCGCAGCTCGTTTCAGTCGATAGCTCGGGCTACGCTGCTATTTCATTCGCTCAGGTCGCCACCCGTTTTCACCCAGCCTCAGAAAAATAGAGCAAAACCTCCAGCAAGGTAGGCTATTACACCAAATTTCATTTGTACAGTTGTGCATTTTTACAAACAAAACACAAATAGAGGACGTTTTATTGCAAACTAAAACAATGGTTTGGTTTATTTCGCGTTTGCAATGCGAAGGGCCGTGCTGGGCGTTTTAGCCACCATTTCCATCTGTTTAATGTTATCTAGAACAGCACATTTCTTTCTTTCTGTTATAAATATACTGTTATTACATTGTTGTGCGAACATCACGCGTTAATGTTGTCTCAGACGAGCTTTCATTGCCCTGCCCAATGGAGTCGTTAGCTGCAGAGCTAACCCATATACAATACACGGCTAGATTATAAATTAAACATTATACACGGATACAGTACAATGTGCAACAAGATTCATTTAAATCTATAGGACTACAGAGACGTTTTAAATTATTAAATAAAACCTTATTTAATTATATTAATTGGGTTTGGAAGGCATTTGTACATGCAAATAAACCAGCAACCTCCTCCAATTACAAATGCTCCTCCAAAGAAAGGCATTTATTTCAACAACGTATCTTGTTCTACCGATACAGAACACGCAATTTGTGTATTTTCATTGGGTTAATGTACATTTATTGACGTATATGCATTCAGGCTATAGAGGATCCGCCCAGCGCCTTTTTCTCTCTCTGTCTGTCATTGGATTATTGCTCTGATATGAGGCCTGAGCTTTGGCTCTGCTTTTATTGTTTTCTGATGGTCTTCTTACCATTTATTATTAACACAGTTGCATATTTAACTTAACCATAGCTGTGTCTGTGTGTTTTTAAGTGGATGATGGTTACTTTGAAATGAATGTTGGAAAACAGTTAATAACAACAATGTTTAAATTATTATTAATAAACTAAGTATGCTACATAAATTCTGCACATATCAGGCTTAATCGTGTGAATGGATATGAGCAGGCAAAGTATAGTCTTGCGTAGTCTTTGTTATATTGTCAGTATATTAAATTTTCCACTTCATTGTCTTCTGGCTTATGTTAACTCTTTTTCTTTGGGGAAAAAATGATTACAGCCTCTGAACATGCCTGCAAGGTTTTAACGATTTGTACCATTGCTTTTTGAACCCATAGACTTTTATGGTGAAGCAGTGAGTGACTTAATATGCATGCCAACTGCTGACATACCAACAGCCCTGCTGAGCTTATGAAAAAGCCCCAGAAGCCAAAAAGATGAATGTTTTTTGTGTTCGGACATTAGCATGCATTGCTTTTAAGCTGTTCAATATTCACAGTTTCACACTGGGCCTCTTATTCATTGTAATATGTAGAGATAGACCAAAAATTGGTTTGATCAGTATTTTAATTTTACTGATATTTGGGCATTAGTTGTTTTGGTGTAATGATGAATTATTATGCCAAAAAACAGTAGTTAAAATTTTGTTCCGAATATCTTTTATCAGACACATAACTAATCTATATCAGTCTTAAAAAAGCTATATCGGTCAATCTCCAATAATGACTTTTCAAGTCAGATTTTTAGTTGCCTTTAATCAGCACTTCAGGCCTAGTGTCTGTTTTCAGATCTGGTGCCTTAGTGAAGTTACGCATTATGAAATAACCTTGCACTGCCCGTCAGCGTCTGGAATTTAGCACTTTTGTCGGTCTCTGTTTAACCGTGTAGACGGTCTAGTGTTCACTCCCCATCCTGTTTCCTCCGAGCCTGATGGCATGCATGCTGAAATTGTTGAGAATCTTTCAAAGGGTGTGGTCTCCGGTCTCATAACGTAACGTAACTCACAACACGCAGGGTCTTCGTAAGGGTGGGGGTGTCCTCTGGGACGTGTTGCCATTGCAAGTGCAGCTGCGTAACTATTTTGGTTGACCCCTCCCAAGTGTCAGGGTCCCATACTTAGTCTGTGCTGCTTATTGAAAATAAATGAGGCAAATAGTTGTTTGACACCACAATATTATAGAAATCTTGGTTTAAGATGTTAAACCAATCCTGATGATGATTTTTTTTTAATTTCCTTATGACTATTAGAGACTATTAGTTTGTGCAGGTCATAGGGTGCCACTTGAACAATACTTTATTAAATTCATAGCAGCTCTGTGTTCATAATGATGCAGATTAATAATCAGTGATCAGTCACTGACTATGTTTACATCATACACACTCACATTTAGGCAATATTTAGATTAAACTTTAAACTATACTCATGTAAACAAAATACTTTGACTGATCGAATGGAATTGATGTGATTAAGCTCATAATTATAGCAACCAGAATCGTAGTAAAACATTTCTTATTTTATTTAGGCATGCAAAGACTTTAATCACATTTATTCCACTCTGACCATAGTGCGCATGTGCAGTTTTGGGGTGCTGAAAAAAACTGAATTCATGTTGAAAACGTTGCACGTCACCAATAAAATGTAGTAAATTGATGATCAAAAACATTGAAATGGAGACATTTTTAAGAGCGTCACCAAACCGGATACCAAAGAGCCGGCGAACAAATAGTGTGTATAATCAGAATAATGAAAACTGCATGTAAATGGGAGTGAAAAGGTAAGTCAAAGCTCGTGTAAACATCTTCCTCGATTAAGTCCATACTCTGGTTTTTGGAAATAATCACTTTATTGTTGCACATTTAAACATGGATGGTGTCTTGTATGGCTGTACATGATAGAAAACAGACCAAAGCCTGTGTGTTGTGCTATTGTTCTGGTTTTAGGTTGCATCCTGGTGGTGTAACACAAACCTGAAGTGGTCTACGTTGTCACTTTGATATGTATCAGATGGTCTCTTTCTTGCGGTCTGTGTTGCGTTATTGTGTTGCATGAGCTGCTATAAGACCGCATGCTCTACTTTGGCTCACATAAGCAGTGAATTTTGCATATATTAAATGGTTCATGTGCATTTGTCCCGGTTCTATTTTTATTAACCAGTCTCAATGTCTTAATCAATAATAATGTTTTGCATTACGCCTTGTAGCCATCCCCAAGACACCTGTTACCATGTCCACGTTTCTTAAACCCAAACTGAAGGTAAAATATGTGAGTTTGCGTCTCCAACCTGATCTCACAGGAATACGTGACTATTTTACAATATGTGAATCGTTCAAAAATGTATGATTATTAGAAAAAAAGCAAGCGTGAAGGTCCACCCCTAACCCCACCCATAAACGTACCTGTCACAGGGGCGTAAGAAGATAATGTGGAAACTTACGAATGAGATCATACGAATTAACAACCAATTTGGCAAAATGTAAAATAGTTACGAATTGCCATGAGATTATGTTGGTATCTTTGTGTTCTGCCCTGATTTGCTGTGTAGTAGCAATGAGAAAATAATTGTAAAGTGTTTGCATTGTCAGTGTAGAAAGTTCTTATTCTCTCAAAAAGAGAGACGCATGGGTTGGGCTGTACCTTGGCTGTCTCCCCACAGAGGCCGTCACTGCAGCGCTGATGCTTTTGTCAGCACTGCAGCGAGAGGGAGAGGAGATGGTTAGACAAATGCAGTGAGAGTGAGGTTTTGTTTTCTGCATACTCATGCACCCATCTTCATCTTAAGAAACATCATTGCACATAGAACCTGGGCTTAAAGTAAGTAACAGGATATTATGAATTTGTGAGGTCTTTGGGTGCTTTTTGTATATTTAATGCATGGAAGTGCTGGTTTATTATAGGCTGTTTGTGTTTGTTGCATGGTTTGAGTGGGTGTGTTCTGCATGATGGTACCCTAGTTGACATGCTGCCACGGATTTAATCTCTTGAAATCCGCCTGCGTGTGATGTTTTGATCCCTGGGCAGCTGTGATAGGCTGCAAGTGAACCTTTTTTTTCCCCTGCAGCTCAATATAATCATAAATATTTCATGTTTAGGATGGGCTCGGTTTGAGTGCATCATCATTCTCGGGGTTCGTGGAGCTTTCAAATCTCAATCAATAAAGAAGCCTTTTCGAAACGAGTTAACAGGATAAAGGACTGAAATAATATGAGCATATCTCTAGATCTCCCGGCAAAACTGCTATTATTTCAGCTTTTTGGACTCTTCGAACAGTTACTATTAGCCAAACTAAATCCTTGGAGACATCCCACCCGTTTCCTCTAAATTCCTTAGGCCTGCATCCTCCCATTTAGACGTCAGCGCCCCTCGGAAACAGATGTGTTACCATGGAAACTTCCAGGCTTTCAGCGTGACCTTACTTAGTTCTCGGTATTCCCAGGTTGATAGTGGGAGTGAGTTTAATGATGATATGTGCTTCACTCTTGCTGAACACTGATGTTTGGAGTATGGTATCCATCCATGTTATGAAAAAGGAATGCTTGAGGAAATGGGTGTCTTATTACATCACTGCATTTTTTTTTTTTTTTTTACCTTGTGATCTGATAAGAATCTTGTTGTCTTAGCAGTGTTACCTTAAGCCCTGTTCACACCACCAGCGACTTTGTCGTTATATGTCGCTAGTCTCTGTTCTGTGAAGGCTCTTGTGGTGGGCGTTCCCAGTGCTGTCACTCTAATGTTATTGGTAGACTGCACGCACGTCTTTCCATATCTTTAGAAAATGCAATCACAAATGATATATAAAACTTAGCTATCATTCTAATTTGACTAGGAATTAGACTTAAAAGAATTAAAAGTAGCATTTTGCTGTTAGAGAGTGTTGTGATATAAACTACAGCAGTGCTCGGTTCATTAAATCATTAACTAGATTAACGATCGATCAATCAACGAATTAAACTCACTCATACTGCCAAAAATGACTTAAACATCATTTGAAACCGACAAATAATAAATGTTCTTGTCCCTAATAATAAACATAATGCAGGGGAAACTGTAATATGAACTACAGCAGTGCTAAACTGCTCGCTGCTTCATATTGACAACACAATTAACACAAACTATCAATGTATGAATCAAACTCACTACTTCCACGTAGTAGATGTAGACGTTCCACATCTCGTCTTTTGCACGCTCAAGGTCGTAGGTCGCTCACGCTCAAGGTCGTATTTTACATGTAAATGCATGACAAGTGCGCTCACGTAGAGAGTGACGTGCTCATTTTTTTCCAGGCATGACTGTGCCGCAGCCAGATGAAAAAAATCTCACCTGTTCAGAATGCTGCAAGCGCACAGCAGGTCATGTGACAAGAAACAACCAATTCTTGAAAACATTGAAAGCTCAGCAAAGATGGACGAAAATCACATCTGTACAGGGCGTTTTTCTTCTTCTTCTCATCTTAATAAATATATCTAGTAGTAGAGCTCATGCAAGGGCTGGATTCCATTTATCCATTTATCTGTACATGTCTTAATGGAGAACGAGGCTTATGATTGCTTAGCGACGGCAGACACAATACTCGAGCGCTTTTAAATGGAGGAGAAAGCAGCACGGCAGGCGTTTTCCTTATGTTTTTAGACGCAAAATGTGAATGGCCCCTGAGACTGCCGACAATTTCTTTTCCACACATCATTTTATTATATCCATGTTATAGTCAAATCATATAAAACAGTGAAATCGCTCTAGAACTCTGTCCTGTCTTGTCTGCACTCGAGATGATGACGTGAGCTCCACTAACAGTCTTCACTCCTATTGGTTGTCGCTTGCAAAATTCGCTGCTCATTTGCATAAACTTTTCAGAACTTTTGTCGCGTGATTCACGTCACTTGACATGCCTACAATTCTGCCAGCGGTCACTCGCTCGTGTCGCCGGAAGTCGCCAGCTCTCCATTGAAAATGAATGGGATCATGTCGCTTTATCACTGTGTGTCCTGGCGGTGTGAATGGGGCTTTATAATTGACTCACTTTGATGTTCTAGTTTTACCTGATTGGTTCAGTCTCACACATTGTTACCATCACATGTATACTGCTTTGGAAATCTGTGTCACCTTCAGGCTTGTGGTTATTAATATCCCAGCTCTTCTCTGAGAGAATCTTAAGAATGTCTATCAGAGGACAACCTCATTATCAGGAGAATGGGAATAACAGTCTTGTCGCTATTAGAGAGTCCTGATTGTCTGGGTGGAGTGGGAATATCCTTATAGTGATAGTTCACCCAAAAATAATGAAAATTCTGTCATCACTTACTCACCCTCAAGTTGTTCAAAACCTGTATGAATTTCTTTCTTCTGCTGAACACACAAGGAAGATATTTTGAAGAATGTCGGTAACCAAATAGTTGATGGGCCCCATTGACTTCCCATAGGTTTTTTAAAATTATTCCATTGACTGCTCATACTTCCTTTTTTTGGTTTGTGGTTCTGACCATAATGGTTGTAAAACAGCAAAGATGGTTGTTGTTTTTTTATTAACAAACCTCAGAAGATGAAATGGTTTTCAACATGTCATGTTCTAAAGCTCTTGTAATGGTTGCCTGTTCATAAATCATAAATGGCCACTGTATTGCAGGAGGGCGAGAGGTTGGACTTTGCCTGTGTCATCATGTGTTGGGAATGTAAGAGGCAGTTACTGAAGTGCTGTGCTCAATGAATGAGCTCGTGGGAACGAGAGGGGAATATTCCAGAGTGCTGCTGTACTGCCGTATTCAGTTGGATTCAGAAGCAACAGACTAAGACAAATGATAGAGAGGAACGAGGAGGGAGACGAAAGTGTGAGTTTGTGTTATCACTAGTACGCAGTCGCGTTTAGAAGCGCTATCTGTTGCTACAGCTGGACTGCAGTGAGGCACTCGTGAGCGCGTAGCTTTGTATTACAGTGAGTTTTTATTACATTGTTTGTGTATTTAACTTTGTAACTCTTATTTCATGTTTAAGTATTTTAAATACAGTGTCACAAAATGAATACTGAGATTGCATGGTTTTTAAAGACATATCACGGGTTGAGTGTGCACGTCTGCTGACTTTTGATCCGCACATGGGTGTGGCCTATTGCGTTTTTTCCAACGCACAGTTGCCGGCTTAAATTTAACGGTACAGATCCGTGGTCATGACACCTATCCCCACAGACCTGTCGGACTGAAACCAGGCTGAGCTGGTCGTAATCTCCTGTCTGATCTGAGCGGACATTGAGATGGGATTGTTTTGGGAGAGGCTGGGAGGGGGAAGGGCGGCATGCACCCAGCTGATCTGGACTAAAACAAAATGTTTCAGTAAAGCGCAAGCTGTGCATTAGATCTTCGGTCGTTCATCACGTTTCTCATCTGGATGGGTTGAAGTTATGATTGAGTCAAGGACCTCACTAATGGATCAGCCATTAGCTAATCACTTCCTTATCTGCTTTCTCTTTTCTATTCTCCCGTCATTATATTAAGCGGATGTTTTGTACATAGCAGCCACTGATTGGGCTGATCTCCTGTGGTTAATTCTCTTCATAAACCTTTGCTGTTTCTGTCTCTTCCATATTTAGCATGATGACCGCCATCTTCTCTTTCCTCCCATTCGGCCCCCCGTTCCACCATCTTTTCCTTTATTTCCCTCATTTCTTCTATCCACATGGGGGGTTATAATGGAAAGATGGCAGTTCTGGCCAGCATAACAAAAGACTGTATTGATCCAGGCTGACAGTGCATTGCATGGCTGACTCCATAGTCTGGCCACTCTTCACATTGTTAAAAATGCTGTTTTGTTAGTTTCTCTGGCCTTGGATTAGCCTGAACCCTCCCCAAACACGTCCTATAATGGATTCGCTTCAGCAAATGGAGCACACGGCCCTTAAATGATCTTAGCATGTGATGCCTGACAACATCCACATGCAGTCACACAACAATGCTTTTGTCAAATTTAGAAATTGAATGAAACTTTTTTTTTTATATACATGACTTTTGCACAGATTTTTGTCCCGATTTGCAGTCTGGATGAGCTAGTTGTCTAAAGTCATCACCAGTCCGAAGATTTTGAGCAGTTGGAATTGACAGATTTCGTATTGTGTATGATGGCCACAGATTTTGATTCCATCCAGTTGGAGATATAAAACAGGTTTGATATTTTGAGCGATTTTAGAACATATTAGCTGCTTTTCCTCCATCAGGCCAAACCGTTCTCATTGCTTAACCGTTCCATTCCATGCCGATCCGGCCCTGCCGGTACAGATATGGTTTAATTTTCCACTGTGGGTCACAGAGCTCGTTGGAATGAATACAAAATTGAACAAAATCATTGCTTTACAGACAATATGAGATGTAAATAGCGACCGTGTTATGGAGGCTGATCAAATATTTATTTTAATTTTATTATTAACTTCACTCAAATATTGTGCTTTGCCATTTATAGAGAAACTGGCTGCCAGGCAACAAACAAGTGACCAATCCTGAGTGGCAACATCACTACACACATTCTACCAGCACGAGTGAAGTGGCGTTTAGTGTATGATCAGATTTTCGGCAAATGTATGAAGCCTAGTGTTTTAAAATCTTCTCTGGTTTTAAGTGGTGGTGTGTAATTCCAGGAGTTTGTTTATTATAGTTTATTTGCCATGAAAATAGCATTTAGCCTTAAATAAATGAATAAATAAAAACACAGAAAGGGTTAATATGTTGCCATGCTATTACTGAAACAGATGAAGAATGTTCATTTGTTCACACATATGTGTGGAATGACTCCAGATGTTCACACCTGTGTGTGAAGTGAATTCTTCTACCCTTGTCCTCGGTTAGCTTTTTATCACTTAAGACTTCTTCTTAAATGGATCAGCAGCAGACCTTGCATTCCAAGAAATCCAGTCAGTCTGGAGATCGAGATTGAACCTATCTGAAAATCAGCTCATAACAGCTTTTATCATCATATTACCTAACTACAAATAAACATGACACATCATGGTCTTTATTTATGAGTACAAAGATTTTTGAGAATATAATTGAGTCATTGTGCAATGTTTCCAGTGTCAACAACAACCTTGGTTTGTTTGTTTTTTGCATCAGAATAAGATGCTGTTGAGATTATGCTGTTGAGATCTGCTGTGGAAACATTTGGAACGGTTCTAGATCATCCAGCTTCATGCTATTGGTAGAAAAAGAGCTACAGAGACATTTGCTGTAACCTGGGTGGGACCCATCTTTGGTTCAGTCATTCTGGACACTAATGGCGCTTTTCCACTACACAGTACCAGCTCGCCTCGGCTCGCCTCGCCTCGACTCGACTCAGCTCGGCTCGGCTCGGCTCGCTTTTCGCTCCGTTTTCCATTGCAGATAGTACCTCCACAATAGTACCAGGTCGTCATAGCGACGCCGCAGGAAACTGCCGTGACTTAATCTTTTACGCGAGACGCGCGAGACACACCCGCTACCCACACACACAGGACAATGGAGGAAATCGAGTGTATGCTGTTTTTGGATGTTTTTGCTGTTTTTTATTCAGGATACTCCGTCTGGCGCGTGCAATGATGACGCAGTGAATAGTGACGATTCTCTCTGACCAATCAGCAGTCTGCCTTGTTTTCACGTCACATTTTAGTATCGCCTCAGCTCGCTTAGAACCTCGCCGGAGGTGGTACGAAAAAAAGTACCTGGAAGCAGGTACAGGTACAACTTTTACATAGTGGAAAACCAAACAGAGCCGAGTCGAGTCGAGTCGAGGCGAGCCGAGGCGAGCTGGTACTGTGTAGTGGAAAAGCGCCATAACATCCCCTCCACCCTCAAATGCAGCTGAAATCACAACGCCCCCACCCTACTGACAGTATGGGACAAATGCAGTTGGATTGGGCTTTGGATTGGTGGGGGGTTGTGTTCAGAGTCAGTGGGGGGCTGATGGCAGCACTCTCTTTGTGCTGGTTTGCTCAGAAGCGTGAGGAATGTCCGCCTGGCCCCCCATGTGCTCAGCTGTTGGCCATTGCTGGGGAGAGTTGTGTCTTTTAACTCATAAAATATCCGCTTGGTTTTAGGTACCTCCCTCGAGTGAGTGTTTGTTTCATACAGACTTAGTGTTGTCATTTTTTTTTTATTGATTTGCATAAATATAATATACAGTAGTCAACATTTGAAGTGGATCAAAAAAAGTTCATCAAAGTTGTCCTAAGACAAGAACGGGTATTGTTCAAAATTCATGTATAACTTTGATGAAAGGTTTTGATCCACTTTGGATTGTACATTGTAATTTTATCGTGAAATATTTTTTTTTTATT
Organism: Leuciscus leuciscus; assembly: GCF_965113295.1. NCBI lineage: Eukaryota > Metazoa > Chordata > Actinopteri > Cypriniformes > Leuciscidae > Leuciscus > Leuciscus leuciscus. The sequence goes on along the minus strand of NC_138740.1, from coordinate 28,943,552 downwards.
GGTCCTTTTATTGCTATTACCAGGAAGTTATTCCCATTGTTTCCTGTTAGAGAACTCTTTTGCTGTACTCTTGTTCTTTTCTGATCAGATTGCCACACTGAGGTTCTTCAAAAATAGATTTTTTGCTTACTAAGCCCAAATTCATGTGGAAGGGCATTTGGCATGGACATTTGGAGATTAATTTATTAACATTAAGTCTTTGCCCTCTTTTAGAAAATGGATGTCAGTGGAGTCAAAGTTCTAGAGTCGGCCGACGACATCCAGGAGCGCCGACAGCAGGTTCTGGACCGGTACCGTCGTTTCAAGGAGCTGTCTACTGTGCGAAGACAGAAACTCGAGGACTCTTACCGGTTCCAGTTCTTCCGTCGAGATGCAGATGAGCTTGAGAAATGGATCCAAGAGAAACTACAGATTGCCTCTGATGAGAACTACAAGGACCCCAGTAACCTACAGGTGAGAGAAAAGCAATTTTGAAGGTTCCAAAGTGACTCTTCTACTCAAGTTTACAAGTTGTAAACTTAACAACTGCAATCCAACCCAATCCGACTTCAGATGCAAAAGCCTCTAAGTGCTATCTGAAATTTTCTTCTAAAATTTGAATTTTTTTCAAGCTCGTATGTTGAAGTTCAGTTATTTCACTTTAATGACAATTAATAGGTAATTTTCATTGCCATTAAAGTGAAATAACTGAACATAAACATACAAGCTTGATAAAAATTATCATTCTAGAAGGAAATTTCAGATGGCACTTAGAGGCTTTTGCATCTGAACTCTTCATATATATATATATATATATATATATATATATGAACAACTTGTAAATCACTCAGGGAAACAAATAAAAAATAAAGTACTAAAATGTGTTATCACACATTCCTGTTCCTGAAGTGACTCCTCCCTTAAGTTGTAAATTCCTTGACTGGGTGTCTGCTGTAATCAACAGTAAATTTATGTGTAGAGTCATCAGATTATAATAGCTTGAATACATATTGAACACATGCATACAATGACTTTTATCAAAAGTATATATTGTGACATATGCAGATGATTATGGAGTTGGTTGAAATTAGGCCTTATAGAGTTGCAAAGCTCTCTAAAGAAATGCATCTTCACAAAATACATTGTTTAAAAACGAGAAGTTTAAGAGCTGCATAGTATGCGTCGACTTTACCATTATTTTTGTCTTACAGAGCTTTCTTTTTTTCCATCTCTTAGGGAAAGCTCCAGAAACATCAAGCCTTTGAGGCAGAGGTGCAGGCTAACGCTGGGGCCATTATCAAACTGGACGACACCGGCAACCTCATGATATCTGAGAGCCACTTTGCATCTGAAACCATCCGAGTAAGAGACTCTTTCTTTTTAATACCACATGCTACATTTCCATAACGCTGAAAAGTGTAATTTGTAGTTTTTTTAACATCATCCTATATGGATCAGTCTTTTACGCCTTACCGGACCTCTCAGCGACCAATAGTAAAAAGTGTCAATTATGGCGCTTTCATTCAAGTAGGTGCTTGAGTGCCGTGAAACTTCTTAAATTTCTTCTGCTTCTTTTGACAGTGCATGTCCCTTGAAAGAACTGCGTGCAGTGTTTTTTTTTCCGGTGTACCTCAACTTCCTTACTCGGTCTTTCTATTACAGTCCAAGCTGACTTTCTATTTCAGAAAACAACATTTCTAGACTTCATCTGAGCTGTCCTAGAAAAAATATGTGTGACAAGGAGAGCATTTTGTTTTGATCCTAACTCTCTTGTCTTTGTCGCCTCTTTAAACTCAGACCCGTCTAGAGGAGCTTCACCGTCTGTGGGACCTCCTGCTGCAGAAGACTAAAGAGAAGGGAGTGCGTCTCCTGCAGGCCCAGAAATTGGTGCAGTATCTCCGTGAGTGCGAGGATGCTCTGGACTGGATCAGTGACAAGGTGAGAAACAATAGTAGGCGTCATATATTGTGCTATAGGCGTGTTTGGTCAATTGTGAAAAATAATTTCACCCAAGATATTTGAAGACGCACTGACGAAACTTTCTTGCAGGAAGCGATTGCCACCTCAGAGGAGCTTGGGCAAGACCTGGAGCATGTGGAAGTTCTACAGAAGAAGTTTGAGGAGTTCCAGACAGACCTGGCAGCCCACGAGGAGCGTGTGAACGAGGTGAACCAGGCAGCTGGTAAGCTAACCCAGGAGAACCACCCAGAGGCTGAGCTCATCTTGAAGAAGCAGGAGGAGGTGAATGCTGCCTGGCAGAGGCTGAAGGGCTTGGCTCAGCAGAGGCAAGGCAAGCTGTTTGGAGCTGCTGAGGTGCAGCGTTTCAATCGGTAAGTTCACACCAACGACGATAACTATAAAGTTTTAATAATCTTTCTATTTCTCTGAGAACAAGGAATGTTCCTGATGTAATCACTACTTTTTATAAAAAATTGCCTTTAATTACTGAAATTTTCTGTTCTGGCCTACAGGGATGTGGATGAGACAATCAGCTGGATTAAGGAAAAGGAGCAGCTGATGGCGTCTGATGATTTTGGTCGTGACCTCGCCAGCGTTCAAGCCCTGCTCCGGAAACACGAAGGTCTGGAAAGAGACTTGGCAGCCTTGGAGGACAAGGTCAGTCTCAGCCTATCCACAAACTTTTTTTTTTTCTATTTCACAATGCAGGCCAAATCAAATTTATACATTTATTCTCTAATTGTTTTTTTATGTACATTCAATTTAATGCACTCTCTGTTATACGCCCATGTTTAAGCAATGTGCAATCATTCTTTGTGTATGATGTAGACATGCTCTCCTGTCTTCAGGTAAACACTCTTGGTGGTGAGGCAGACCGTCTGCAGCAGACACACCCCCAGAACGCTACTCAGATCCACCTGAAAAGAGACGAACTCATTACCAACTGGGAGCAAATCCGTACCCTGGCGGCTGAGCGACACGCTCGCCTCAATGACTCCTACAGGTGGGTTAATACACACCTTTTTGCTTTTGATTGCTTCAAATTGAGATTGTAATGTTAAGCTCATCTCACACAGTGCTAGCTTGTGATCTTATGATTTATGATTTTTTTTTAGGCTGCAGCGCTTCACTGCAGATTTCCGTGATCTGACCAGCTGGGTGACCGAGATGAAGGCTCTGATCAACGCAGACGAGCTGGCCAACGATGTGGCTGGAGCTGAGGCCCTGCTCGACCGCCACCAGGAGCATAAGGTATTATCCTAACATCTAAACAAGTAGAGCTACATGGGAAAATTAAGTTTGGATTGAATATTGGATCTACAACCTTTCTTTCTATAAACATTTTTTTTATAGAAACAAACCTATTTGAGTGTGATTTGGTAATTAAGTATTGCTATTGTAATTGCGCTTACAGTGTTGTTCTACCAAGGATGCTTGGCATTGAAAGACTGATTGTGTCCATAATGTTTTATCAGGGTGAGATTGATGCTCATGAGGACAGTTTCAAATCTACTGATGAGGCTGGGCAAGCCCTGCTGAACACTGGGCATTATGCTTCTGAGGAAGTCAAGGAAAAGGTGTGTCTGACCACAGATCTGTGTTTTTGTAGACTATTTGCAAACTCTTAATTGAAGCCTTTGTAAATCTAAAGTGAGCAGCACCTGAATGACTCCCCATTTTGTGTTCGTCTGTGTAGCTGGGCATACTCTCTGAAGAAAAGGTGTCTCTTCTGGAGCTGTGGGAGCTACGCAGGCAGCAGTATGAGCAGTGCATGGACCTGCAGCTCTTTTACAGGGACACCGAGCAGGTTGACAACTGGATGAGCAAGCAAGAGGTACGAATTTGTGTAGAAATCATTCATCTTATATTGTGAAGATCACACTTTCTCTCAAACATGTAACAAAAATGTAGTTTTAAAGATTTGAAAGGTCTCAATATGTATTCCTCAAGGCTTTCCTGCTGAATGAAGACTTAGGTGACTCTCTGGACAGCGTTGAAGCTCTTCTGAAGAAACACGAAGACTTTGAGAAATCCCTCAGTGCCCAGGAAGAAAAAATCACCGTAAGAAATCACACAGTCTGATGTACAATTCAAGGCCTGGTACAATTTATTTGACAAATCTTACAGTTTTTAATTCTTTTAATTCTGTATTGAAATGTACAGGCCCTGGATGAATTTGCCACCAAACTGATCCAGAACAATCACTACGCCAAGGAGGATGTGGCCACCCGCAGAGATGCAGTAAGTGGAGATTAGCACCCTGAAATGTCCTTCATTTCACGCTCGCAAGCACTTTCCTCCTCTCAATTATTGCTGACAGAAGTGCTGAATCACTGGTAATACTATAATGTAAACGCCTTTTCTTCTACTTCAGCTGCTGAGCAGACGCAACGCTCTTCATGAGCGTGCTCAGTTTCGCCGTGCCGCCCTGGAGGACTCTTTCCATCTGCAGCAGTTCTTCCGGGACTCTGATGAGCTCAAGAGCTGGATAAATGAGAAGATGAAGACCGCCACTGACGAGGCCTACAAGGTATGTTGTCCTAGAACTACTACAAGTTGTGCTGCACATTTGGATTCAGTTGTCTATATTTCTTAATATCTCTCATCCTCTTTTCCTCCCCATCTCTGTTCCTTCTTTTTTTAGGACCCATCCAACCTGCAGGGGAAGGTACAGAAGCACCAGGCCTTCGAGGCCGAGCTTTCTGCTAATCAGAGCCGCATTGATGCGCTGCAGAAGTCAGGCCAAGAGCTGGTTGATAGGAAACACTATGCCTTCAGCGAGGTGTCCACCCGAATGGATGAGGTCAGCTCTCAGTGGAAGAAACTTCTAGAGGCAACTGAGCTCAAAGGTGAGAAAATGCTCAAGAGTGTGAATATAGCGTGGACAGAAACCATCTGACTGACAATTAATGTAACAACCACTGTTCGTTTAGTTGTGTGTTATGAAACCATACATTTTTTGGCTCTAGTTCAAAACTGTGGCAAACATGTAACACAAGTAAAAATATAGATATTTTTTAATGATATCACATCCTTTACCCTTGTAGGGATTAAGTTGCGTGAAGCAAACCAGCAGCAGCAGTTCAATCGTAATGTGGAGGACATCGAGCTGTGGCTGTATGAGGTCGAGGGACACCTGGCCTCCGATGACTTTGGAAAAGACCTGACCAGCGTCCAGAACCTTCAGAAGAAACATGCTCTGCTAGAGGCTGATGTGGCTGCCCACCAGGTAACAATGTCTGACTGATTTAAAAAATAACTGATATAAGATATATGAAGACTTTCATGTATACTTGTACTTGTACATTGTATTTCATGTACAATTCACAGTTTTACTAAACATCTAAACTTCCTTCAGCTTAACTGACAGCTTGTTTCTCTCCTCTTGACAGGACCGTATTGATGGCATTACCATCCAGGCCAGGCAGTTCCAGGAGGCCGGCCATTTTGATGCTGATAACATCCGCAAGAAACAAGAGGCTCTCGTGGCACGCTACGAGGCCCTAAAGGAGCCCATGGCCGCCCGTAAACAGAAGCTTTCAGACTCTCTGCGCCTTCAGCAACTTTTTAGGGATGTAGAAGATGAGGAGACCTGGATCCGAGAGAAGGAACCTATTGCTTCCTCCACCAACAGGGGTCAGTGTAATTAAATTACATGAAATGAGGTCTTGGTCCAAAGAAGTTGGCATTCTACAGACTATCTAAAATAACTATAAACTGTTGACATTCATATAACAATGATCTTCTTGTACCCTCTCAGGAAAAGACCTTATTGGAGTCCAGAACCTTCTGAAGAAACACCAGGCTCTGCAGGCAGAAATCTCTGGTCATGAGCCCAGAATCAAGGCTGTTTCTCAGAAGGGGGAGGCCATGGTTGATGAGGGTAGGATTTATTTCTAAGACATTGACTTTGTATTAGGCTTTGTTTCAGAATTGAACACCTTTAGTCAATGTAGAAACAATAAATTTGAAGTATTTATTTCCCCACCGTTTCAGGTCACTTTGCAGGGGAGGATGTGAAAGCTAAGCTCCAAGAGCTGCACAACCGCTGGGACGGACTAAAGGGAAAAGCGACCCAGCGTAGACAGGATCTGGAGGACTCCCTTCAGGCTCAGCAGTACTTCGCTGATGCCAACGAGGCCGAGTCCTGGATGAGAGAGAAGGAGCCCATTGTAGGAAGCACAGACTATGGCAAAGACGAGGACTCTGCAGAGGTAAACAGGGAGGGGGACTGGAATTTATCTAGAATGGACCTATTTTTGGTTTAGAGGCCTGAAATTAGTTATAACCTCATATTTGAATGAAACTTGCAAAGTAAGGGGAAAAAATTATTCATTTACTGTTCTGGTGTTCGTTTCATATAGTATTTCTCATTCATGTTTAATTATTAAGATGTTTAATTGGCAGAACTAAAATTAATTTGCGTTGTAATGTCTCAAATTGCAGTTTCATGTTTAAAAAAAATGGATGGGCACTGAAATCTCATTGTTATCATTTACAGGCTCTGCTGAAGAAGCATGAGGCACTGATGTCTGATCTGAGTGCATATGGCAGCAGCATCCAGGCCTTAAAAGAACAAGCTCAGGGCTGCAGAGTAAGACCACATAACAACACTACTACATTGACCAAAAGGAAATAACATAGACTACATGTGCACCTTTGTTCATTTCATGTCAATGAAAATGTGGTCCTTTTTCATGGATTTCATCAACAGCAACAAGTGGCCCCCACGGATGATGAGACCGGTAAGGAGCTGGTTCTTGCTCTGTATGACTACCAGGAGAAGAGTCCACGTGAGGTCACCATGAAGAAGGGCGACATCCTCACTCTGCTCAACAGCACCAACAAGGTGATTAATAGGGCATGCCTCATGTTACTTAGCATGACAGTTTGGATCTAAATGACCATTTGAACTCATTCAAGTAATATATTTATCTTGTCCTCAGGACTGGTGGAAAGTGGAAGTGAACGACAGGCAGGGCTTTGTTCCCGCGGCGTACGTGAAGAAGTTGGACCCGACTCAATCTTCCTCTCGCGAGAATCTGCTAGATGAACAGGGCAGCATCGCTCTGCGACAGGATCAGATTGACAACCAGTAAGAGTCATTCTGCTTTCAGTTTTCTTATCAAATGATTGTGGGTAGATTTCTCACTATATGTTTAATATGCATGAGGGCTGTCAATGTAAGTCAGTAAGATTTTTTATTATTAAATAAAAAAATATTTAATTATTTTATTCAGCAAGGATGCATTAAATCGATCAAAAGTCACAGTAAAGAATTTATTCATCCGGATGAATTCATGTGTTCATGAAAGAATCCTGAAAGAAATTTTTTTTCAGCATTTACAAGAAGAAATGTTTCTTGAGCAGCAAATTTAGCATATTATAATATTTTCAATAAATATAATATTTGAATAACTAATTAATCTACATATCGTGTAATTCACTAAACAATTTTTATCGATTGAAAGTGTGAAATGTGAACATGTATGTGTACATGCTTTTCTACCTCACATCTTACATTCCAACAAAATCATTTTTCTTTAACACAAAGCCTCTTAAGATCTTAACATCTTTATTCTTCCTGTAGCTCAAAAAGGGCATCTGTTAAAAACTAACCCTCAATAATGTTTCTGACCCCTCGTTACTCCTCTTTTTCCTTTATTTTCTTTCTTTCTTCATTTAAATGCTTGCATGTGTCTGCTTGCCCTGCCCTGTGGCAGGACTGTGGTCACCAAGGAGGTGTGCAGCGTATCTATGCGCATGAAGCAGGTGGAGGAACTGTGAGTAGGCCTAACCTATGTCATTCCTTTGATCAAAGAAGCCTTTGATCAATCATTCCTCTCATCCATATGGCATTTCTGTCACTTTAAGTCCTCTAACATTCTGTCCTTCCTATTATATATCCCTCTGTCCAGATAATTCTCATTCCTTCTCAACTCTTCTATTTCATCAAGGGATAGAAGTTCACATCTCTTTTGAGCTTTTTCCATTCGTAGAATTGGTGTCTAGAATTCATTCTGCATTTTCAGTGGCTGACTATGCAGATTTCTCGTCGTAGTTGAACCCCTGTCTGTGCTTCCACCTCTCATTTCCTCTCCTAGAGGGAGATGCTTCAGTCCCTGTGTTGAGGTGGGAGTTGCATTTAAGGTTCTGACTTCTCTCTTTATCCCTCTCTTCAGGTATGGTACCCTGCAAGACTTGGGAGAGAAGAGGAAGGACATGCTGGAGAAGAGCTGCAAGAAGTTCATGCTTTTCCGTGAGGCGAACGAACTGCAGCAGTGGATCAATGAGAAGGAGTCAGCGCTTACTAATGAGGAGGTCGGCTCTGACCTGGAGCAAGTGGAAGTGCTGCAGAAGAAGTTTGATGACTTCCAGAAGGTATGTTTCTCTTACACATCTGTGACACATTTATCATCGGACACTAGCATTGGCTTGAACATATTTCCTAATTCTAAACTCTTTGTTTTGTCTTTTTATTTTTATTTTTTATTGTTCACTAGGATCTGAAAGCAAATGAGTCTCGGCTGAGGGACATAAATAAGGTGGCATCTGAGCTGGAGTCTGAAGGACTGATGGCGGAAGAAGCTCCGGTTGTGCAGGCCCAGGTGAGAGGAAAACGCTTTATACACACAATTAATTTGATTATACATACACATACATACACTACTGTTCAAAAGTTTGGGATTGGTAAGATTTTTTTTTTAAATGTTTTTGAAAGAAGTCTCTTATTCTCACAGAAGCTGCATTTATTTAAACAAAACTATAGTAAAAACAGTAATATTGTGGAATATTGTTACAATTTAAAATAGCTATTTTCTATTTTGAATATATTTTAAAATGTCATTTATTCCTGATTATCAAAGTTGTATTTTCAGCATCATTACTCCAGTCATAAGTGTCACATGATCCTTCAGAAATCATTATAATATGCTGATTAGGTGCTCAAGAAACATTTATTATTATCAGTGTTGGGAACATTTGCGCTTATATTATTTTGGTCAAAACTGTAATACATTTTTTTCTTTGATCAATAGAATGTTTAAGAGAACAGCATTTATTTAAAATACAAATCTTTTGTTACATTGTAAATGTCTATCAAGTCACTTTTGATCAATTTAACACATTCTTACAGAATAAAAGTATTAAAAAATAAAACTTTTTCAAACTTTTGAATGGTAGTGTGAATCATGATCTTTTCTAAATTAGTCATTCTGCTCATCATCATTTACATTTAAATGTGGGAGTATACATACATCAGAGTAGTATGCTTATTTGTATGCCTGAATTTATGAGCATCATAGATGTGGTGACCTTGTCTATTTTTCCCCCTTTCTCCTTCCAACCCTCCATTCCCTCCTCCCACCATCCCTTCATCCTACCATCAGCAACTAGAGATGCTGGGCTCAGCTCCTGGCAAGGTCATTATTATTTTATATCATTCATATCATCTTTACAACAGTTGGAGTGTCTGCATGAAACAAACACAAGAATATCATGTGATATTTTTGTGGGTTGAACTGATTGTATTCCTATTTTATTTCACAGGATGAAGCTGACTCTAAAAGTGCATCTCCATGGAAGGTAATGTAGCATGTTGGATTTCAAATGCTTTAGACATAATCTATTATATCATCTAATCTTTGGTCTTTGAGATTGATGCATGTGTAGTTTTGATGCAGGGTCTTGTTTGACCTGTATGTTAACCACAGTGTTGTATATTGACTGTGGTTACAGAAAGAAAAGAACAGTCTGGTTCTTTTAATTCACATGGTGATACTCTCTTGATTGGTGTGTTTCTTATCTGTTCTTTTGCAAATTTTTCAACTCAATATAGTCTGTTCGCTTGGCTGTTCAAACAACGGCCAACTTTAATACTATTAAGGTAAGATCCTAGGTTCTTCGTTGCAATCTTTAAATCGTCCCACAACCCATTCCACTAAATCTGCTTTGTGGCCTGTGTACCTGGAGGACTACCTCATTGTGGTGGTCTTGTACTTATACCATGGTCTCTTATTCCCTTTGTCTCATTACTGAACCATCAACTGTGCAGTTGCATCCCCCCACCCCCCTTTTCCTTTGAGTACATGTTGCCCACTTGAAATAACTCCTTTATGTCTTGACACCATCTGTTTTTTGGTGGAGGTATAACAGCCATTCTAGAATGCATTAACGCTTCTTTTTTTCAGTTTGTGGCAGATGCATCCACCCCAGTTTCCATATTTGTTGACTGCCATCACTCATCCTATGTGCTTAAATGTTGTAGCCTTTCTGTTTGTTCCACTCATCCATACTTTTGCTTTTGCTGCTGAAATGAAGAGCAAAGTATGACACAAAGGATTTAGAAGCGTTTATGTAGTGCTTTGGATAGTGGATTGGCTGTTAAACATATTTCTAAATATACATTGCCAAAACATTTTTGTTTCTCACCAGTCGTTTTATATCATTCAAGATTAATCTGTTGCCTGCGGTCAAGGATCACATCATTGTCTTATGTAGACCAATAACGTAAGCTCTGATTGGCTGCTAATGGTTTTATGTTGGTGTATAGGAGCTGAACAACCGCTGGAGGGCCCTGCAGCAGCTGGCTGAAGACAGAAGCAACATGCTGGGTAGTGCTCATGAAGTGCAGAGGTTCCACAGGTACATATATGGCACTTTATACTGTTATACTTGTACGATACAAGCCACGTGAAATGCAGAGAAATTCAGCTAGTGTGTGATTCACAGGGATGCAGATGAGACCAAGGAATGGATTGAAGAGAAGAACCAAGCCCTGAACACCGATAACTATGGCCATGACCTCGCCAGCGTGCAGGCTCTGCAGCGGAAGCACGAAGGCTTTGAGAGAGACCTTGCCGCTCTAGGAGACAAGGTAAAATTCATCTTCATTGTTTTAGTTAGAGTTTTCTTGGTTCATTCCTTGCCTAAAACATCAGCTAAATATCCTCTTCTCCCTGTGGCAGGTGAACTCCCTGGGTGAGACTGCAGAGCGTCTGATTCAGTCTCATCCTGAGGCTGTGGATGACATCCAGGAGAAGTGCACCGAGCTGAACACAGCCTGGAGCAGCCTGGTGGGTCGTGCTGACCAACGCAAAGAAAAACTGGGCAACTCTCACGACCTGCAGCGCTTCCTCAGTGACTTCAGGTGAGAAGGATTAATAAAAAGAGATGAACATACGTGTTGCAAAAGGAACAACTTAGATAAACTAGATGGTATTAAAGCAGTAGTATAGAAGTCTCTAAACAAATCTGTGCTTCTTTCTCACAGGGATCTCATGTCCTGGATCAATGGCATCAGAGGCCTCGTGTCTTCTGACGAGCTGGCCAAAGACGTCACTGGAGCTGAAGCCTTGTTGGAGAGACATCAGGTACTGAATGCTGCCAAAAACATCTGTGATCTGTATTTTGTCACATTACTGTTTTACTTTTAATAATACGATTTAGTTGTTCATGGACTAAACACAGTTTTGCAAAGGAAACACTTTTTTAAACACTCACATGTTCCCATTCTCTAGGAACACCGCACTGAGATCGATGCTCGTGCAGGCACCTTCCAGGCCTTTGAGCAATTTGGACAGCAGCTTCTTGCCCGTGGCCACTACGCCAGCCCTGAGATCCAACAGAAGCTGGAGGCTCTTGACCGGGAGCGAGCTGACCTGGAGAAGGCCTGGGTTCAGCGCAGGATGATGCTGGACCAGTGTCTGGAACTGCAGGTCAGCAGGGATCATGTTTACTTTTAACACACAAAACATTGACATTAGGAAATGTTACAGTCAAATAACATTATATGTTTCTTTTTTGTCTTGTGTAGCTATTCAACCGTGACTGCGAGCAGGCTGAGAACTGGATGGCAGCTCGCGAGGCCTTCTTGGCCAGCGATGACAAGGGAGACTCCCTGGACAGTGTGGAGGCCCTCATCAAGAAACACGAAGACTTTGACAAGGCTATCAATGTGCAGGTCAGCAAGCACCATTGCGATATAACAATACAGTCGATCTCAATATTATTTGATTTTAAACGTGGATTTTTGTTTTGTTTTTGTGCTAATCATTTCGATTTGTCTGTCTTTGCAGGAAGAGAAGATTGCAGCACTGCAGTCTTTTGCTGACCAGCTCATTAGTGCTGACCACTACGCTAAGCCTGAAATCTTCAATCGCCGCAATGAAGTCTTGGACAGGTCCGGCTCCTTCTGTTTTATACTGCTCAGACTGAGTGAATCCATACCATGTAAATATTTGTGGGTTTCGTGTGATTTTATTTAATTCTGACCTCCAGGTGGCGCCGTCTCAAGGCTCAGATGATTGAGAAACGCTCTAAGCTGGGTGAGTCGCAGACTCTGCAGCAGTTTAGCAGAGACGTAGATGAGATAGAAGCGTGGATCAGTGAGAAACTACAGACCGCCACTGACGAGTCTTACAAGGACCCCACTAACATCCAGGTAACGTCACACTTCAGGCATCAGTCTCAGAACAGATCGTGCCAAAGTTCTAAAGATCAGTATCCCGCTTAAATCTAACCTTGTAAATCTATTAATACCATAATAAATTCAAGTGCAAATTAAAATGCATTTCTCTTGTTATCCCCGCCTCAACCAACCCCAATTGTTTTATTATATAGGAAATTAAACTGAACTTCTGTCTGTGTTCCCACTGTCTGTTTCTAGCTGTCCAAGCTGCTGGTAAGTGCAGTAGTGCCAAAGCTAACTAACCCCAGTAGGGTCTCTCCACTTGTCTATTGTCTTATTGTTTTGTCTGTAAATGTGTATTTGAGTTCCGTATGTCTATTAAATGTCTTGCTTTGTATAGCATCATCAGCTGTTTGTCATTGTTCCTTCCCGTGACCCATCGTTGCAGCCTTTCATTTTTAATTGCTGGGTGTGGCCTCCATTTTCATGTTGTGTCATTGAAGTTGGGATGTTTTGATTTAAATTCGTTCCTCACAGAAATTCTGTGCTTCTCATTGAGTTGTGGATCTAAAAGCAAACTTTGACAAAAGTAAAAGGCTGTGTTTGGAATAGCATAGTAGAATACTTCATACTATATCATTATTAAGTAAACATATAAACTGTGTTTTACAGTGAAGCGCAGCTCTGTTCATTTTGATGGTTTAAAGGTGCATTAAGCAACTTTTCATGTTAAAAATACCCGTTTTCTAACTCATACATGCTTAAACAATTGCCTGATGGGCTGAATGAGCCCTTCTCTGATCACTGAGATTGTCTCTATAATCCTGTAAAGTAAAATAAATAAGAGGGATTCGGGCCGGAATTTTAGACTGGGCGTGACGTCATGCGCGTTCACGGCACGCTCACCTGGCTGTCTGGCAGGTTTGTGTATTCGCCGCCATTCTCCGTAGAAGATGGATTCTAAGAGACCGGCTTGTAGTTCATTTCAAACACCAACGCAAACTCCACGTAAGATTAAAAAAAAGAAAACTTTTGTCCGTGAGCGTGCACACTTCTGGCTGCAGTTTCGCTTGCCGCCAGAGGGGGCATAGTTCTGCAAAAACTCAGAGACTTGCGCAATGCACCTTTAATATTTGAAAATGAAGAATTGAAGACAGCCATACATACTATTAGTATTTTCATTTTACAGGTATACTATAAAATACAAGTATTACATGAATATTCATTATTTTATTTTACTATAAAATATTAAAATAATTTTTTTTCTTATTTGAACATTTTTATTTATTACATGAAAAGTCTAGTTGAGCGCATTATCCACAGTATCCCACACTTTGTGCTCTAATTGTACTGCACATTTTGATAAATGTAGTTAGTCTTTCAAATATTACATGCATAAAAAAACGTCTAATATGCATGCTGCAATAGTAGTATGTTATGGTATGGTAGGGTGCTATTTCGAACATAGCCACAATAATGTATCAATTCAGAGAGATGCTGGAGAAGTGCTTTCAAACAATTAATTTTGCTTTGCTTTTTGTGGAATACTGTGTTAAAATAACAGAATCAGTTACATGTGTGCTACGGCCAGAATCCATATGCAGTTATGGTGTCAGCAGCCCGGCTTTTTTTGAGTGTCTCAGCAAATGCTTTAGATGAGCCGTTTGGAAGTGCTTTGTTCCTTCTCTCCATCTCTCTGGGTAATATAAAATGTGGAATGATCTTAGACAAAACACCCCAACTCCTAGATTTCTCCACAGAGTTTATTATGTGCTGGATGGCGTCCACTTCATTTTATTGAATGTTTCATCAGGCTTTGAATGTCATGTTTATAGAATGAGTTCCACGTTACGTGTTTGGTCCTTGTTTGGTGGTTTGTAAATTCACAGTCACTTCACTTTCAGTTTTTTTGTGTAATGTACACATTTTCATTTTATTTGGAAAGGTGTGCACTTTTGTGATTTATAGATAAGACATCACTTTTCACAGACAGTCTAAACAAAGGCATACACATAAAACGCACAAATGTATGTTACAGTAGCGTTAAATATGCACTGCTTTCATGGATATTGAGTTTTTACACAGATGTTTATATCAGTTTCCTGTACACATCTACAGAGGTAGATACAAAATCAGCTATTGCATTTTTACACCTGCACCCTTGCACGACTTCACTGTGTGGCTCAGTTTTGCTGTATTTCGCTTTCTTGCCACTTTCAGAGCAAGCACCAGAAACACCAGGCTTTTGAGGCTGAGTTGCACGCTAATGCTGATCGTATCCGCGGGGTGATAGACACGGGCAATGCTCTCATCCAGAGAGGTGCCTGTGCTGGAAGTGAGGATGCTGTCAAGGTAAAAGTTTCGGAAGTGTTTCAGAAATAGGCAGCTGCTGCGTTATGGTCTGTGCTCATTTTGCTTTGGTCGCGCTCATATTTGCTCTCAGGCTCGTCTTAACGCTCTGGATGAGCAGTGGCAGTTCCTCGTCAACAAATCTGCTGAGAAGAGTCAGAAACTAAAGGAGGCAAACAAGCAGCAGAACTTCAACACTGGCATCAAGGACTTTGACTTCTGGCTGTCTGAGGTATTTGTGACTTAATAGCTACTTAGGATAGTTCTTGGCACAATTTCTAACTAGAATAAATCCAAAAATTCTGACATTCTTCCTCTGCTCCTAGGTTGAGGCTCTTCTCGCCTCTGAGGATTATGGGAAAGATCTGGCCTCAGTCAACAATCTGCTTAAAAAGCACCAGCTTTTGGAGGCTGACATCTCTGCCCATGAGGTAGCTCACCGACTATAACTCCAGACATGCTCATGATTTTATTTTCAGTTAGCACATTCTGATGGCTCTTTGGTGTCTTTGTGCTCTTATAGGATCGTCTGAAGGATCTTAATGGCCAGGCTGACAGCCTGATGGCCAGCAATGCCTTCGACACTTCCCAGGTCAAGGACAAGCGTGATGCCGTTAACGGACGCTTCGTCAAAATCAAGAGCATGGCTGCTGGGCGCCGTGCCAAGCTGAACGAGTCGCATCGTCTGCACCAGTTCTTCAGGGATCTGGACGATGAGGAATCTTGGATCAAGTATGGTTTACATCATTCTGAGTGGTCTAAAATTGATCACACACTAACCTTTTTTTTCTTTTAAGGCTGTATACTAGATCTAATTAATTCTGTTCCATTAGGGAAAAGAAGTTGTTGGTGAGCTCGGAGGACTACGGACGTGATTTGACAGGAGTACAGAATCTGAGGAAGAAGCACAAGAGGCTGGAGGCTGAGCTGGGAGCACACGAGCCAGCCATTCAGGTGAGGAGACACCTGCAACATTGTTGCATATCGATTTATAGAAATGAAAAAGTCTTGACTGGAGCGTATTAAAGTCAAGTGAATCATAATTCTGAATGCTAACGGCATTTTTTTTGTCCTTGCAGTCTGTGTTGGAGACTGGGAAGAAGCTGTCTGACGACAACACCATAGGACAGGAGGAGATCCAGCAGAGGCTGGCCCAGTTTGTGGAGCACTGGAAGGAACTGAAAGATCTGGCTGCTGCTCGGTGAGAACGGTTTTCACTATTTTACTTTTTTTCAACCCCCAAACATTTGAACGGCAGTGTATATTGCCTTGGACAGGAATTTGAAAATTGTTTGGTTTGCCATTTTTTTAGCGGGCAGAGGCTTGAGGAGTCGCTGGAATACCAGCAGTTTGTGGCGAATGTGGAAGAAGAGGAAGCCTGGATTAATGAGAAACTGAACCTGGTCGGAAGTGAGGATTACGGTGATACGCTGGCAGCTGTGCAGGTGTGAAAAACTATAGTATTCATCAGATGAGCTTAATGAAAAATAAAATAGCTTGGTCTTGGACACACCTTCATATTGCTGTTTTTTTTATTTCTTTTTTGTCAAAACTTGGCTCTTCGTTTTCAGGGCTTGCTGAAGAAACATGAAGCATTTGAAACCGATTTTACCGTGCACAGGGACCGAGTGAATGATGTGTGTTCCAATGGAGATGAACTTATCAAAAAGGTATAGTTCAACTATTAGAAAGTCCATATACTGTAAAGTTGGCCCTTTGACCCTTTAATGCTTAATCACAGACAAGTTTCTATGAAGTTCAATGTGAGCTGATACCAATATCATTGTCATATTGTTTCTTTTTTGCAGGAGAACCACAATGTGGAGAACATCATGGCTAAAATTAAGGCCCTGCGTGGGAAGGTGTCAGAGCTTGAGAGAGCCGCAGCTCAGAGGAAGGCCAAGCTGGATGAGAACTCTGCCTTCCTGCAGTTCAACTGGAAGGCTGATGTGGTGGAGTCCTGGATTGGTGAGTTAACGATATTTCATGCAAATGAGAAGAAACTTTCATTTAAAAGAAGGATTGGCAAGAAATAAACTGTTATTTTCTCTTTTCACCCTTGTAATCTGTAACCCATTTGTGTCTTCGGCTTGATCAGGTGAGAAGGAAAACAGCCTGAAGACTGATGACTATGGTCGGGATCTCTCCTCCGTGCAGACTCTGCTCACCAAACAGGTGTGACATTGCATATGACAAACATATCTACAACACATTCGTAAACCATATTCTACATTCAGCACATCAAATCCTTTAAAGCTTTACTGTTAAATCTGACCGTCTTTCTTCTACCCATAGGAAACCTTTGATGCAGGGCTTCAGGCTTTCCAGCAGGAGGGCATCACCAACATCACAGCCCTGAAAGACCAGCTGTTGGCAGCCAAACACGTGCAGTCCAAGGCCATCGAGGCTCGTCATGCCACCCTGATGAAGCGCTGGAACCAGCTGCTGTCCAACTCAGCCGCACGCAAGAAGAAGCTTTTGGAAGCCCAGGAGCACTTCAGAAAGGTGTGAAGAATGACATTTTGCCTAAAGTATGACATTTTGTATGTCTGTAACTCTTGTTCTTATGTTCGCCACTCAATCCAGGTCGAGGATCTTTTCCTCACCTTTGCCAAGAAGGCCTCAGCCTTCAACAGCTGGTTTGAGAACGCTGAGGAAGATCTGACAGACCCCGTACGGTGCAACTCTCTGGAGGAAATCAGGGCCCTACGGGACGCCCATGATGCCTTCCGCTCCTCTCTCAGCTCCGCAGAGGCTGACTTCAGCCAACTGGCAGAACTTGATCGCCAGATCAAGAGTTACCAAGTGGTATCCAACCCATACACTTGGTTTACCATGGAGGCTCTAGAGGAGACCTGGAGGAACCTCCAGAAGATCATCAAGGTGATATTGGGATCCTGAAGCATACTTTTTTTCAATTGTTTGTCCATGTGAAGTAGACCAATATTAATTGGATGACATTTGACTTTTGAGATGATTGCTGAATATCTGAAACAAAAAATGTGCTTTATCTGATGCCAGTGACATTTTAATGTATGGTAACACTGTACAATAAGGTATAATTAGTTAATTAATTAGTTTCTAACATGAACTAACAATGTGTTTTACAGCATTTATTAATCTTAGTCAATATAAATAGTAGGGCTGTCGCACATCAATTTTGGCAAAAAAATGACCCCGGAAAAGCCATTATTGTGTTAGATGAGAAAAGCATTGAATACACACAACAGTTCTGATGTGGCTTTGTTTGGAACTATTTTCATTGGCAAAATTTAGCAAAAACGGACAATACTGACAATATTGTGTCCAAAATGTAACAATTGAGTTGATTTTATACAATAAACAAGATCACATTTACAACCGTGCAACAATTCGATTTTCTAAATCTATTATTAAAGGTTGAAATGAACATTTTATAACTGACTTAATTTGTCTCTTTATAGGAGCGAGAGTTGGAGCTACAGAAGGAGCAGAGGAGACAGGAAGAGAACGATAAACTCAGACAAGAGTTTGCCCAACATGCCAATGCTTTCCACCAATGGCTGCAGGAGACCAGGTACAGGGGACCATCATGCACTACTAAAGTGTTTTGTTCTCTTTCATTATAGATGAGTTATGCTCGAGGATTAAACACACACTTAGCATGCAACACATTTGACTCCACTGCATGACATCACACACATCTGTTTGCATTTAATCAAGCTTTCCTGATCTCCATGTAACTGTCGTAGACGGCCATTTTCATTCGTTTCATCCACTGTTTTTATAGTCTGAAGTCATTGCCTGCTTTGCCATGTTGTCTGTTTGGGTGAAGCTCTTCACATGGTCACACAATTCAAACCCATCTGGGCTTGATATGCAACAGTAGTGCTTTGCGCTGGTCACATGTGCTTTCATGTGCGTATTGAGTAGTGGCATTGTCACGGCTCAACTGTTCCTTTCTCTCCCTCCCTTATTTGTCTCTCTTTCCCCATTCCTTCGACCTACTCGCTGCTACCCTGATGCTTGGAATCATTTCTCTAAACAGGACATACCTTCTGGATGGGTGAATATCACAATTTTTTTCTATTTTACTATAGTATGTGTGTGTGTGAGTGTGAATGAATTGTTTAATGGGATTTTCTTGTCAGCAAATGGATGTCTAGGGACTGTCATGATAGAAACACACATTTGGTGTAAAATAAATCAGGATTTTGGGAGTTTCAGGGCAGAATAGACCAATGATTGGTTAGAACTAATACAGGGTGCCATCAAGAAGAATCTCACTTTACATATATTTTGCATATTTTACCGTATGTTTTGAAAAATATATTTCCAGATGTATTCCTTTCTGTTTTTTCACACTCTTTTTCCATTCCCTCTTCATCTCCTACCATCTCTGAATAGCATAGCCTATCGGAGGGTAATCCGTGTCTATCAGTATGAAGTCGATGATGATCTTTCTGGAAGGTCTTCTCCCTTTTTTCATCCTCTGATTGGCCTCTTACCCCTCACCCCACACACTTTTTGGGTTTTTCTTCTCCTCATGCACTTGAGTCTGATCCCCACTGTAAAGGCTCTGTGTGTGTGTTCAATCCCTTTTACTAACATTCACTGCGATGTGAGGCTTTTTTTGAGATGATCCCTTCCAGCTTCTTAATCCAACAAGCCTGGCTACATTCGGCACCAGTGTTGAGGAGTGTGAACACTTCATCTCATTCTTTAACCTTTTTTTCTCTTCTTTTTTCCCCCAGTTTTCAGTTATTTAAGTTTTTTTTTTCTTAATTTGGGGAAATGTTCATGCACCAGATTCAGGGTGGAAACTGCAATGTGATTTCCATGATTAGACTTTTTCAACATCCTGATCTGAATTTGAACAGCTGTGCATTAACATTTTTGGACTCTTACATTTATAATATGGCTAGTCAAGGAACTCTGAATCTTTGATTTTGCACATTTTGCAAGATCTGTACTTTAAACTAAAGCTAAGCAGTGGTACAAATATAGCAGTTTCTAACCCTGTTGACAGCAGCCCTAATCAAGCATGGTCTGGATTACCATGGATATAAGTTGGCTTTGTTAGCATGACTTTGGTTATTGTAGTTGCATTCTGGGGTGGCTTATAGTTTGTACTCTGTATCTACTACAAAACAATTGGTAAGTCATATTGTCATGTACAAAAATTCAGGAAGATTTAAGTTACAGCTCTAGAAGGAATGACAGAGGTTGTGCAAACCCATTTAAACAATATAGTATAACTCATAGTTATAAAAATGCACCTTTTTAACTCTCTGGAAATTACTATATATGTTTAATGATAGTTGACCTTATAACTGGCCTAGTGTTGTGAGAGCCACTCTTCTAAGGTGTAGACTGGCATGTGGAGTGAGTGAGATGTTTCTGGGTGGATGTGTCATGTGTTCTCGGACCTCTGCTGTTGGTTTCATTGCTTTGGTGTGTGGGCAGGTCCTGCATGGTGGAAGAATCCGGAACTCTAGAGTCGCAGCTAGAGGCCACCAAGGTGAGTTTGGGACCAGTGAATGGGTAATTCAATTTTGAATAACACTAAATGAATCCGTATTAGTGTTTTAATTCATGCTGTAGTTTATCAGTAGTACACTACAGTTCAAATGGTTTGGGTCAGTAAGATTATTTTCAGTGTTTCATGCTCACCAATGCTACATTTATTACAGTAAAAACTGTAATATGCTATTGAAATATTACAATTTGAGATAGCTGTTTTCTATCTTAATATATTTTAAAACGTCATTTATCCCTGTGATGGCAAAAGCTTAATTTCTGGCAGTCTTCAGTGTCACCTGATCCTTCGGAAATCATTTTAATATGCTGATTTGGTGCTAAAGTAACATTTCTTCTTATAAATGTTGAAAACTGCTTTATATTTTTGTGGAAACCGTGATACATTCTTTACTGGCTCTTTTGATCAATTTATTGCATCCGCTGTCACCAAATTTTTGATTGGTAGTGTGTATTATAGGGAATACATTCTTTTGTTAGTGCTCAAGTGTTTTATGTACAATATTGTGAACTCCGGGCCTGGTCATGGTCATGCAAATTGATCAAATCTTAAAAAGTTGTGGAAATTTCCAGAGTGAATTCAAATAAAAATCTAGTAATGCTCAGCTCTAAATTATTTTATCTGCAAGACCTTTCTTTTTGTCAGTGCAGTCTTTGATAAAATTATTTGTCAAAACAAATCCTTATCTAGTCTTAAAGTAAATGTGTACATTTCGATATTTAGCGTTTCAACAATACTGGAAATAGTCAGTGTAATGTTTTTCTTCAGCTAGAAGTTACTCTGTATGTGTCCTATTTAGATAAAATGGTTTCCAAATAACCCTTATCCATTAATCACAAATAAAAGGCATTTTTCATTTTCCATAAAATGTGTGAACATTTCACTGTTTAAGCCTGCTGGAAAGAGGACATTAAAACACTTGCATGAGCCTCAAACCTGAGACTGTAACTATAAATGGACACCCTGCTCTGTTCTAAATGTCTTTTCCCTTTGGGTTCCTCTGCAGCGCAAGCACCAGGAGATTCGTGCCATGCGCAGTCAGCTGAAGAAGATCGAGGATCTGGGAGCAGCCATGGAGGAGGCTCTGATCCTGGACAACAAATACACAGAACACAGCACTGTGGGTCTGGCCCAACAGTGGGACCAACTCGACCAGCTGGGCATGAGGATGCAACACAACCTGGAACAACAGATCCAAGCCAGGTGACACCTCAGAAACCAGTCTACAATGAGATATAAAGATTATTATATTTGTATGATCTTCTTTAGATCAGATCAGAGTGAGATTAACCTAATTAGTTCTGAGTCCATAACTTATTGAACATTGCGATTGGAGCAATTTACCTTGACTGACTTGTTCTCGCAATTCTGTTCTAGAAATACCACAGGAGTAACAGAGGAGGCCCTGAAGGAGTTCAGCATGATGTTCAAGTGAGTTTTCCACTTAAATAAGAAAACATTACAATGCTAATCTTAAGTGTTCTTGAAAATGTAATGCAAGTTTTGTTCATTTCTCAGGCACTTCGACAAAGAAAAATCTGGACGTCTAAACCATCAGGAGTTCAAGTCTTGCCTGCGGTCTCTGGGCTACGACCTGCCCATGGTTGAAGAAGGAGAACCAGACCCAGAGTTCGAGTCCATCCTGGACATAGTGGATCCAAACCGGTGAGAAACCTCTTCTATGGATGTGATTTAAATATTGTGTTCTGTCTGTTGATGAGCTAACATAAAATTTGTTTTATTCAGGGATGGAAACGTGTCCTTGCAGGAGTACATGGCCTTCATGATCAGCCGAGAAACGGAGAATGTGAAGTCAAGCGAGGAGATCGAAAGCGCTTTCCGTGCTCTCAGCGCCGAGAACAAACCTTACGTAACCAAGGAAGAACTCTACCAGGTACAAAATAACAAACCTATGTTATTTACAACTGGTATTGGACAATTTTGGCCTCAGCTTCATGTTTGGTGTTAGAAAGATGACCTTAATGACCTTCTGTGTTTACAGAACCTGACAAAGGAACAGGCGGACTACTGCATTTCCCATATGAAGCCGTACCTGGACAGCAAGGGCCGCGAGATCCCGTCAGCTTTCGACTTTGTGGAATTCACCCGCTCGCTTTTCGTCAACTGATTCCCCGCCCCCGCCTGCCAGTGACCAATCGGGATGCGTTTTCCCCCTCACAATAACACAAGGCCAAACTGCATGGATCTGAAATGAAAATTCTCTATAGCATCCAGTATAGCAATATCTGTATCTTGCTATCACTCTTAACCCTGCGTATTTATCTGACACTTCCTCATGCTTCACTGACAATAGTGTAGTGGATCTGTCTGCATTTTATTGTGATTGTTTTAGCTGTTAAGTGCTTTGCTTTGTTTAACACACCTATAGAGAGGATATGCTGTAACATCACCCACAAGACTGCAGTGTGCTTTAATAAACGCTACTGGTTATAACTGGAAAGTGTTGCTGTTGTGTTTTTATTTGGAGCATAAGCATAAATACATACATTTAACATGAAATGCATATATACAAGTAACAATACATTATAAATTCTTGAACAGTCTCAGTCTGTCACCTCATTGGCCAGCTGTTCCAGTACTGCCGTCTCCTTCGCACCTTGTTCCGTTAACTCCGCACTGAGCTGCCAGATGTTGACGCTACCATCTGCATTGCCCACTGCCATCAGATTTGTGTGTTTGGGGTTGAACTCGAGGCAATAAGCCGGCTGACCTCCTGTGTTCTGGTCAATTGTGGAGGTTGGCCTTAAAGACCTTCTACCCAAATCAAACATTTGGACCAAACCTGCCAGAGTTCAAATTAAATTAGAAATGATTAAATGTGTAATTGACATAAAAATTTGAGATCATGCTTTAATTTTACTATATATATATATATGGAGATTCCCCACTTCTATGTAAAGCGCTTTGAGGTCTCAGAAAAAGCGCTATATAAATGTAACAAATTATTATTATATATATATATATATATATATGGGATAATTACAAACATCCCACCTTGTCCTGTGACTGCAGCAAAGACTAGAGGGCGTGTGGGTGACCACCTCACCCAAAACACATATGAATCGGACACCCGTATAGACAGCAGGGGGTGTGGCTGGAGCACACTGTGCAGATGAGCTAAACCATCTGTCCCAACGCTTACAAACAGATTCCTAGAGTCAGAAACACCCAGAGATGTTACAATTACTGCCGACTAGCCTTAAAGTACGTATTACACAAAGTAGAAAACATACAGTTCAGGAAAATAGCGCAGCGCTCACCTGTGGAAGGGTGAGAAGTGGACTGAGTGTATAGGACCCCCTCGTGGTGAGAAAGAGAACTGCATTGGGTTGCGCAGAGTCACGCTCTCACCATCAGGGGGCACTGCTGCTACTGTCCCACTGCTGAAGGAACATTTGAACACAAGGCCTCCTTCTGAGCCCACCAAGAACGTGTCCAGGTCCCACGGGGAAAGTGCAACAGAGGTTACTCCTATAGTGGTGCTACCTCGGGTCTTCAGGGAGAGAAACAAAAGCATTATTAGGTTGAATTGCAAAAAAAATTAAAATTGTCAGGGTCATATTTAATCCTAAAATCGAACAATTATATTACTTTTTTATTTTAAATCTGCATCTTTTCTGATTTAGCTAGGATCAGATATCATTTGACCATATTATGACACCCACTTTGCTTGCTGCTCCACTCTGAGGCATTTGCTGTGGGACAAAGGCATATCCAGAACTCAAGGTGAGTTTGGCTTCGGCTCCATCAATAGTCCACAACAGAACTCTTCCTCCTGAACCGGCGCTCAGAACAACAAACTCCCCTCGGCGAGCTCCTGGGACCCAGTTTACCTGTTTACACGTAGGAATACTGTGCATTCATATATCATTGAATGCTTGGTCATCATGCCTCAGTCATAAACGTTTCTATACCTGATAAACTGGTTCACGGTGGGTGTCTGCAGACATTCCCGTCTGAGCCAAAATTAGGTCCTGTGAGCGGCTGGTGTCCCAGACCACCACCTCGCCACTGTACAGCCCCCCTAAAGCCACAATAAAGAAGAAGGGAAGTTATCTTGATGAAATGAGTCATTAAAAGGTATTAGTCCCTAATAAATGACAGAGTGGCTTTCCGTTTTAACACAATGCAGTATGAAACTTCTCGGAGAATAGCACTTGCACAAATTCGATTTTTTGAGATGGTTGATTTCCAGACTTATTTATTGATAAATGTTTGGTTATTATGGCTCTTTTCAGGATGCTTAAGAATTATATTTGGAATATAAACATTAAGTCTATTTCCTATTTAGATTTTTGCCATTGTTGCATTATTTTCATGACAATTAAGCAATTTTTTTATTTTATTTTTTAAATACAGTGTCGTTCAACAGCTTGGAGCCAGTAAGATGTTTTAATAATTTTTAAATATGTCTCTGGTGCTCACCAAGGCTGCATTTATTTTATTAATAATACAGGGGGAAAAAAAATTAATATTATGGAATATTTATACAATTTTAAATAACTTTTCTATTGTAATATATTTATAATTTTTTTTAAATGTTTTAAAATTTTAAAATTTTCAGCATCATTACTGCAGTCTTCAGTGTCACATGATCCTTCAGAAATCATTCTAATATGCTGATTTGCTGCTCAAGAAACATTTTATTATCAAATATTGCTTCACTGCTTCATATTTTTGTGATTTTTATTTTTTTCAGGATTCTTTGATGAATAGAAAGTTCGAAAGAACAGCATTTATTTGAAATAAAAATATTTTGTAACATTATAAAATCCTTTACAGTACTTTTGATCAACTTAATGCATCCGTGCTACATGAAAGTATTAATTTCTAAAACTAAATAATAGTGCTATTTTTATACTGCTTCTAATATTGCCAAATTGCTAGAAGAAGAAAAAAGTATTTAATTCCGTATTATTTAACTAACATGATAAAAATGATTTCATAATGCCAAAAATTTCTTTCAATTTAATTCAATGTCTATGCAAAACACTTCACATTTTATGTTTTTATATTTTCCATTTTGAGATTAAATATAAACCTATTATGTATGTGTCATTGACAAGATATGTGTCAAATCTTAAAAGCGTTTTTTAAACGTGTGTCCATACCAGCAAATACAGACGGCCTCACAGGATGGAAGCACAAACACATGATGGGAGTGGCCACATCAATGATCACGTCTGGACGCATTGGGTTCAGGTTCTGCCGGTCCAGGTTCCACGTGCACACAGAAGCCTTCTCATTACTCCAATCACCATCATCCATACTACCCCCAGAAACACATCATTAAAACTGTTTTTATAAACACTACAGGTGGTTTTATGTATTTGTATGAGGAAAGGACTGTTACCGGCCAAATCCACAGGCTATGACTGAGCCAGTGCAGTTCCAGGACACACTGGTGACTTGCAGACCTCTTTCCTGAGCATCAACATGCTGAAGACGGTACATGCAGGACACCTGTGCAAGAAATCCCCATGAAGACATAAACTCTATTAAACTAACTCAATTTAACTAACTCAATTATTACTACTATTTACTATGAAAGCTTGTTTACACTTTTATCTCTATATTTTTCTCACAGTTCCATGTTTATAGCCCACAATTCTTACTTTTTTTTCTCAGAATTGTGAGATAAAAATGTGGAATTGTCAGAAAAAAGTGTGAATTGTGAGATAATAATAATAATAATAATATGTTTATTTTATATAGCGCCTTTCTGAGGACTCAAGGTCGCTTTACAATAATTACAAATACACATAACATAGAAACATGACATAGAGACGATACATATAAACTGTGAAGGATAACATAGTAGAGGAATAATACATATAGAATCAGAACATTCAGGGGTCAGGGAAACAAGTGACAAAAAGATGTGTTTTAAATATATAGAGATATCATTTAAAAAGGTAATTGCGACTTTTTATCTCACAATTCTTAATTCTTTTCTCAGAATTGCGAGTTTATATCTCAGTTCTGATTTTATAACTAGCAATTGTGAGTTTATATCTTGCAATTCGGACTTAATAACTCGCAATTGCGAGTTTATTTCTCACAATTCAGACTTTTTCTCAGAATTGTGAGATTGGAATTGCGAGATATAATTTAACAAGGAAATTCGTACTTTTTTCTCATAATTGTGAGTTTATATCTGAAAATTCTGACTTTATTCTGAGAATTGAGAGTTTATAATTTGCAATTCAGGCTTTATAACTCGCAATTGCAGATTTTTTTTATAGCTCAGTTCTGTTTATATCTCAGTTCTGACTTTATAACTAGCCATTGTGAGTTTATATCTGACAATTTGAACTTTATATCTCACAAATCAGACTTTTTATCAGAATTGTGACAAAAACTTGGAATTGCGAGAAAAGAGTAAGAATTGTGAGATAATTCAAAAAGGTAATTGCGTCTTTTTCTCTCACAATTTGACTTTTTTTTCTCTCAATTTCAAGTTTATATCTTACAATTCGGACTTTATAACTGGCAATTGCTACTTTTTCTAACAATTCTGACTTTGTTTCACAATTATGAGTTTATATCTCAGTTCTGACTTTATAAATAGCAATTGTGTGTTTACATCTCACATTTCGGACTGTTTTTCCTCAAAATTACGAGTTTATATCTCACAATAGCAAATTTCTGTGGTGGAAACAAGCTTCCATAATTTACTGTTTAATAATCCATTATTAATACTGCATTCAAGGCTCTCACCGACTCATTCTGATCCTCCCAGTTCACCTCAAACCCATCAAAAGCGTGACTCTTGGAGTTTTTCACCAGCTCTCTGATAACCACATCTTCAACTCTACGCAAGAACTCCACCAATCCAGGAAAGTCCGAAATGTCTCGATCTAGGGCGAGTGTTTGGCTGATCTGGTCTTGTGTCTGGGTGCTGTTTTCCAGCACATCTTTGGCTTGAGTTTCAGCCTCTGCTGTGTGAACTGGAAGAGTTTGACAGCTTCTCTGGGCAGGAATAAAACGAACACGATACACATCAGACATCACACAAAACGACTGATATTTCATCAAGCGTTTGAATATTCTGGTTTGAGTTGTTAACTTACTGATTCTTGTGTTTGCTGATGCGACTTTCTCCATGTCGATTCCGCACCAATTAAGTCAAGGGTTTCATCCGTAAACATGTTCAAAGTTTGCCAGCAAGCTAGAGTACAAAATGCTCTTCTTAGTCTCAATAAGACGTTACAGTTAACGTTAGCTGGGAGCTAGCGATTATTTTTATAAAGCAAACGGGTTTTCATCATATTGAAGGACTGTTATGTGTTCAACGAATCCAAATCTGCTTCTATGATTGGGAAAACAACAGCATCGCTAATTTTGTAAGATATTTTATTGTGTTTGGCCACTGTACAGCGCAGTTCGTCCCTCCATGATTATCCTGGATGTGACATCCGTGACTGCGCTGCCATAGATACCGAGAGCCAATCAATGGCTGTCTGTGCACCTAACGTCACTGGTGTTAGCTTCTAATTGGTCAACCTATTTTCCGCACTTTCATTTTGATAAAGGCCCCTTTGTACTGGGTCATTCGTACAATTCGGCGCCTTTTGGTCTTTGAACATTTCCAAGAAAGAAATCTAGTTGATTAAGGTTTTTTTTTTCATCATCATAAAAACACACATGAACGTGTCGACGACTGCTCTGTTGATTTCTTGAAGTTATATTGTTTAAAAATATATATTGTAAATAATTGACTGCCACAAACCCTGTATTGAACAATAGCATCAAATGTCTAATATAAACTTTGTATTTGATATTACATTACTGATCACAGAACATTTTCACGTATGCGTGCGATCTATAATGTCATGTGATCTGTTAAGATAATAAATGCGTAACTAGTAGAACTAATCTTGTTTTTGAAAGAAACATTTCTGTATCAGTTCATTGACAACAAACACATTTTTGCTGATATTATTAAACTATGATTTATATATAAGAAAACATCAATACATAAGGGTGGACAAGACACCGAATTGTGATACATGCTTAAAGTTAAATAAATAACAACATTTAAATGATTGATTTTTCACATTTTAGATTGATTTTCAGTTATCCTCTAAAAAATCTTACCAAAAATGAATGCACTTTACAAAGTTACAAAAGACCATGCAAATTGTTGTACCTTTAGGATTTAGCATAACACCTGAAAACATTTCATACTTTCATTGACACACAAAGTAACATTTCATTCAGTCTTCAAGTTCAGATGTAGACTGTTTAATTTTAGATATGGATTGCTTCCTCCTCTCACCGTCAAAATCCGAAGTTCTCATTTGAGGTGCCATGGTGGACACATTGATTACATTTATGTGTGAATAAACCATAGTTACACTTAATGTATATGTTATAAATAATTTGTAATTGTTAAATTAGTTGTATTTCCTGTAACTGGAGTACGTTATGCTTGACCATAAATAATTAGCATCACAAAATCAGATTATTATTTTCTTTTTTTACTGAAAGGCTGATGTCCTATCCATGTTGTTAATACATAATTCTTAAAGTATCAGGAAAATATGAGGTGGACAGTAACTCAACACACAACAGAATTATAAACTATGAAAATTTAAATGCTTTGAAATTTTCACATTCCATTCATGAAAATGTAATGATAGTGCTTAATATATCACTCAGTATAATAAATCAAGATGACTTAAATATCTAAAAACTTGAATTTTTGGCCCACAGCAATTTAGTTATAAGCAGTTAAAATGTAACAGATGCATTTCTATGTATAAAAGAATTAAACGGCAATAAATTGTATGAATGACCTGTCTGCAATAACTCAGTACTTGTACCAGCATTAACCCTACGGTCATGACTCCTCGGTGACAAACCACTCAAAATTACGCTAAAATGTCTAGAAAAACCTGTTAGATATAAAATACAAAAACTTTCAAAGATGTACCAAAACACAATGTTAAAAATCACAATAGGTTAAAAATAAAACTATATAGACACATTGTACTCATGTGTTCATTCGTATATCTCCAATAAAGAAAACAGGTGGAGAAAAGACAAGTTATAGAGTTCTTTAAGATTCTACAGGCTTTATTATCTCATTTAAATAATCCTTTAATTAGCCAAGCTCAAAATTACAAGAGGAAGTTTTTTTGTGTTTTGTTTTTATTAAAAATGTTTCAAACCTCATGGGTGTCTGTAAAACATTACAATGAAAAGTCAATCAACATAAACCCAAATGTTGATGTGTCAAATGCCCACTTGCCCCACCCGACCCCATTGAACTGTCAACAATAATAACTGCCATACCCTGATATTGACCCCAAATCATTTACAAGAGGTGACAGGAGCTAGCTGGTGCTTTCCTTTTGTCCAATATTATCACATAGGAAAAACAGTGTCAACTCTTTGGGGCACACCTCTGCATTAAAGAAAATATACAAAAAGAAAAAAAGTGGCTAGGTATGTACGCTATGATTAGATCACTGCACCATGGCTTATTACTTCAACTCACAACCATTCACAGAAAAAAAAAAAAATTTCATTTATATACTTAATATATAAACTGCTATTTACTTCAGTTTAGTCTACAGAGGATGACGTGCAGATTGTTAATATTTCGTGTTTGTCTTTGGAGATGGTTGTAATTAAAGATGACGCAAGAGGCTTCAGAGCAACGAGATGCCACTAGTTTTCCAATGAAGGTATTGTATGTCCAGGGAACTAACTGGGTTTAGACATGGTCAGGACAGGCTTCAGTAGAACAGAACATGGAGCACAAAAAAAATAAAAAAATAAAAACAAAGCTTTTTTGCTCCCATGATTGGAGGATGACTTCAAAAAGGAAAGAACAGGTACAAGTGATGGAATATGTCCTTATCAGCCTTTAGTCATCCTCACCATCATCCTGAAAAGGGGAGGTAGAGAAAAAAAAAAGATTTGATCCGTGTCAGTATCTGAATTTTATGCAAATAATAAATGCAACATACTTTACATAAATTTTCCATGTCGTAAACCACACTAACAGGCATGTATTATAATGCACCATACATAATTGTATAATTTGCCTTCATATTAAAGCTAAAGCTTTGAATAAAGCGCATCTCATCTCACCTCACCGTCTTCTCCATCATCCTCTTCATCATCCTCTCCTTCATCCTCATCCCCCTCTTCATCAATGTCCTCCAAACCCTCCTCCTCTTCCTCATCGTCATCATCCTCACCTTCACCCTCTTCATCATCCATATCAGGCACCTGAGCGCAGAAAGAGAGAGAGGTTAAATGCAAGTTCTGACTGTCATTACAGCAAGTGTTTATCAGCATTTAGCAATAATAATATTTCCTACCAGGTAGTACTGCAGGGGATTGGGCCAGATGTCATCTTTAATGACCTCTCCGAGTTCATCAGCCCCTGCGTCAGAGTGATCGGTAAACCAGGTGAAGAAGCTCTCTGGCTCTTCATGTTGCCTTTTCTTCCCTGCCTTGTTCGGTGTCTGTCCAGTACGCTTCGTCAGGTCCTGCATCATACATAATTGGTTAATAGACATCCAAAACAGGAACAGCATTAGTCCAAAACTAACCCACAAAAATTGTTACCCACCTTTCCAGTCTTCCATTTGAGTTCAGTGGATTTTGAAGATGGGTCACCACTCTCATTCAAGTGGAACTCTTTTGAGAGGACTTTATTTTCAAAGTATGGATTTTCATCAAAGTACTGGAGAGAATATAAAATTACAGGTCAGGCAATTTAGTTGTGCACTTTTTAAATTTGACCAGAAGAAAAGTTGAAATAATTTACTTACAAAATCTATTCTGTAACCTGATTTGATGTCCTCAAACTCTGTGACCTCCACTCTAGTCAGGTAATGAAGTGCTTCTTCATCCTCCTCACCGAGCAAGGCTGAGACTATTAATCAAAAACAATATATTAGAATTGAATATATAAACAAACCTACCAAATTTAATAACACCAATGATGGGTTTCAATATCTGACCTTGTGGATGGTTGACGAATGTTGTGACCCAGAAGTTTGGAATTTTGGCTATGAGTTCTGATCTCTTCTGGAAGAATGGCTGACGTAGCTTGTTGTACTTCTGCTCTACTTTTAAAATCTCCTCACTTGCCTGCTCGTTCAATCTGTGGAAAGCAACAGAAGCAGCATTAAACAAATGCATTAGATGTGCATTTACAAATGATACTTCAGAGGCTCCGGTAAGCTTACCTGTCGATTTCATTCTGTACTTCATCAATGTGTTCAATTGCCTCCTGTTGCTCTTTTTCTGAAATGCAATAAAACAAATCACTTATTAACCATGTACTTCATGCATTATAAAATGTAGTGGGATAAAACAGCACGCGTAAGCAGTCCTTTAAAAGACTTTATAAGTTACACTCAAATGCAACTATATATAATAGGAACAAAGTAAACACGGTGCATTTCGTAAATCACAAGACAAAAAGCAGCATTATTTTATGCTAGTTTGATCTAATAAGAATCACAATGTTAAAGTTCAAGCAAAACATTAAAAGTTTAAGTCAAAGCGAGGTGTAACACAGGACGACCAGCTCAATCCGGTAGTTTCAGCAGCAGCTGCGCGAGGCCGCGAGGTTTAAACGGTGGAGGCCACGCGCTGGGCCACATTTAACGTTCTCTCAATGAATACACATTACTGCCGTGCATTAAAAGTTAAGCCAGTTCAGAAAGTAATTTCGCCTCACTTGAGCGTCATTAAAGCACGTCTACGGTGATATGTGATGCAGCGTGGTTTAGCAACACATGTGGGAATGGCTCATGATGGCGGGTAGACACAATAACCAGTTAGCCTATTAGCACACAATATGGGCTCAATACAACGAACGCATTATTTGAGTCACTATGGGTTTAAAAAGACACGCTCTAGCACATAAGTGGAAACAATTAAGAAATTTGCGTTTTGATAAACCAAAAGACGCGCGAGCGCAATGTTCGTCGCGCGTGGCACAATAAAGCCGTCGCGCGAGGAAACATGGCCTCCGGTGCGCGCGGCATCCTTTTACTGAAATTACAACGCAAATTCGACTTATGTTGGATTAAACGGTCACAGGTTCGGGATTTTATTAAAGGTAAAGATAAAGACTAGGCAAATAATTAAAATTGATATTCGTGCTTTAAACGCAAGAGGTGTAAATTACTGAAAATGGCGGTGCGCAGGAGGCCGCCATTACTTTACCCGAGGTCTCGTCCGCTCCGTCGTGATTCGAGTTCTGCTCCTTTCGGCTCACTTTCGCCGCCGACGCCGACATTATTCCCCCACAGTCGAGGATTTGCCTTCTTACTCCTGAAACAAAAACTCCGGAACGTCCTCCTCCGCTCGAGGAAAGCGAAAGAAGGAGAACTAAAGTTGGTTCTAGCTCAGTTTAGAAGTGCGAATATCACAACGTGTGTTGCGCTTCCCCTCCACACATACAACACACACACTCAAATGAGAGATGCGTATCACACCACGCGCCTCCTCTTTTCTGACACCCGCCACTGTGCTCGCATGCGCGCCCCCTCTGGCCGTCCCTGGAACGCGCTTTAGGAGAATTAAGAGCCACGCCTCCTCCATAATATAATATAATTTATTAGTGCACAGAACAGGATTTATAAAAGTATGCAGCTTTGGATATAGAAATTAAATATCGAACATTGGTTATAAAACTATAATTCAAAAGTGGTACGATTTTTCATTGTTTTTGAAAAATACAGTAAAAAAACAGTAATATTCGAAAATATTATTACAATTTAAAATCAGTTGTTTTTCTATTTTAATATATTTTAAAAATATTTTATTCATAGTAATTTATTCATGTAATAGCAAAGCTGAATTTTCAGCATCATTACTCCAGTTTTATGTGTCACATGATCCTACAGAAATCATTCTTGCTCAATGTTGAAAAGTTTTATTTCCTAATTTTTTTGTGAAAACCACGATACTTTTTTCTCCCAGAATTCTCTGATGAATAGAAAGCTCAAAAGAACCGTATTTAGGCTATTTGAAATAGCAATCTTTAACATTATAAATGCATTTACTGTTACTGGTCAATTTAATGCGTATTCGCTGAATAATTAATTTCTTTTAAAAACAATCTCTCTAAAAAAAAACTTGTCCCATCCATCCATCATGCTGCTGAGTGACAAAGATTAGACAGCCTTTCTAAAGCAATATCAAGTCCAGTCCTACGTTTTCTTTGTTGTCCTATCTCTTTACCCATATTTTACACCATTATTTCATATTATATTATCTTCGACACCATATTTCACATGATATTAGTTGAATAAGGTTACACATGCTCTGAGATTGAATCCAAAATATCGAGCTGTAAACCGGTTTGAAAAATCCTGTGATATCAGTTCATTAATGCATTAATTTACCTGAATGCCAGATTTGTCAGTGTTTATATATTTATAGATAATTACTCTTTTGTATCTGATGGTGCTTACTGTGTTATTGGCAGAATACTTTTGATGAAGATAGGCCTATGGATTTTGAGGGAAATTATATGCATGCATCAATGCTTATAAATATTTAGCTAAGACTAAACCTCAGACATAAGATATAAACGCAATAGTTACACTGATTACGCTTCAATGCTTTTTTCAGAAGGCTATGTCTATGTATGTTTTACATGCCTTTATTTATTTTATTTTATTTATTGCAGAACTTCCACATAACTACAAGCTCAGGGAAGTGAAGCAAGGTTATATCTCTTACAATGAACAATACGAATAAAACCCCCAAATATCCTGGATTTGCATTCACATGCCTTTAGTTTTACACAGAGCCATGGAGAGAGAGAGTTGCGACACTCTTTGATGTCGCCGCTATGGCTGTCACGTGGTTCATGTAAGCCCCAATAGTTCCAAAACGTACGCTGGCTGTCATGTTCTTCTATGGGACAGACAGCAGCGATTGCATTATTGAACGGTAAATATAAAATAAAACACACACCCAAGTACTTTTTCAGCTGTTATTGCATTATTGCATTTTGTTAATGTCAGTTTTGCATTTGGAGATAAGTTTTAAGCTATATTTTTGGAGGGAAAAGCTTAGTGTTCATGTTCGCATGGGTAGTAGCACTGGCTTTAGCGGCTCTAACTTAACTTTTCCATATCATTCATCTGATGATGGACGTCTCATGATATTTATTTTAGCACAACTGGGCTGTATTAGGCTATTGATTCCCGTGATTTTGCTTATAAATTTAGATTTAGCCATTAGCCTACCTTTGTGATCACGCAAAGAGGTCTGCCGTGGCGGTCCGTTCAGAATTCGCTTAGAAGCTAGCTCACTTCTTCTGATGAAAGTGGCCACCCCCAGGACCATAACGTGAAACATGATCATGTTAAGACTAAGAATATTATTTTAAGATTAAGGCCATACACATTATCAAAACTATAACAGATTAAAAACGAATTTAAGCATGGCTGATACAAATGAAGGTTTTCAAATAAAATATTTTTTATTAAACAATAACAGACAACAAAAATGTGTGCTTGTGTGTGTGAACAAGAAAAACAAAAACCAGGGGCAGGTGATCCATGAAACAGACAGGACTGGTGATGGCCATAACAATCCTAAAGGTCCAGCATTGTTCTCACAAGCCGCTTCACTCAAGACAATAATAACATAATGAAAAGTTAGTATATCCCAAAAAATTTAATTAAATAAAAGTTGCTATAAAGGTGGTAGCGATTCATTACCGAACTCTTAGCTGACGAAGTCGCGCTAGCTAACTAACGTCATCAGTCAACTAACGTTAGCTAGCAGGCAGTGCTTGAAAATTGGTTGAAACAACCAACATAAAATATAAATAATTACGCTGTGCATGTACAAATGAAGACCAGTATAAGCATCGCAAAGGGCCTCTGATACAATATAGACAGTTGACAATTCAAAAGAGGTCGACATTTCGGCAACTTAACTCTGGAACAACTCGACGCGCAGCAATGTAAGTGAATGGTGTCCAACGCCCAAATGACAGTGTTTGGAACTATTCCGATCTTCATATCCCGGAAGTAGGCGGTTAAAAGCGCCGCCATTATTTACAACGGAGGTCTATGGGAGTGTCGCAACTCTCTCTCTCTATGACTCTGGTTTTACAAAGCGCGCGGCTGATAACACTACGTCACGCAAAAAGCCTACTTTTGTGAAGCTAGAAATCATAAAGGAAGGAGATGCGTGTTTTTTTGTGCAAATTCATATATCACTTAATTCCCTCCCCAAGTAAATTTTTTATGCAGGAATATCACTTGATGTTAACAGATAGAGGTTAACTATGATTTACACATAAATGTGTAGTTTTTAGTTTCTAAATTACAATCACACATTAGGTAAGTGTACTAATGAAAGAGAATTGCCTTTAGTTAACTGTAGCCAAGCTTTTCATTTAAAGTGACAGAATAAACTAACTGAATTAAAGCTTGAAGACTGTAATACTAGTCTTCTGCAACCTTTGATTAGTGGCCCAGATTTTTTTTTACTATTAAGTTACTGCTATACTTCTACAAAGAGCAATTGTTTTTGAAGTTACTAAACAATCCTCCATTTATTTCCTCTTCTTCCACCACCCTATATAACTGCTTCACGTTTTAGTTATTAATACCAATCTTCAAGAAAAGCAAATATTGTCCAATACTTTTATTTTGAAAAATATAGCAATGTTACTGAAAAAAAGGCGTGGCCGAATATTGTTCCCTGCTTCACACGTCGCGTTAGGCTTGGTAGTAGGACTGGGAAACACTAGCATCACTCCGCTGCCGGGAGTCGGGAAACTGAGATTTTTTATTTTTTTTTACAAGATCAAATCGTTTATATCGTTTTCTGTAATGATTATGTGAACTTGCTTTCATTCGGATACACCCTAGGAAGTTCTCCGAGTTCTAGGAGCGCAAGGTAAAAATGTCATTTAAGTTAATGTCTTCTCCTCGATCGATGTCGCTTGTTCTTCTGAATTGTGTCTCAGTTTGATTGTGGTCAGTTGTATCGGGGAATAGTGATTTAGGCCCACCGGGAGAATTTAAAACTTTTGTCATATATGGTAATATAACAATGTATCCTCCCAGTGTATTTTCGTTTGATGTCATCAATTATAGCCTACTACAGTTTGCTTTGACAAGTTTATGTCTTGATGGAAAAATAATGTTGCATTTGTCATAAGATGAGTAACTTTTATGTATGATATGTGAATTATGTATCCTAATATCATCTGGCAGTGTCATTCCATGAATACAGTAACTTACACACGTTGGTTGTCCATGACTTTTTTTATTTTATTTTATTTTTTTAAAGCCACTAATCTCAAGTTTTTTATATTAATATTTATTATATATGTTTGACAAGCTATTGTCATCCACTTTAATTAAGTGGTGATTTTGGGCCTGTCCCTCATCTGAGCACTTTTGTCAAATGTCATCATATTGATTTAATCCTATTGAATAGATATGTATTCATTAATAAAAATTGTACTAAGCTATTATATGGAATGCTATTTAGAATTGTTTAACGTGTATAGCATGTCACACCACAGGACATGTCAACTTATCAAAATATTTTTCTTTGCCAACTACACATAGAGTTAATTAGAAGTCTGTATCAGTTATTTAAAAATACAAATTCCAGTCCATCTTCAGAATGTGTCATTATGGCAGGAGATTTCCTTTAATGTTGTTGGGAATAGTAGTCTATGGCATCCATAGCTTTTTCCCATGAAGGCATTTGATGAGCTGTTTTGAATTGATTCTAGCAGGCAGCAGCACATTCCAGTCAACCCAACGCCCCCAAACATCCAAAGCATTTTGGGGAGTGCTTCAGGGTAGAGTATATGGGGAATGGCAAACCCTCATTTTGCATAAGGTTGTTAAAAGGATGATTGCAGTAGGAATTATCTTATTGTTATAGTTATAGTTTTTTTATTTTTGCTTTCCTTTTTTATTGAAGATTTCTCTCAAAAACATAGCTTGTTGATTAACTTGGCTGCATGAAGTAGGCCTACTGTATGTGAATTAGTTTTTTTAGGGGAAGGGCACTTTAGGAATATTTTTCTTGGTCTGTAACAGATTCATGTCACTTTTAGTGCGTTCAGATTCAGAAGTCAACACTTCCCACAGCTCAGCTGTGATTGAAATCATCAAAATCAATACAAATTAAAGTTTTAATTTATTTCTGTTCTAGCATAATTTTTGGTCGTGGTGAAGTGCGTCCGAGCTGCTGGGATGTTAACTTGTAGCTATATGTCCCTCTTGCCAGAGCATATTTTGATGGACCATGATGTGACGTCTTGAACTCCTTTATTACTCTTTACTTTTCAGTTGATTCTCATGAAAAGATTTTTAATTGAGGGTGAGACCAGATTTAGTCATAGAATTATTAGCAAAGATTTATATCTTTCACTTTTTCTCACCCATGAATATGCTGTGGTATTGCTGGCATGGTGTTGAATTGAGTTTTAGCTTATTCACATAGTTTCAACCACACTTTGACACAGTCAAAAGCACTATGTTTCGTTTGATGATTTCGATCTTTTATAACTATTTTGGGCAAAACTGATTTAATTTTTTTAATAATTTTTTTCTGCTGTTTTTGGTTGTCGAAATTTCAGTGCGTCACTAGTCTTTATAATCTCAAACACAGATTATATTATATATAATATTATTATATGTAACAAAAAAACATCCCTTCAACCTTCTCGCTCCATATAACGTCCCTTTTCACAATCCAATCAATTCATGGTGAATAAAATCATATCTCGTCCTACATTTTTATTTTTTTTTCTCTTTGAATATCCTGTATCGGAAATAGGGGTTGTGAAACCTGTTTCCTGTTAACTTTAATAATTTCAAAATGTTATTTATGAAACATTTCTAGTAGCTCATTTTCCATAAAATGCGGAAAATGATGCATTTTCTTTATCTTTCTCTTACGTTTTGGTCTATGAGCGCTTCATTAGAAATTCGTATTGGTTTTAACAGATTTGGGTGGAAGCGACTGCCTGCATGGCATGCCCAGTGGGACGTCCTGTGGACCAGGCGGAGAGACACTGACCCAGTTGTACCTCTCTTTAGCTGACTGCATTCTGCTTGATCACATTAGCAGCTCTCAGAGGAATGATTTCATTGAATGGAAGCTCTTATTAGTAGCGTCATGGTTCTTATGTCTCAGACCCTTGGACTGATGTCTCACTTGATGGTAAAAAAAAACTTTAAAAGTAGTGTTTCCTAACTATGAGCCGTTTAGTGATTTTTCTTTATAGGCTTATAGCTTATTTACAGGTTTCGACCTCCTGCTGTTATAATTGCAGACTGTTCAGTGTGTGTATGTGTAATCAACTGTCCAAACAAACACATTCCTCCCATCAGGCTTCATACTGATGCTCAATTAACAAGCGGCTGCTGTGTCAGGTCCGCAAGGAATTTCCATTAGATGTGTGTCTAAAATAGCCCAAAGAATAATCCAAACACGGAATTCGAGAGATATGGTGAAGAAATTGAATCCCTTGAACTTCACAGGACCATCTTGCCTGTTTTGCATATCAAACGGTTTGTTTAGGCAGAGCGTCAGTAGGTCAGGATTGTGGTCACCGTTTAGTGGGCCATTAGAGATGCTTGGACTGTTCTGTCCTGCTTGGATTCCCTCTCGAGAGAATTGGTTTTTGTTTTTCAAAAGCTTCGTATTATTCCCCCACAAGGTCCGCTTTCCTTTAATGTTTGTGAAAAAAGGCCGAACTTCACTGTGGCCTTCCTGTCAGACGCGGACAGACCAATGTCTTTACCACATGGATCTCCCTCTGCAATACAACATCTGTTTTTTTGTTTTTTGTGTGTGTGTGTGCACTGCTGTTTTAAGATATTTATTATTTCGAAGAGAGGGTCCATTTATTTATTTTTTACCCACAGCACTGGATGCATTTTCTCATCCTGCACTACACAAGGGCCAAATAACTTTCCCACCATGTTGCACATATTATTTAAGGCACCGTCACACTCTTTTGCTTTCAAAGTAAACCAACCACCCAGCAGGAAGTTTAAACATGACCATTAAGTCTAAAGGCCCAATCACACCAAGAAATATAACTTAGTGTAACAATAACTAAATTAGCATAGCATTCCTTCCTACCAACGGGCGATAACATTCTGTTTATTATTAGCACGTGCTACAGTCACGTCTTTTACTGCTTTAAATGCTCAAGCTCTTCAAAGTCTGGTGGATTCTGATTGGCTGTCAATGTTTTTATCGTATAGTTGTGGTGTGGACTTCATATTCTCACAGAATTAGATTGATTGGTCAAGTTTTACAGTTATAGTTATCGTTATAGTTGTTGTTCTTTGTTAGCCTGGGAAAACCCAGACAACTTCCGGCAAATTTAGATTTGCTCTGCAAGTAGTCTGGCAAAGAGCTCATTCAAGCCCATTTCTAATCTGTCGAAATCGCGGCACCAATCAGAAACGTTGAGGCGGGCTTTACACGATGACGATCGCTCTGATTGGTTTTAGATCTATCCAATTGCGCCCAGAGGCATTTGAGCGACGTCCGTTGGTGAAGCGCACTCAACTTTTAAATGCATTATTATATTCAAATTGCAAACACATGAGGACAGTCTCCATGAAAGACCCACTGGCAGATGAACGTGCTACTACATTTCTCTCCGAAACGGTAGGAAATTAAATTAGATTTAATAGAGGATTTTAACTGTGACAAGATGATTGACAGGGCAGTTTACGTGACAGGATGCACGCGACAGATTCGTCCGATAAAGATGACGAAGTAGTAACGTTATGTCCCAAAGCTTGCCTACTTTTTTGCTACACATTCAAAAGTAAATACATTTTCTTCACAAGAAGAGTACATCATACTTTTATGGCGTAGTGTAACTTAGGGACGCAGCATATGGCTTTACACGATGACGGTCGCTCTGATTGGTTTTAGGTCTATCCAATTGCGCCCAGAGGCATTTGACCGACGTCCGTTTGTGACGTCCCTTTGGAAATGAGTTATTAAAGGTCCCATGACATGCTACTTTTTGTAGGCTTTAATATAGTCATTAGTGGTCCCTAGTACTGTATCTGAAATCTCTTTCCAAAAATTCAGCCTCGGTGCAGAATTATAGCCACTACAAGCCAGTCCCAGAATGAGCTTCCTTCAGACAGGCCGTTTCGGTGTCTGTAGCTTTAAATACTTATAAGGAGGAGAAAGGCGGCGCAAGGTGGAGGGTGGGTGTGGCCTTGACCATCTTGCGCAACGGTAACGTGGCGTGCATGTTTACGTTGGATATAGCAATGGCACGAAGACACGCAGTCTTTCAAGCATTTCAGTTTTTCCCAGAATCTGATCCAGATGGAGAAGCAACGGATGAAGAAGTTGCAACTCAGCGGCTCCAGCAGGACGTTTGCGAATGGTTAGTTTAAAATATTATGTCTGGATACGGTACTTTATTCGGATGGTTTACAGTTATTATCATGTAGCTAACGCGAACCTACTGTTGCCTTTTCATGAGAGATCTGTAACGTCTGTATTTATCTTATTACAATTACATCAAGCTCTGCGATCTTGAAATGCGGATATCGCACGCGCCATATAACCAACAGGAGAACGGTTATCCAAATAACAAAGACGTGTACAACACTCGCGTTACAGTG
Organism: Leuciscus leuciscus; assembly: GCF_965113295.1. NCBI lineage: Eukaryota > Metazoa > Chordata > Actinopteri > Cypriniformes > Leuciscidae > Leuciscus > Leuciscus leuciscus. Next base: position 28,902,673 of record NC_138740.1, on the reverse strand, counting down.
TGTGTATTCACACACATAAACTGCATAGCTGCATAGCTAATGTTACAGCCACATTCTACGTGTAAAATCTAGGTAACCATAAACAGTAAAGCAACACACTTATATATCATTAGTTGTCCGAGGTGTGTAGCTGAGCCAAAGAGAGTGATCCAGACTTTAGTTTCAGACGTTCAGCAAGCCCAGCTCTGTATTGACCCTTCGGTGTTCATTTGTACATCCAATTATTGAGCAATTGTTATGCTTCGCTCGCTCAAAAGCCATAATATCTCTCGTGGACGCGCGCGTTCCTACTTCCTAGGGTATTTTCTCATGGGCGGAAAATATTCTCTGGGCGGGCAAAGCAGAGACAGGGGAGGTAACATTTCCTCCTTATGACGTCATAAGGAGGAGATTCAAGATCAGCACGTATGAGCCTCCATTTTCTCAAAGGCAGAGAAAGATAGCAAAAGCTTGATTTACACCGATTGCAATTTTTAGAAACTTGGGGACCATATACAGGCTAGGGGAACTCATATTAATGTTAAAAAACCTCAGAAAGTGAAAATTTCATGTCATGGGACCTTTAATGAAGCTTTGCCAGACCATAACTCAGTTACTACTGAGAATGGTCTGGTTTTAACCAGGCTAGTTCTTTGTGTGAATGGGCCCTAAAGAAAAGCGTAGTTTCGGAATGTTTACATTTTCTGAATTTTGAAACATTTTGAAATTTTGTTTTACTGTTGTAAAGTGTTCTATCTGTTCCTATCAAGTGTGCCGCAAGAGTCCTGAAAAGTGAAGCCAAAAAGTTTTGATCGCCCCCGTGTTGCTGGATACACTATAGGTAATAAAACCCGCCCTCTCCATGTAATCTAATAGAGAGACAAACTAAAGAATCAAATTACACTTCAAATAATTTTTTTCCAAAGATGGTTTCTCTCATTTTAGGTACTTTTTGTCACACTGATGTAAGTTCAAGTGTTCGTTTTTTAAAATCGAAAACGAACCGACATAATGAGTTGTTCTGCAGTAAGCTGTACCGATTCTGCGGGAGTCTAGGCGGGACCTCCACCTCACGCTCACTACTGTGCAGAGCAGACCCGGGGTCTGTAATCAGCACAATATGTCAATGTCATATTGGGACATTGGCGGCTTCACTTTTCTACAATGGAAGAGAATGAAGGTGCGTCGTCCATCTGTTTTACTGTCTATTGTCCCTAAACAGGTTCTGTTTTAATTTGAACATCTGTGTTGAGGACCACCATCTGAACAGATGATCAAAGGCTTCTTTATGTACCTGGAATGACCCTTGACCCCAAAAGACATTGAAAGTCACACAATTCCTCCACATAGTCGGAGTTGAGTTAAAAGAGAAACCCACCCCCATCCTCAAAAGCTTTGAAAGTATTTCTATAACCTCTTTCCCATTGGCCAATGCCTAGACAGACTAATTTTGGAGTCATGGATTCTTTGTTTTCACCTGAAATATTTAAAATGGATTTCATTTTCCACTGGCTATTTTTGAGTTTCTCTAGTTACCCGATATGAATTTGCTTGTGTAGTCCCGCATGTTTGAGGCTGTGTGTCTTTGAATTGTTTTTAGAAGCGTGTTGATGGATATGACTCTGTATTATTGAAGTGTTGGGGCGCTGCGGTTCAGCGCTCAGATTTGTGCAAATGCCCGGAAGCCGTTTTGATACTGAACACTGAAATCAAGTTTGGATGGAACGTTTTGTGTTTGATAGAAAGTTGGCAGCCATGACCTCTCAAGTGGGAAGTTAACTCAGACAACTAACTGCTCCGCTGAAGAATTTTACTGCAGAGTGTCTTTTCCCTTTAGGGCTTGTACAATTCAATTTTTTATTATTTTACTGAGAAAGAAAGTGACTGTTACCGTTGTGCACAACTGTTTTATTCTCTTTACAAACTATTTTCACTATAATGGAAGTTAGCATTAAATTTGCACATTCGTTGCATTTAAATATGAACGATATGGATGTCTATATTCTTTCAGTAAGCATGATAACTGAGAGTTGTGGTCTGGAGTTGGGTGTGGTGCTTTTTGTTTTGACTCCTCTTCAAACATATCAACTTAAAAGGCTTGTTCGGAAAAATGGGGGTGTTTAGGCTGGTGTCTATCCGGGCATTCATCATCTATTTGTCATCAAAGTATCCAAATCGCCGTAGTTTCGATTTGCAAAGAGAGACCACATAGGGCCAAGTGAAGTGTCAGAGTTCACTAGCTGCTCAAGCATGCACTGGAGTCTCTGGTTCTTGATTTCTAGTACATCAACACTTTACTTCTAGATATCTGTTGCCCTTCAATTTATGATTTTTATAGCTAATTAACCTTTATAGATGTGCTATGGTATTTTTACATGCTTATTAAGACATTATAGATGATTATATATATTATTATTAATAATAATAATATTAATAATATGTTTATTTTTTATAGCGCCTTTCAAGAACCCAAGGTCGCTTCACAAAATAGTACAAATAGTAGACAGACAAAAGAAACAAGCAATCAGCTTATTAGGCTATATCAAGCAAACAAACAGAAAGCAGATGGAAACAAGCAAACACTAAAAATAATGAACATAAGTCAAAGATAACAAACATATAAGCCTTTTTAGCAACATACATTTCGGCAAAGTATGTCAAATAAAATAAAGGTGAGAGAGTGGTAGACAGAGAAGTAGAATTGAAGATTATTTATTGAGCATGGTAAATATATGAGACTAGTGAGACTAAATATATATATATATTACTAGTGTGGACCATCTTCACAAGTATACTGTGAAGGAAATTTACTATATAACTTTATAGAGCTGCTGTGTTTTTTTCTAGCCTCAGACCTAGCCTTGTTGCTCTAGTCTAGACTTTTAAAGCCTTTTAAGGCTTGACGCAGTTGGTCAGCTCTTCCAGCGGGCCTGGCCTCCACCCCTGATGATGTGATAAGAGAGGCAGTTCCATCCTCTTCTGACTCTCCTCCAATCATACAGTGTTGTGTGCATTCAAACACTGACCAATGACTGTTTTCCCCTAAAGTGTCTGAGTTTACAGTGTGTGTGAAGCTGCATAAATAGAGTCCTCTGAGACCGTTATGTTACATTACAACTGTCTAAAAGCAAAAGCATAGACTTGTACATAATGTGTTCCCCGAGGAAAATAACCAGTGCTGGAGTAAGGTAATGAGATTTTTCGATTAAAGCTGTGCATGATTAAATGCTATTGAATGCTACTGGGCAAAAAGATAGGTCTGAAGAATAAATTATGTGGCAGCGATGTCTGTATGTGATGTATATTTTTGTCTATGGCTGGGTTTACTTAGCACTGCATGCCATAATGTTCAGAAACTTCTTTTTTGTATTTTGTATTTTCTGAAGGAGTGGGGTATTTTAAATGGTAACACTTTATTTCGATAGTCCACTTTAGACATTCTACTAACTTTAAGTACTTTGCAACTACGTCAACTAACTGTCATTAGAGTATTAGTAGACTGTCTGCTTAATATTTGCTAACACTTTATTTTGTTGGTCCCCCAACAGACATTCTACTGACTATAAGTAACTTGGCAACTACAAGTCAACTTATTGCATTTTTGTTAGTTCCATTTGAATCTGCGTAAATACAGCCAAATTTATCCAAACGACTCCTCGTCTGCTTTCCTTTATTTAGATTACGCTGTAAATGTATCAAGAACTTGGAGCCAAGCATGAAAAAGGCGACCAAGCCCACGGCCGCCACCTCCAGAACCTCAGCGGGCACTAAGGCCCCAGGCAGACCAGAGGGAAGCAGCATTATGGGCACAGGTGGCAAGATGACAAACAAAACCCACAGTGCAGCTCCACTGTCTAAGGTAACTGTTTAGTATGGAGAAATTGGAAACATGTTTTTAATCATTATCATAATGTTGAACCAAGTGCCAGCTAAAAATGTTAGCTTGTGATTTGTCTGTAACAGATCATTAACTTAATGTTTTGCATGCTAACCAGGCAAAGAGCAATGATGATCTCCCAGCGGTCAGTGCAGGAAGTGGAGCAGTGTCCATTAGCAACAGTAACACTACTGCTAGAAACAAGAGAGGAACCTCCTCTCAGAAGACCAGCAGCACTGAGACCAGGTCCAAGACCAGTTCAGGTAGCACTAAGCATTACCTTGTTTCTGAAGATGTTAAAGAAAAAGTGTGTTGCAAAATGACTTTGATACTCACAACACCGCTAATGAAATTTCCATAATATTTATGTAGTTGTGGAATGTTTCAGCTTACAATTTTTTCTTTTCTTCCAGTAGGTCTTTCAGGAAGGCGTGCCATGTCATCCACAGCCAAGGATCCAGGCACGACCCGAGAGAACTTGCGAGAACGAACCAGAGCCAGTACTGCCAAAAAGCTTGCCGGACCCACTGATGCCATGCCTCAGAAGCGGTCACGATGCCATACTATAGCTGAAACCGAGTCTCGCATGACCAAATCTCGCTCAGACAGCCAGATAAGCCATAAAGCAGCGCTAGAGTGTCAAGTGAATGACCTGCTGGGCATAGCCAAGAGCAAAGACCTGGAGATCCTCCATCTCCGCTCTGAACTTAGAGGTATGAAGGCCCAGCTTGGTCTGGAAGAACTTGAAGCTCCTGATCCAGAACAAGGTTCTCAAGAAACCAAGCAGCCTCAGGAGAAAGAGGTTTCTCCTGTGATCAGTGCCACTGATGTGGAGTCCACTCTCCTCCTCCTTCAAGACCAGAACCAGGGCATCCTTGATGAGCTAAATATGCTGAAAAGTGAAAACCGAATGCTGAAGGATCGCCTCAATGCTCTTGGCTTCTCTCTGGAGCACCGATTGGACAGCCCTAACAAAGGTCTGCATTGCCCATCCTTTAGTCCTGAGCCTGTAGCTTCCGGCAGCAGTGGAGGTCAGCGTGAAAGTAGAGGAGGTAGCTTGCGCACGTCTTCCGCAGAAGGCTCTGCCCAAGGCTCTACCGAGGACCTTCTGTCAGAACCGAGACGTGTAGGTTCTCCTGATGCAGTGGACAGTGAGTGCAGTGAGGCCTACCAGCCAATCACCTCCAGTGATGATGCTCTGGATGCGCCCTCAGGTTGTGGATCGTCTTCTGAATCAGAAGGAGGGCCACCGAGCCGGGAAAATTCCCGCAGGGGCAGCAGCGGGAACACCAGCGAGGTTTCCGTGGCCTGCCTGACTGAGCGAATCCATCAAATGGAGGAGAACCAGCACAGCACGTCAGAAGAACTCCAAGCTACCCTGCAGGAGCTTGCTGATCTGCAGCAGATCACACAAGAGCTGACCACGGAGAACGAACGCCTGGGCGAGGAGCGCGCCATTCTTGTCGACTCCCTCTGTCAACAAGGGGAGCGTCTGGAACTGTACGGAAGACAGCTGGACTACTTCCGGGGCCTTCTTGACGAGCACCGGGTGGCGTATGCCAAGGATGACGAAGATGCCAAAAGCGGGCGCTATATGGAGCTGGAGAGGCGCTACGCCGAGCTGAACGAGGGCTCGCATTTTGAGCGGGAGCAACTGCTGGGTGTGCAGCAACAGCTAAGCAGTGCTCTCAAGATGGCGGAACAGGAGAATGCAGAAGCCCAAGGCCTGATGTCAGCATTGAAGGAGCGTGTCCATATGGCAGAGAGAGCTGTGGAAATGGAACGGAGGGAGCGGGCCGTCGCCAAAGCGGAGTTGGAAGCGCTGAGGGTGGTGTCTGAAGGGGAGCAGGTGGAGCTGAACCGCTGCAGAATCCAACTTGAGCAAGAGAGGCAGAGAGTGGCCCAGCTCCTCTCCATCCACAATGCAGGGGATAAGACCGACATACGCCACCTGCTGGACAGCGAGAGATTAGACAAGGAGCGTGCGGAGGCCAAAGCAGCTCAGTTACAAGAGGAACTGGGACACACGCGCAGTGAAGCTTCCCAGCTACAGGAGGCAATTAGTAAGGTGAAACTGAAAAACACATATCTTTGATTATTTTAATTTGTCTTAAACCGCGTCCGAGGTCTGAATATGTGCTACATTTGATGAAGAACTTATTTAACAACTGTTAAAAAAGTATGGTCTATGTAGTATTAGTGTGTGTAGTATGAATGAAATTCAGACGTACTACATCTGCCATGTTGACACTGTCATGTGACTTAAGCCGTAAGTTGCGTCGCTTCTCTGCCATTCACAACTGTGGCCTCATGAAATAGTATGACCATCATATGCACACTTTAGAATCTCGCCAGAAGTAGTAGGTCATCCTAGTACTATTTGCCTACTGTTATGAATACTATGAATTCTAACCTACTCTTTTCACTACTATAGGCAAAAAAAGTAGGCATATTCGGACACAGGGGCTACATCCGAAATCGCATACTCTCTGAGTAGGTAGTTATTTTGAAGAAGTAATTATTTCATGGTCACTAATAAAAAAAGTATGTTCTATATAGTATGAATGTAATCCGGACAAACTACGTTCGTCGTGTTGTCATTATCATGTGACCTACCAGTGTAAGTTGTGTCCTTCACTGCCATTCATAAATCCTCTCCTGTGGCCTCATGGGATATTAAAGTGTCCATCATATGCACACTTCAGAATCTCATAGGTCATCTAGGTACTTTTTTCGTACTCTTTTATGAGTACTGTGAATTTTGACATACTTTTGTCACATCCTGAATTCACATATTGAATCTCCAGGTTAACTAGTACATTTTCCAACATGCATTGCAGGTTTTCCTTCTGTTTTGTCTTTAGCTGATTACATTCCTGATGTATCCCTGCTAACATGTATCCTTGTGTTCGTTATAGCTTGAGGGTGAGTTCCGAGCATTTCGCAGCGATATCCAGGCACAGTTAGCGGAGCAGAAGCGGCTCCTGGAGCAGCAGTGCTCTGAGCTAGAGGAGAAGGATACAGAGATCGCTGACATGAAGGAGACCATCTTTGAGCTGGAGGATGAAGTCGAGCAGCATCGGGCTGTCAAGCTTCATGACAACCTCATCATTTCAGACCTGGAGAGTAAGTCACAATCATAGAATGGTTTCCATGGCTACTGGTCACTTAACACTATTTATATGTAATTGACACATTAAATATATTTATACAATTATATTTAATTGATGTATAAAAAAAATATTATATATATATATATATATATATATATATATATATATATATATATATCAAAATTATATATCTATCAAAAATATTGTGCCAAAACATTATGTAGAGCGAACGCCCGTTCACACCAAGGACTAACGATAACGATAAAGATATAATTCTAAAAATCGTTTAATATAAAAGAATAGAAAAGTCCACACCACAACTATGGTGATAACGGCACAGAGAAACAATATCATTGGAATCACTTTCAGAACGTTTTTTTTTTTTTTCAGCTGATGAGCGATTAAAACATTGACAGCCAATCAGAATTCAAGTGGCTGGCGAAAAACTGCATCACGCGCTTACAATAAACAGAATGAAATTGTACGTTAATGCTAACGCTAATATATCGATATAGTTATTGTTCTTGGTGTGAACAGTCCAGACTAAAGAAAAAACTAAGTGAGAATAGTTTATTGTATTGGTATATACTTATCTATAAATATATCAAATGTGCGTAATGTAAGATAGATCTCAAGTAAAGAATTGTACAGAAAACTTTTCTCTATGTATGTAACACAAATTTGTCTGGTGTTGACCAGATGCCCACAGTTTTGTTTTCATTATTTTGTAGTTATGCAGGCTGTCCACATAGAGGCGGCATCGAGCTATCTGAGTATGAAATACAGACATTATCCTGACTTAACATTTGTTTAGCTTTCAGTTTCATTTTATTGGAATGATAGTTTTACTGTATATATTACCAAAAATCAATACTAAAAAACACATTTCAAAAGATAACATAATTGTATAAAATTTAAATTAGGCATTTGAATAAAAAATAAACTTTCAGCAACACATTAATGAACATTTAACTTAAATCTGAATTTATTTCTGCAATTTCCCCCCCCTCAGATTCCATCAAAAAGCTTCATGATCAGAAATATGATATGGAGAAGGAGATTAAGGTTCTTCACCGTAAATTGCGGGTAAATTTTCCCTTTTTTATGTGCTGTGTTTGCACTGTGTATATCAGGGTTCTTATAGTAATTGTAATCTTTAAGATGGTTTGAAATTCCATCTTTGTGACTTTTCACCCAAGAAATGATCTCCATCATTCTCCAAATGAATTTAACTGACACCTGTCACTCACAGGAGGAATCAGCCGAGTGGCGTCAGTTCCAAGCTGATCTGCAAACGGCCGTCGTCATCGCCAACGACATCAAGTCAGAAGCTCAGGAGGAGATTGGAGACATGCGGCGCCGCCTACAGGAAGCTCAGGAGAAAAATGAGAAGATGAGCAAAGAGCTGGATGACCTAAAGAGCAAGAAGTAAGAGAAGATGTAGTGTAGATTTACAACCCAGAGTAAAACAGGGATATTGATACTCAGACACAGGTTGTGTGATTGTGTTTGTATGTGCAAATATTTGCATATCCATCCAGGATCTTTGAGTGTCAGGGTGTCTTGTTTTACAGGCAGGAAGAGGAGCGTGGTCGTGTGTATAATTATATGAATGCCGTGGAGAGAGACCTGGCTGCGCTGAGGCAAGGGATGGGCCTTAGTCGACGTTCCTCCACTTCCTCTGAACCATCGCCCACCGTCAAAACACTCATTAAGAGCTTCGACAGCGCCTCGCAAGGTTCACAATACATGCAGATTTATGCAGATGCATTGCATTCTTATATTTGGAGTGGTGTGGCTTATTGTTTATAGATCTTTGCTGGTAAACAAAAGATTGTTGGTTGTTCGAACCCCACAAGGGCGATTGCGCTCTCAAGTGTTCTGCCGGTCGCTTTTGATAAAGAAATTACAAATTAGTAATATGATATACTAGCATGTAGGGCTGCACGATATATTGAAATAAAATCGATATTGCAATATGGTTTAGTGTGATTGTCAAATAACGCAGGCTGCGATAAAATGTTATAAATATATGAGCTACAGGTTTCAGAGTGAAGCGCAGTGTTTACACACCTGATGTCATGAGCTGCACGCATGTAAATGAACACACTGCTGCATTTCACACCAAAAAAAGCTTGATGGATTACTGTGTGAAAATGAAGAAATTAAAATGTAAACATTATTGTAATTTTACAGTAAAACAAAATAATTTTTATTATGCAAATTTTTTTTTTCTTACAGTACAATAGTATTATTATTATTACAATATATTTCTTATTTTGTGTATTTCATTTAATAACAATATCACAATTAAATCACATTAATAATTATTTTATAGTCATATTAATTGGTCAAAAACAGTGGGAATGTGGCTTGATTTTAAATTCAACTTTAGAAAAGATTTGCTGTACAATTTACTTTGTAATCATTTGTGAAATTTACTATCAATTTCTGAGTGAAAGTTGTTTCAAAGAAACCTCAATTAACACATTGAATGAAATTTTGAAGTACAGACACTGAAATAGTATAATGATAATCAAAGGTGCTCCAGTTTTATCTACAACTTAAAAAATATATATTTTTATTACAGTAAAGCTTTTTCAAAATCATTCAGCCGTAAAAGGATTTTGCCATTAAAAAAAGTTTCAGAAAAATTACTTTTTACTCTGAAGGCTTTTTTTTTATGCCGATGGACTCCCCCCAAAAATCTCCCCACTCACTCTAGAATGATTCATTCTTTTCAAATTGTTAGTGTTTTTCCAGTATCGTGCAGCCCTACTAGCCTGCAAATACTGTATATGAAACCTTATATATTTTCTTTTACAAGTCGCATGATCTCTGTGTCCGTTTGTCCATCTCTGTACAGGTCCTGTTCCAGCCAGTCCTGTTGCTGCTGCTGTTGCTGTTGTTGCTGCCACCGCTATTTCCAGAACCCCCCTCAGTCCCAGTCCAATCAAAACCCCTCCAGCCGCTGCTGTCTCTCCTATACAGGTATAAACAATCATGGATATAGTCCTATAACCAAAACCTTAAATTACATGAGTAGTTTAAATCAGGTTATGAATATATTATAACAGTGTTATATGTATCACAATAAAGTTGTTTTTGCTGGCTATTTAACACCTAAATGATTTATATATTACATAATTATAACATTTAATTTTAATTTTAACTCCAAACAAAAACTAAGATTCTTTATAACAAATAAGTTTGTCATCCGTGCAAAAAAGCATTATTTAACCTTCACCTAAAAACAAATTAATCTAAACAGTTACAGTACCGTTCAAACTTTTGGGTCAGTAAGATTTTGTATTTTAGAAAGAAGTCTTTTGCTCACTAGTAAAAAATACTGTGAAATGTTATTAGAATTAAAAATAACTGTGTTCTATTTAAAAAAAAAATGTTTTTAAATGTCATTTATTTAATTATTTTCAGCAGCCATTACTCCTGTCTTCAGTTCAGTGTCACATGATCCTTAAGAAATCATTCTAATGCTGATTTTCTGCCCGAGTAACATTTCTTCTTATTATCATATTATTTTTATTATTATTATTTTGATCAATTGAACGTGTCCTTGCTGAATAAAAGTATTCATTTCTTTACTGACCCCAAACCTTTAAACCTTTGTATAATAGCCTCATGTTAATAGTAAACTGACTTTGCCGTGGGATAGATGGGTCTGTGTTTGATAGATGCATTAGGACGGATCTCTGATCTCTCTAGCAGATGTCTGGATCCTTCTGTATGGGGATTTTTTGACCTAACACCCCTGTCTGTCAGATGAGATCTCCAGACCTGGTGTGTGTGTGTGTGGAGCTAGAGTAGGGCTTTCCTTCTTTTTCTCACTCTCCGTCCTCCACGGATGTCCTTTGCGGTGTTGCTCTTTTTGAATAGGACATAGAAGTCTCCTCAAAATGTGCCAAAACAGGATGTTTTTGTAAGGACAAAAAAAATAAATCAGACAGTTTGACGTACTTTGAGTGCAAAAAGTTTGAGGTACAGAGATTTTGTTTGTTTATTTGTGGTGAATTTGAGTTTTAGAACATGAGAACATCCAATTTGAAATAAAACAGTTTAAAAATAAATCCCTGAAGCAGGACCAGAAAATAACTTTCTTGGTGTGGGATTTTTGACTTGGGCCACTGAAAATTCGCCATGCAATAGACCTCAGTCAGGGTAGCGCCATAGTTAAATTTTGACAGGAAGGAAAACGAGGTTGTGAGAGATAGAATACAGTGATTGTACAATGATAGTTCAATGATTGTACTGTTGTTTAACAACAAACTGTTTGCTCAGCTTACAAATCGTATTTCCGAAGAAAAAAACGCGCCATTGTGAAGACTGTACGCCTATCCCTCACAGCCTCATTTTCATCTGCGTTAAATTCAATATGGCGTCTAACCTTACTATGGTCTATCACCCTCAGCATCATGGCGGACGAGTTTTGTTCGGCAAGTTCGACTTGTAAAATATTTGAAAATCTAGTTCAATTATGAGATCTATGATTGGTTATGCGGCTTTAGAATTAAATTGTAACGATGTTCAAGTTCAGGGAAGAAGGAGGCAGGAACTTTTAATCACCAAAATAAACAAAACCAACCAAAACAAGCGTCAGCCCCTCATGGACGGCTGCGGCATATTAACAAAATAAAACGCAACATAACATCCCAGGCCTGGTCCTCTCTCGTCTTCTGTCGTCACTCCTACTTTAATTAGCCCAACTGGCCTCGCTTCGCTCCAATAGCTCTCAGCCCCATCCTCATTCACGCCACAGAAAAATTTCGTTTCACATTTTACATTTAGGTTTGCAGGTTGACGTCTAGTTGATTATGGATTATATTGTGTAGACAGTATGAAATCCCATCATATGACAGAATAGGGAATGTATTTACTTTTCTGAAGGTAAAATTATGTCAGCATTCGTTCTTTTTCTCTCCCCGGCAGAAATAATACTAGCCCTAGAAAAAAAATCCCATCCCTGTCCCAAAGGTTCACAGAGAGATACGAGATATGTAACTTGCATAAGGTTTTTGAAATTGTCAATTGTGTTACATAAAACTATAATGTTCTTTCTGCAGACAGCCAATATTTTCTTGCTTAAGCATGATTTTATTTGTGAAATTGTGTTATTGGGCACAAGAAAGAGCCTTGAATTTTTCTAGAAATTATATTTACCGACCATTTGTCTTTGCTAGGACTGGACTGTTTATCCAAGTAGGTTGTGAAAAATAACTAATGATTCACACCTAGCTGTTGATGTGTTGACCGCCTGAGCTCCATACATCATTGAATTTATTAAAGTTGTGCTGTGAGCTAGAACTGAGTAATATATATTGCATATTTATGATATATTCAAAATAATTGTTCTTGTGGCATTCAAAACATCACAGATTTTCATGAGACTAGACTCGCCATCTCATGATTTGTATTTTCAATAGTCTCTGTGTTTTAAACTAGTAACAAAAGCGGCTTTTGAGTTAAGTTTATTCATTTCTTTGAGTTGAAACTGTCCGTTTCAAAGAATCGCTTTAAATCTGTGCTTGGTATTTTTTTCATGGTTTCGTAAAAAAGTACATTAAAGCGAAAACATGTACTTACATTGTTAACTATGCATTATTAAATTGGTGCATACTGTCAGTGTTACTATTGTGAACTAAAACTATTTAAAACCATTTGCATTAAATTAAATAAAGCTGAAATAAAATATAAATATTAGATGAAAAACGTATAATTCGCAAACTTAAAAATTTGTAATGTTGCCTTGGCAACTAACTGAAATAAAATAAGTTGAAGTTTAAGTATAAAAAAAGATATAATAAAATAAAAATAACATAAAATTATTAAAACTGAATATATAAAAATATAATCCAAATAGAAATATAGAAATGTCAAAAGCACAACATTTTTTATTTTAAAACTTAAAATCCAATTCAAAATATTAATACATAAATACGAAGCCCCTAAAGGGACATGGAGGTGGAAAAAAAAAATGAGATGGGAGGAAAAATAAAAAGTCAATGCTTTTGCCTGCTCTTGCAAAAACTCTTTCCCCCAAGAAACTTTGTGTTCGCTAACAAAAATGTTGTGTTCTTTGCGAGCGAACACAAAATTTCTCGGGGGAGCGCAAAGCATTTGCGAGAGAACGCAAAAGCATTGCCAAATGATTTCTTTCTTTTTTTTTCTTCACCCTTTCCCTTTAGGGGCTCCATACATATATGATAGTATAAAGCTTAAACAAAAAAAAAGCTGAGGCATATATGATAGTATAAAGCTTAAACAAAAAAAAAGCTGAGGCATATTAATGAAAATGATTAAATACAATTTATTCTTAATTTAGTGAGTTTTTTTAAAAAACATCTCAATTTTTTTTTAATTATTAATATTTGAAATCTGCTTTGCAAAAAGGGTTTGGTTGACATGAAGGTTCTTTCAAAATCACCTTGGTCAGCCACTTCATAGTAAATAATACTGCCCAGCCCTATTGTTGTCTTAAACTGTACAGTATATGTCCCTTCCCTATTTTACAGAGACACACCATCAGCTCAGCCAAACCTCTGTCGTCAATGCTGGACAAGAGGTCGAGCTACACGGACCTGAGCATACCTGGTGAGCTGACGTTTGTCACACTGGAAATCTAACTCCTTGATCTTTCAGTCTTCCCTCACTCCGGTTTGATCTAGTTATTCAGAGGCCAACTCAGAGTTAAAGGTCATGTGTAATCGTGCTGTACCGTTACCCTCGGGCTTAACATTAGCTGTTAATGACCAGAGATTGTGTGCCAGACCTTGAGGAGGAAGCAGGATATTTATTTTAGAAGAGCACAAGCTTAGTCATGCCGCATAAAGCCTGTTGTTCTTTTTCACGATTGTATGTGTGATTTCATGTAATCCAATAGCAGACCACCTCCTTCGGACCTCACCTGTAACGCGCCCCGTCTGCGGCCTCCAGAGGATGACAAACATAGACTCGAATAAATCCATATCAGGTACATTTGGACCTTGAGTACTCGTTCTGCAACAACTAGTCAAGCACTCGACAATACAGTTTCTCACTATCTCAACATTAAAGAAGTAGTTCACCTAAAAATGATTTAAATCACCCTCACGTCGTTTCAAACCCATAAGACTTTTGTTCATCTTTGGAACACAAATTAAGATATTTTTTAATGAGATCTGAGAGATTTCTGTCCCTCCATTGAATGTCTATTAACCCAAATCTTTCAAAACGTTCATAAAGAGATCGTAAAATAAGTCTTCTGAAGAGACACGATCGCTTTATATGATGTACAGATTTTATTTGGCCTTTTATTCATATATAAACATTGATCAGCGAACATAAACAGAATTTCAACCGCACTTGCTTGACGTGTGAGAACAAACCTCATTGGTTCTTGCGTAACCACATACTTGCTGCATAATGCGAGAATGAACCTCATTGGTTCTTGCGTAACCACATACTTGCTGCATAATGCGAGAATTAACCTCATTGGTTCTTATGCCTGCATGACCAAATTTGAATGCTGTAAACATTGTTCGCTAATCAATGTTTATATGTGAATAAAAACCTATTCAAATAAATCTGTTCATCATATAAAGCGATCGTGACTCTTTAGAAGACTTGGATTAAATTGCTCCATTCATATGGGTTTATTTTATGATCTTTTATGAACGTTTTGGGTGAATAGACTTTAAGTTAAGGGACAGAAAAGACAAAAAGATCTTAATTTGTGTTCCGAAGATGGACGAAAATCGTATGGATTTGGAACGACGTGAGGGTGAGTAATTAATGACAGAATTTTCATTTCCCTTTAACATCACACAGAAGGTGTAATCATTTTCATAACGTCCTTGTCAGTTTCTGGCAGAAGCAGCGAAGAGTTAAAGAGAGATTTGTCGGTGACAGACGCATCAACGCCATCTTCAATCATCGCTTTGGGCTCGTCTTCTCCCCAGCTTTCTTTGTCTTCAAACTCCTCCTCCCCGACCGCCTCCGTGACGCCCACCACACGAGGACGTTTACGGTAAGCAGCGGACCTTCCCTGTTTGTCTGTATGCCTCCATCTCTTTTATGTTCATCTCTGCTCTGGCTCTTCTTGTGTTGACTTTCTAGAAGACTCTTACTCGCTGTCAGGTTTGCCAGATGTCTCTCTGTTTCACACTCGATCTCTGTCTCTGTCTGATTACTGCGGTGTTGACAGGCCAGTGTTTCGATAATGGATGTCACTCGTTTACCTGTCCTGAAACCTGACCGTGGGTCCACCGTGGCTTTTGAATAGGCCATTGGTGGAAGACGAATCATTCTGCACTTTCCTTTATTATCAGAGCATTTCCTTCTGGTCATAGCATTAACTTCCTTGCTGGAAAAATCCAGCTAGAACCAACTTCTGATGGTAGCTGGTTTTGCTCAAGTGCTGGTTGGTTGAAACTGGACATTTATGCATGAAGGAAAAATATAAATATTTATTTAAGAATATAATATTTATTTATTTATTTTGTTCCTAATTTATTTGTTATTATTATGTATATTATAATTAATATTATTGTTATTTTTTATATAGTGTCAAATCCAAATCAAGTGCTGGCTGGTTGAAACTGGACATTTATGCATTTGGGAAAAATATGTATAAATAAATATAAACATATTTAATTAATAATATATATATATATAGTTTTTTTTTGTTACTTTTTTATTTCAACTATTGTTTAGTGTCAAATCCAAATCAAGTGCTGGCTGGTTAAAACTGGACATTTATGCATTTGGGAAAAATATGCATAAATATAAACATATTTAATTAATAATAATAATAATAATATATATATATATATATATATATTATATTATTATTATTATTATTATTATTATTATTATTATTATTATTAGTGTCAAATCTGACCTGATCGAGTCATTAAAGGTTTTATAATGTATAATTATTATACACTTCAGTGCAGTTAGTTGACATTTCTGTGTGCCTTTCTTTCATATTAATAAACCTTATAATTGCTTCCTTCAAGTCAGATGATCTGTTTTTACAATACAGAATCATTGATCAATTTATTAATAGTTACAGTGTCAGAAACATCTTAAGAAAGTTGGTGCATCTATGAGGTTAATGCAGCTTGGTAGAATTTCCACAAAAAAAAAAGATTGATCGTTTTTGCTATTAAAGTTGAGTCCAATACAAAGGAACTGTGCTGTTAAAGTGATTGATGTCTCTCCAGAGAGGAAAGGAAGGACCCTCTGTCTGCGTTAGCCAGGGAATATGGAGGATCCAAGAGGAACGCTCTGCTCAGGTGGTGCCAAAAGAAGACTGAGGGTTATCAGGTACATGTTGTTTTTGTATCTACATTTATTTGAGTCACTTGTAATATTAATATAGTCATGCACAATATATACTGAGACCATATCGGTATGAGCTAATTTTAGCTGCTTTTCTATTATTGGTCTGATTAGGCAAATATTAGATGTATTATTATAAAATAAATATCTGCATTTATAAGATTGACCATCATATTGGTTATCGGTCATAACATGAAATTATATATTTACCCCTATTAATAATATATATTGGCCTGAGGTGATAAAAAACAAAACTCTCACACACACACACAAGTTATGACCACAAATTGAAGACCAGTGTATAAACACTACAACCAAAATGTTTGGGGTCAGTACGATTTTTTTATATATTTTTTTTATGAAATGAAATTAATACTTTTATTCAGCAAGGATGCATTAAATTGATGAAATGTAACAGTAAACAAATTTACATGGTTACAAAAATAAATGTTTCAAATGCTATTCTTTCTTTATGAACTTTCTATTCATAAAATAATTCTGTGGAAAAAAGTATCACAGTTTCAACAAAAACTTTGATGATAATAACTTTTAAAAGTTGTAATAATATTTCACAATAATACTGTTTTTACTGTATTTTTGATCAAATAAGTACAACATTAGTGAGCATAAGAGACTTCTTTCAAAAACATACAATTTCTTTGTTATGAATGGTAATGTATACACATACAGTGGTGTCCAAAGATTTTCACTAGGGAAATAGGGAAAATGCTTCATAATGCACTTTAATATATAATATTTTTTGTTCTTTGTTCAGTGTAGCTTAAAATTCTTAAATTCACTTGCCAATTTCACAGTTGTCAGCATTCAGGTATTCGTGTTTGAGTGTGTTTGATTTTTAAACAGAACGTGACCATGCATAATACACAAATTAATTTTCTATCGCAATGACTCCTCTGCCTTCAAGCGTAAAAAAATTTTACCGTTCAGAGAGGGTTTTGGGCCGTGATGTTACCATGGTTTCCCTAAAGCCAGGAAGTGTGCTACATTTCTCCCGCTTCATGTCACAAACAGAAACCCTCTCAGCCAATCAGAGCACAGAACCCTTGTGGGCTCAGATTTGTGCTTTTGATGACCTTGTGATTTAAAGTTGTTTTTTCTTTTGATTTTATAGATTCCGATATTAGCAGTTTAGATTTTTTGTCTTTTATCGCCTCAGTACAAGTACAACTTTCCCCCTTTCAGTTTCTTTTGTCTTTTTGACACCACACAAAAAACCACAGTCTCTGTCTCTTCCTTCCTCTCTACATCTTTGTCTGTCTCTCTGTAAGTGTGTGTGTGATTGATGGTAATGTCCACTAGTGGATAAAAGCCATTTTTCACTGCAACTCTAATGTGTTCATTACAAGCGGCCTGGCTTTACTTGGGAGTGCACTTTTCGCAGAGAGCGCCGCGAACGGGCCTCTGTTTCTCTGTTTTCAATGTGATTAGCCTAATGCTCTCTCCCCTGGGCCTTTCTGCTTTTGCACACAAGACCTCTTTTCATTAGCTGCTCACTTTGAACACTGGCACACAAACGAGAGAGGACACGGGAAGGATGTCTCGATGTCTTCGTAACCCTGTCTCTTCACACGGTTCTGTTGTGCTGACGTTCATTTGGCTGCAAACAACATGGCTGGAGTTTGTTCACTGAATTGTTAGGGAGGGTTGTGGACATAACTGACTACAATGGTATTTAAAGGGATAGTTCACCCAAAAAAGGAAGTTCTGTCATTATTTACTCACCCTCAAGTTGTTCCATATCTATATGAAGTTCTTTCTTCTGCTGAATACAAAAGAAGATATTTTGAATAATGTTGGTAACCAAACAGTTTCTGGTCCCCATTGACTTCCATAATATTTATTTTCTATACTATTGAAGTCAGCGGGAACCAGCAACTGTTTGATTACCAACATTCTTCAAAATGTCTTCCTTTATGTTCTTCCTTCCTTCCTGTACTTCATACAGGTTTAGAACTACTTGAGGGTGAGTAAATAATGACAGAATTTAATTTTTTGGGTGAACTGTCTCTTTTTAACAAATTTACAGTAAAAGTGAAAACAAAATTGACCTTTCTTACTTCAAGTCAGTTCCTCTCAAATTCTCAAGGTGTTTTAGGAGAGTAATCAGAGGTGTAGTTCATCAATTATATTTGGCAACCATTAAGTGTCTATACAGTATATTGGATGGCCACTTTGACTTATGATATATGGTTGTATAATGTAATATCTAACAAAATGTTTAGTAACACTTTACAATAAGGTTAAATTTGTTAACATTATTAAATGCAGTAGGTATCAGTGAACAAAGATTTACGAAATCTCTCATGCTTACCAAAGCTGCATTTCATTTCATAAAAATACAGTAATATTGTGAAATATTATTAACTTTATTACAATTGTCATTACTCATGTCACATGATCCTTCCAAAATCCTTCTAATATTCTGATTTGCTGCTCAAGAAATATTTCTTATTATTATTAGTGTTGAAAACAGTTGTGCTGCTTAATATTTTTGTGTGACCCATGATAGTTTTTTCAGGATTCTTTGATGAATAAAGTTCAAAAGAACAGAATTTATCTTGACTGTCACTTTTGATTAATTTAATGCATCCTTGCTGAATAAATAATTTAAATTTTAGTTTTCAATTTTAACAAATTAAACTTTAACTTTAATTTATTATAACCCAACATGAATCAACCATAAACAACAGTTTATTTTAAATTTAAACCTGGGTTAATAAATGTGCTAAAAATAGTGTCCATTGTTTATTGTTATCATTGTCATAATACCTAATGCAACTTACGTTAACAAATTTACCCTTATGGTAAAGTGTTACTATTTCTTTTTCCTTTTTTTTTTCTATGTTTTTTATTGATATTTTGTTATTTAAATACAATGACAATCACACATCTCTAAGTGTGGCTTAAGTTTCCAAATCCTTTTTGGGGTCACTGTAGTGTCTTTAAGTGGTACGTGTGCTACCGCAGATCTCTGGATAAAAAGCAGAGCATCGTTATCAGTGTGAGACCACTTTGGTGCTCCACAGACCTCTGTCTTTTCCTGCCTGTCGATCCCCTGCTGCTGTGACCCACTCTGATGAGCTCATCACTTCCTTCCACTCCACTTTCTATGGGTTTCCAGAAAGTTGAGCGAGCGCTCTGCCAATTTACGCCGTCCCTTTGCACGTTTACACTGGCCTGCCACATCTGATAAAGGCTGGTTACTCGTTCTTTAAAAATCGAGGGTCCTTTTTGCTAGAGGACGTGGGTGATAGTGTAATCAGAAAGGGTGCTTTTGTTTCTTTTGGAAACTCTTGAATACACATCAGAAGAACCGCAACGGGTGAACAAATATCAGTTCCAGTAAATTGCCACCATACAGCCTACGTATTTCATTCTGGATTCCAGATACAACAAACAAGACAATGGGTTAAAAAAACAGAAAACATACAGAAAAGCAGTAGTTAATGATACTCGCTAGTCTTGTTTTAATGCATCTCTTTACCTTATTATTGCACTTGCATTACCATTCAAATATTTGGGCTTGATTTTTTTATTTTTTTTAAGAAGTCTCTTATGGATGCATCACCAAGGATGCATTTATTTGATCCTAAATGCAGTAAAATAGCAATATTGAGGTTATAAATATTAGTACAATTTAAAATAACACTTTTCTATTGTATTATTTTGAAATGTAATATATTCCTGTGATGCAAAGCTGAATTGTCAGCATCATTACTCCAGTCTTCAGTGTCACATGATCCTTCAGAAATCATTCTAATATCCTGATTTGCTGCTCAAGAAACATTTCATATTATCACCCATTTTGAAAATAGATGTGCTGCTTTATATTTTTTGTTGACACCGTGATACATTTTTTCAGGATTCTTTGATGAATATGAAACATTCAAAAGAACAGCAAAATAGAAAGAAATTTGATCAATTTAATGTTACCTTGCTGTATAAATCTATTGTCTTTTGAACGGTAGTGTATAATGTGTGAATGCAACACGTGAGAGCTGTAGATCTGAGCATTAGTTGAGCAAACGCTGATGCATTAATGAATGCAAACCCTCTTTCCCGGTCACAACAAAACCATAAATGGCCCGCAATCAGTCGAATGGCTTCTTCCGTGTATGGATTGAAGCATGTGTGAAGTATGTTGATGTAGATAAGCAGGACTGAACAAATACTTCAGCACGAGGCGAGACTGTCAGTCTGTGAATGTGTCATGAATGTGAATAAGTAGGTGAACGCTGGTCTCAGTGAATTTGAATAAGTAGGTGAACGCTGGTCTCTGAACAGCATGCAAGATTTGTTGTTTGCATAACAGTGTACCAAGAATACATTTCACTCGTCAAGGAAATGGAGAGCTTATTGTAAACAAATGCACTATTTTTTTTATTATAATGTATGTAATATGTAATGAAGCAAGCCTACACAGAAGGTGGCATATGTTTTCACAATTTCAGTGCTGACTGTTGGGAGGATAAAAAAAGCGAAATTTTGCAAGATCATTTTAATTTCGACATTAAAGGGATAGTTCACTTTGAAATTAATTTTTGGTATGTTTTAGCTTACCTCAAGGGCATCCAAGATGTAAGTGTCTTTTTTTCTGCAGTAGTTTCAATTTTGATATTTTTAGGTCAAACCGTTCTTGTCTGTCAGTCATATAATGCAGGTCTATGGTCACTGTCTCAAAACACAAGCACAGAGTCCAAATTAAAACAATTCCCCGTCGTCCAAATTAAACAATTCCCCATCGTAAGTACCAGTGATGCGCGGGTTGATCCGAAATGAGCGGGTGCCTGCGGTCACCCGCGGTTACCCGCGGTTACGAGTCATCCAAAAATATTTTTAATGATATTCGGGTCGCGGTCGGTCGGGTCGTTTGAAATAAAGATGCCAATTAAACCTTTGTAATTTATATAGTAGGCCTAGTATAGAGAGCATAAGCGGAGTGGAGCGGTGAGAATCTTCGCTCATCGCTCACGGAACTGTCCACCCCTCCGCTCCCCCGCTCAAAGCTACATCAGGCCGCTCCGCTCATTATCGCTCGATCAGCGCTCAAAGCAGTTTGATCCGCGCTCCACTCAAATCGCCCCCCGCTCGCTCCAAAAAGGGGAAAAAAAATCTACATGTAGCCTATATCACTGTAGCTTAGACCACAGCCTTACCTCCTAAAGAACTAATGAGCAACAGCAACATTTTTCAAATAGAAATGTTTTATTTCAAATGACAAATTAGGCCTATGTAAGAAGGAATATAGCCTACACAAAGTCCTGTAAAATTAAACGAATAAATGGGCCTAATAATATGAATAACAATTATATAAACAAAAATATAGCCTACATAAATTTTTTTAAAGTAAATTTACTATTAGGCCAGAATTTTGATAAGTTAACTTTTGTGCAACGCGCACGATTAAAATTTAAATGGGCTTATATCCATTGTACACACAAACTGCTGTAAAATAAAACGAATAAATGGGCCTAATAATATAAATAAAATGTATATAAACAAAAATATAAAATAAATATACATAAAGGTTTTAAAAGTAGGCCTAGGCTAAATTAACTATTAGGACAACATTCTTATAACTGAACTTGTGCGCAGCGCGCAGGATTAAAATTTAAATGGGCTTGTATCAATTGTTTGCATTTTATGCTGTATTTAATTTAGGCTACACTTTAAGTTACCGTATTCAATTTGCTAACCTTTTGCTTTCTTCCCAGCGTGTTCACATATCACACTGCAAGTTTTCGAGAGATGTGTCTTTTTAGATTCCAAAATTAATCTTTAGGCCTACTGACTGAAACGATGTCGTTTTCTTCTACCACATAATAGTTAGTTTTACACCTGTATGACTTCTTATTTTCCTTTTTGAAGTAGCCTACTTTTTGAACTCCATTATTGAGCCGAGTTTTGACTGAAAATAGAATCCATCTTGCAGTCATCAACAGTAGACTGAGTCAGGCTGAGCATGCTTCAGAATCTTGGTGTGCGCGGAGCGAAATTGGAGCGGGAAATAGGGCGACGCTCCATCCTTTTAAAAATGCCGCTCTGCGTTCTGTCCAAGATCCGCCCGCTTGCTCCCGCTCCACTCCGCTCACATGCAATTTTCTATGAAATACATATAGGCCTACACTTTATTGGCTGAATAACTGGCGCGAAGATGACGCACGAGCTCAGTCTGCAGGTAGAGATGGAGGCGGCAAGAGAAAAGGTGAAGACTGGGGAGTGGAAGCTCCGCAAATACACAAACAGAAAGAGCAAAGTTGCTGAAATAATGAAAGATAATGACCAAAGTGCTGGCTTTGTCATGTGTATTTCTTGCTATGCATTTACTAGCCTACTTTTAAAAAATGCGGGTCAGGAAGCGGGTCGGGTACAATATTTTCTTTCTTTTTTTTTTGCGGTCCGAGTTGCGGGCGGGTTAGTTGAAAACGTCGGTCGGGTCCGGGTTGTTTATACATTGACCCGCGCATCACTGGTAAGTACACATTGATGGCCTAAGACACGAAACGAGCGGTTTGTGTGAGAAAACGAACAGTATTTATATAGTTTTTACCACTTATACACAGCCATGTCCGAGTGATCTGATCTGACGTGTAAGCAGACTGGTGCATAGATATATACACTAGATGTCGCCTTAAAGACATTCGTTCCAATGAACTGCCGTAGACAAGGCGACATCTAGTGTGTATATATCTATGCACCAGTCTGCGCACACATCAGATCACTCGGACATGGTTGTGTATAAGTGGTAAAAACGATATAAATACTGTTCGTTTTCTCACACAAACCGCTTGTCTTAGGCCATCAATGTGTACTTACGATGGGGAATTGTTTAATTTGGACGACGGGGAATTGTTTTAATTCGCAAGTTGCGATAGTCTTTTCTTCTTTATTGTGATGTATATCCAAGCTTTTCGAACAAGAAAAAATGTAGGGCGGGACTTGACTTTGTCTATCGGGAATTGATTGGATGGTTTTGGTTTACTATTGCAATGATGTCATGTGAGTGACAGGTTGTAAACATGTCATCAGCAAAGAGAAGAGATGAGGGGATATTACTTATGATTAAAGATAACAAGGGCACATGAATTCATAATAAATACTACAATAGAATTGTCCATTTTGATTTCATGGTGAATTGAAACTGTGAAGTGTGTTCATTCTCAGTAAAATGGTCTTAGCTGTGACTGAAAGCGCTATTAAAATAGGCAAAATGTTTACTAAACAAACAATGTAATGCTTAAGTGTAATGCAACGAATGTAGCAAGATATGGGTTTTTGGTCAACATACACTTTAAGTATAATGTACACATCACCTCCAAATAAGGGAGGTGTGTTTAACTGTATGAATAGCAGTGTTTGCCAATGTTTCTGTAAACATAGAAAAAAGTCATTATTTCTGACAGGATTTACAGTTGTGGCTCTTAACTACAACCATAATGTCACAGAGACACCGAAAGATTCACTACTTCATCAGTCCCTCTTCATCACGCACCCAATCCCCTCAGTTCATCTACTGAAATTGTAATTATTGATCTTTCTCTCCCCCCTCCACACAAACACAGAATATTGACATCACCAACTTCAGCAGCAGCTGGAATGATGGGCTCGCTTTTTGTGCCATTCTTCACACCTACTTACCGGCACATATCCCTTACCACGAGCTCAATAGCCAGGACAAGGTCTGTACGTGCACACACGAACGACACAAATAGGGTGAATTCAGGTCAGTCGGAATGTCTTAATGTGGCCCAATTTACCTGAATTCACTCTATATGTTGTGTTCTTTAATATCAGTTAGCATAAAAAGTGTTTAAAAAGATATGCATTCAATTCATGTATTGACATCACTTCTTCCTGGTTGTCTTTTGCAGAGGCGAAATTTCACTTTGGCCTTCCAGGCAGCAGAAAGTGTGGGAATCAAATCAACACTGGTGAGTTTAATATGAACGTCACAGCTAATTCAGATATGCATCATATTACAGTGGCTCAACCTAATATATACACTGCCACAAAGTATTTGAATTTCAGAATCGTGATTTTTTTTTTTCACAAAAATATTAAGCAGCACAACATTTACAGAAAATCTGCATATTAGAATGATTTCTGAAGGATCATGTGACACTGAAGACTGGAGTAATGATGCTGAAAATTCAGCTTTGACATCAAAGGAGTAAATTGAATTTTAAGCTGTATTAAAATAGAAAACAGTTATTTTATATTGTGATAATATTTCACAATGTTACTCTTTTTATAGTGTCTTTGATCAAATAAATGCAGCGTTTATGAACGCATTTTTAGATGTATCTTTATTATCAGAGGAGGCATGTTTTCTCCATGTCTCCAGGTGCTTTTTTTTATCTTTCCTAATGAAATTCAGTTGTAAACAAATGAAATGTTCTCAGTATGATACAACATCAAATCTCTTTATTCAGATCTGTTAATCAAATCTTCTTTTGTTTTGAATTTCCCTCAACAGTAGAAGATGTTTTCAAATTGTGTTAGCCAGCTGTAAAACATTAATGCAACAAACTATGACATAATTTCCCTGGCGTAACATCTTATATTGAGAAAAAATAAATGATGAAGACTTCATAAGCTGCAATGATCCTCCTGATTTATGATCTTTTGGATGTTTACAGATAATTTAGTCATTCCTCACAGGAATGTTATTAAAATGCATGTTGTTTTTTTCAGTCATTCTTAAAATGTATTTTTTAAATAAATATTCCTTCCACCCTTTATTGGCATTTCATTAACATTAATTTTAAATACATATTCAGCCCAGCTGTTTTGACCCACCCTTTGTTGTTTTATCTTGTTAATTTTCTTTTATTGTTTTAACCCGTCATGCGGTCAAAAAGGCGACATATACAAAGAATTACCCAATTAAAGGGATAGTTCACCCAAATTAAAATTCTGTCATCATTTACTCACCCTCAAGTTGTTCCAAACTTGTATGAAGTTCTTTCTTCTGCTGAACACAAAAGAAGATATTTTGAAGAATGTTGGTAACCAAACAGTTGACAGTAGCCATTGACTTCCATATTATTCTTTCCCATACTATGGAAGTCAATGGGGTCCAGCGACTGTTTGGTTACCCGTATACTTAAAAATATCTTCTTTTGTGTTCAGCAGAAGAAAGAAACTTCTGGAAACTACAGGTTCGGAACAACTTGAGGGTGAGTAAATGATGACACAATTTTCTTTTTTTGGTGAACTAACCCTTTAAGCTTTTATTATGTAAATAGATGATTAGTAATGACTTTGTTTACTAGTTTTAATGGTGAAAACTGTGACTGCTAGCTGTGCTGTTTGCTCAACAAGCTGTGGCAAGATACTTGTGTAACATAGCACACAACACCACATACTGTAGCACACAACACCACATAGGTTGACACAAACATAATATTTTTTTTCTGACCAATTGCTCTTGCCTTCCCGTATCTGACTCACTCTCTCTGTCTGACAGGACCTTGGTGAAATGGTGCGCACAGAGAGACCCGACTGGCAGAGTGTCATGACCTATGTGACGGCCATCTATAAGTACTTTGAGACCTGAGAATCTCCTTAAACTGGACTGTATTGGCAGCTAAGCTTACCTCGCTTCACCTTCCTTGCTGTGGAATGCTATACCCAAGATGCTACAAATTTCCCAGATGCCTTAGCTGTGCATGGAGGAAGTTGTGTGGGAGCTTCCAGGAAGCTCCCACACAACTTACAGTTCTCTCCCAATGTGTTTTCCCAGAATCCTCTATGGCTGCAGAAACAGGCCAGAACGGCAATGCTTTGGAAGAGGGGAAGTGGGAAACACATTTTAAGTGTATTGTGCCAATCGATCAACAAAAATATGTATCTCGGAATAGAGATGCCTTTGAAAAATGCCTTTTATTCTAGTTTTATCATGCCCTCTTTATGCCAGTAATGGTCTTAGATTATCAGTATTTATTCCAAAGAGTGGCGCCACAACAGGTTTCGGCCACAAAAATTATGTTTTTTGTGTTTTCCTTAGCCTGAATAAGCTCAAACCTGATTTATTTAGCCTTTTTTTCCTATTAAGTAAAACAGGGATCCTTAACATTCAACCTATTTGTGTTGCTATTATAATATTGTACTGTTTTCATACACTAAATGAAAGCTAATATGTCATTTGAAATGAAGCTGTTAGGCCAGAAGTGTATTTTTCCCTCAATGTTCATTCCAACTGATCACTGAAAATGCTGCAAGAAGTTTTTGTTTTTTTTAAATATCAGCACAAATGAAATGCATGGCTGCTTGTTTTCTATTTTACTGGATATTTTTCAGCATTTCGGTCCTTTTTTGTCTACGCACTACTAATTCTTATTTGACACGTGAAGCCAGCTGGGTTCTGGAAGCTTGCTGATTCAGATTGAGTTTGTCTTATGGGTGTTAAAGCACAAATAAAAAAAGACTGAATGTGTATTCACTGAAATGAAATGTGAAATAAGACGACTACAATCCATCCACACCGTCAGCTCATGGTTTACTCATGCATTACATACTGTACGTCTGTCAAAGATAAGCCTCTGCACACAAAACTGAAGCCTTAAATGGAAAAGGAAAAGCCAAGAGCACATTTCTTGTTTTAGGTTAACTCTTCAATGCACTGCTCTTTTAATATGTTTGTTTCGGGGCTAGATTGCCCATTTGAGACCTCTTTGAAGGGATCAAGTGGGTTGCAGCAAGGTTTATGCTGCTAATGATGACAGCAGTTCAAAATGAATTTTATGTCAAGGGCAAGTCATGTTTGTTGCAAAACTAACTTATTCTATTTACGCTACAGAGAGCCCTGTCGTGTTTTAAATGATAGATTTTGTTTATATGTGGAAATGTCATTGATACTGACATTGAATTCCCTAGAAAAGGTCAGTAGTGACGAGGAGTATTTTTGTTTGGATCTTCTTGTGAGATGTAAGCTCTGTTTTGCTACCTAATCGCATGGAGTTTGATATGAACACATTGATTTGAACAAAATCAGATCATATCTTGCTGTGCTTTCCTTAAAAACTTGCCATAATTCATATTTGTGTAAATCCTGGATTGTTATTCCTTGTTGACACTACAAATACCTTGTTTCACTATTATGATTCCTAGAGCACTGTATGACATGCAGGATTTTGAAAACATAAGGTTTCCTGTTAGCAAGGTTTTGTGAGAACAAGATCTGTGAGCACAAATACAGTTTGATATTTTCAAATTTGTTCAGTGTGTGTTGATTATTTGTGCGAATGGGCTTGTGCATGGACTTTGACAATAAAGTCTCATTGACTGAAATATTTGTTGAAACCAGTGTTATTGTAATCTAAAATTAATTTAAAAAAATAAATACTTTATTTGAAATATGACTGAAATGAAATAAAATATAAATATCAGGTGAAAACCCTAAAAAATTAAACACAAATTAGAAATGTTGTGTTGGGAACTTGCTGAAATAAATACAAATTATAATACTAAATAGTAAGCCGATTCGAAATATTATATTAGTATAATAATACTAAAATAACACTGGTTGTAACTCCCCTCAAGCTATTTTCTTACCAAATGTCCCTCGTTTATTTAAACATTATTGATATATTGATCTTATCTTGGTCCTTGGTGGGTCATTCTGTCACCAGTTAACAATTATTTTTACGGTACATAAATTCAGTACATTACCAGCTTGAGTAGGTTTAACCTTTAGATGTAAAATGTTAAATCAAAGACACCTTTGTGTAGACATTAGTTTTACAACACACTTAACTGTTTTAATGGGTAGTATTTCAATTAATCCAAGGGCACATGACCATGAAACTGTACAATGTATAAAAAATACTGCCTTAAATTTGTAAATACAATCAACTTGGCTATTTAAGTCATTTCAACTTAAATGACATTAAACTGACCTAAAAAATTTGTTGAATCTTGAAAATTTTAAAATATATGTTGTAACTTGTTGGTCATATCATTTTTCACAGTGTATAATGGATGGATGCTAGTCAAGATTCTATATACTTCTTCTATAAGTACACCTTTTCCTGGAAGTCGTAGTCTACTTCAGGGAAGGAACAGAAATGAAAAAAATAAATAAACTATTCCCTTGTCTTGTGGAAAGAAAGAATTGAGCCAGCAGAAAAGGTCTATTTAAACAGCTGTACTCAAGAACTTCCTCTTCCTACTAAAATAACCTTTAATTTTCACACTGATTGTGTCTGGCTCTCTGAGGTGAGTGTCTATTTGTGGCGAATGTTTTTTTGCATGCATAAACAAGGCTATGGTAAATGGTGAGCATGGAGGCTGTGATTTGATTTACTGAAGGGCCACAAAAAGGCTTTGGCTTATGTATTAGATCCAAAACATTAAGAAATGTCATTGCAGTGTGTGCTGCGTGCTTTAATGAAGTCCTTGGTGGGTGGACATCAGCCTCTGGTTTGCTGATTACATACATTTATCTTCATGTGGCCCTGAGGTGAAGCAGGATGTTTCGACTGTACGTGAGAAACAACACAACCTCACGGTGCCCATCACAGGTCCCTCACTTCCTTATCCTCACGTTCACATCAGCTATTGTGCTGGCTGCGTACATTTCAAAGCGTGCTTACTAACGATCAAATTAGCATACAAACGAAACGATTCGGACTCTCTGATAAAATAACGTTTGTAAAAATGCGGTCGTTTACTACGGTATAAAACGTCAGATCAAAAATATATTGTCTTAAAACAAGATTATGTGCACTATAATCTCAAAAGACTAACTACTAAGTCTAAAAAAAAAAAAGTCTAAAAACTTTTTTGCCCATATAGTACTTTTCCCCTAAAATGTACCGTAGTTTTGTGATTTGTTTGTATCACTTTAATGATTCTTACTATTGTAAAAAAAAAAAAGTAAAAAAAAAAAAAAAGTATTATTTGTTTATCCATACATACATTGTTGTATGTAGCCTATATGCTACAGTTATGCATAAAACAAAAATAAATAAAAAGAACTAATTTCAATTAAGAATTTTTAATCATTGCTGTGTATTTGTTTACTTATGTGCTGGCCTTTTGACTTTTATTGCTATAACTGCAGGAACTATGAAAAATGACAGTATGATGGAGAAGTTTCCACCCACAATGGTTTTGTAGTGAAGGAAACATCATGTTTAATGTAACCACGAAAACCAATCAGGCGTGCGTCTCTTCCTCTCACAGCGCGCGTGAGTGTCAGTCACTGTGAAAGCGCGCGCACTTGTCTGTGGCCACCACAACTCCATGGAGCGTTGAGGGAAGCTGCAACTCAACTTGCCTTTTTCTCGACCAAAGACGTTCAGAGTAGTCTATTATAAGTGTACTTTGTCAGGGTGAGGAAAACGAGTGGAATGATTTGATTTGCATCCCTGGTACGTACATTCAGCAGTTTTGCGGTTGAACTTTCAGAAGCGGTGAGATGCCAGCGGAGAAACCTACAACTCAGGTGCGCGACGGGAACACGCATGTAACGTTACACAGCCAAAGTGAGTAACGGAACGGAAGTGTTTTACAATGTAAAGAGTTTATAAATGTTTTTGTTTATTAATAATGTTTGGGATATAACTGAAAGTATTGATTTTGTATTTCGATTAAATAACTTTGTCAGTCTATTAATCCATACGGAGACTGACACCTGTATTATTTCGCTCTTTCTTAATATGAATTCATAATTTTTGACAACACAGTGACAAAACAGTATTTTGATGATAACCTCACGCCTTGGCTTACTATTCCTTATTTATTTTTTTTACTTATTTTTATAATTTACTTAAGTTCTCATGACAAGGAGTGACAGCACTCTCCCACAGTGTGACAAGTTTTGTGGTGCTACTAAAAACTACTTTTACTAGAGCATTTTCTTTTTACTAGTACCATGCTATGTACACGTTTTATGACCTCATTGTAATTGTGAAATTACTATATTTGATTCTGAAAGTGTTTCTAACTATACTGTGTGATGTCATCCCACCCATCCAAATGACTTTTGATGGTTACATAGATACTTGCATCTTGACTAGGCTAAAATTATTCCACAATGAAATAACTGTTAAGTGTGCTTTTTAATGACAGACACACGCTTATCATAGTCCCCAAACATCCTCACACCCAACATGACGTGACTCATGAGGGACCTGGTACATTCTTTTCTGTCCAGACATCATGTGCTTAATACTATGATACTTCATAAACGTTCAACAAGTTTCGGAAAGTACCTCATCTTAAAGGAAGCGCTTTGAAGAACGGTGCTCGCTAAAACTGTTAAAACGCAACCCTGTGCATTGGAAACATTTAGTCATTATTTCACTTGAGAGAGTCAACAGCCATACCAAAGTCACACTGCGCTATAAAAAGCAAACAGCAACACTAAACCCCGGAAACAGTGACTGTGACTTTAATCATAGCATTTTTGTGCCTGATCAAACAGAATGGGGCTAGAAGATAAGAAATCAAAAAATAAAAAGGTCCACCTTGGAAGGCATGTTGCAATTACTCAATTCTTTCTAGATAGGTCTACACAAAACCACAATAAAGAATCCAAGAGTCAAAGGCTTGGCAGAATGATTTAATTACACACACATACTGAAATATTTCGATGCTCTGCATGTATTTTCAAAGTCATGCATACTGTATTTGAACAATTCCGACTGAGTATTGTCAAATTATGAAGAAGTAGAGCTGAAACTTACACTATTGATCAAAAGTTTTGGGTCAGTAAGATTTTTTTTTTTAAACAAATGAATACTTTTATTCACCAAGGATGCATTAAATTGATCAAAAGTGACTACAAAGATTATATTTATATATATATATATTTCAAATAAATGCTGATCTTTTGAACTTTCTATTCACCAAAGAATCCAGGACAAAACATTATCAGGGTTTCCACAAAAATATAAATCAGCACAAATGTTTCTTGAGCAGCAAATCAGCATATGAATGATATCTGAAGGATCATGTGACACTGAAGACTGGAGTAATGATGCTGAAAATTCAGCTTTGCCATCACAGGAAAAAAGTGCGTGGAATAAATTACATTTTAAAATATATTAAAATAGAAAGCAGTTATTTTAAATTGTAATATTATTTCACAATATTACTGTATTTTTAATCAAATAAATACAACCTGGGTCAGAAACACTTTAAAAAATCTTACTGACCCCAAACCTTTGAACAGTAATGTATGGTTTATTATGATATAAAAGAAAGCAAATAACCATTTAAAGGGGTGGTTGATTATGATTTCACTTTTCTGACTTTAGTTAGTGTGTAATATTGCTGTTTGAGTATAAACAACATCTGCAAAGTTACAACGCTCAAAGTTCAAAGCAAAGGGAGATATTTGCTTTTAAAGAAATTGCTTTTTAAGGACTACAACAAACGGCTGGTAGGGACTACACGACATTCCTCCCGGGTTAGTGACATCACCAACCCTCAAATTTACATAAACCCCGCCCCCTGAACACGATTTATAGATTATCAAGACAGAATATGCTAATCAATGACTAGAAGATAACTACACATCAGCTACATAGATTCATCAACTAACCATTTTCAGAAATGTCCTGTTGCATTCTACTTGTTGTCACGTCTTCTTGAGTCTCTCCATCATTGACTCCATTCACATAATCTGACTCCGGTTTGAACATAAAAGGCTAAACGTTTTTGCAATTTTCAGAGCATGTCTGTGTGAGGTAAAATTACACAAGTTCTTGAAGCTCCGCCCCCTGTGCCGGGAGCAGCAGCTCATTTGCATTTAAAGGAACTGACACAAAACGGTGACAACTTTAACATGCTATATAAAAATATCTGTGGGGTATTATGAGCTTAAACTTCACACACACACTCTGGGGACATCAAAGACATATTTTACATCTTGTGAAAAAGGCATTATACCATCTCTTTAATTATCGAGAAACTGATGCATTTCATGTAGTCCATGGAACATGAAAGTAGAATCACATGAATGGGTACAAAAGAATACTTGTTCGCAATTCTAAGCCAATAATAGCAAAGTTCAACTGTACACATCCTAGAAACTAATGGAGGAAGTGCTGGCCGGGTCTTGTGATAAAAAGCAGGCGTGCACAAATATTTCATTCGTATTTGTGGAGTCTTTCTTAAAATAAAAGCTTATTGTTGGATTGGTCTGTCATCTTTTGATGGAGACCTCCTGTTTAGAGATGGATTGCTTTTGTGACCCAGAGAGGTTGATATTTTATTGTGCGATGTGATTGTTCTTTCTACAGATTAAGAAGTCCCACTGAAGGTCTACCGATTCTGCTTCATGAAATCTAGCAGCTGTTTCCTATAAGACTTTCAATGAAAGGCTGAAGTGAGCTGGACCTAAGGGACAGGCTGGTGAACGGGTAAATCAAGATTTATGGAGGGGTGTCTCCGTTGACCCTGCAGTTACCACAGTGAACCCCAAAGTGCTGCTACCAGCTGATACCAGATTCATCTTACCTCCTCTTTCCCTTGTAAAAGAGAGATATTTGGTTAGAGCAATGGTCGGATTGGCTCATCCTCACACCTATTGCAAGAGCCACTGAGCAATTATCGGGAGCACAACTATGTGTGTCTTTGAGGATGTCCTTTCACACTGGTTGATGGTACCATGTCTTCTCTCGTCTACATTGTTCTTGAGCTGCTGATTGCGGTTTTGGCCGTGGCAGGGAACGTTCTAGTGTGCTGGGCCGTCTGCCTCAACAGCAATCTCCAGAACATCACCAACTTCTTCGTGGTATCACTGGCCGTGGCGGACATCGCAGTGGGACTCCTGGCCATTCCGTTCGCCGTCACCATCAGCATAGGCTTTTGCAGTAATTTTCATGGATGCCTCTTCATCGCCTGCTTCGTGCTGGTCCTCACGCAGAGCTCCATCTTCAGTTTGTTGGCCATTGCTGTGGATCGGTACATTGCCATCAAGATCCCATTGAGGTGAGTGAACGATTGTGTCGTGATTTTCAGTTTCAGAGTTGTAGGCAAACTTTTAGTAAGATTACTAATCATATGGTTGCTTGAAAGAACAGATTACATAGTCGCCCCATAGCAAGAACATAGACAAAGTTTCCTCTTTCACATTACCAGTACATTTATAATTAGTTATTGTTTATGGTAAAATTGATCAAAACTTGTATTAAAGACCAAACGGAATTGCAATCTGTTTGTTTGTCCAAATAATGGCAAATAGGGGCAGGGTTATTCTAGTAAAAAAAAAAAAAACTAAAAATGAAACTAAGACCATAAAAAAAAATTGTAATGGTAATAAAATATATACGTTAACTAAAATATAAAATAATAAAAACTATAGACATTTAAAAACATAAAAAATATATTAAAAATGATATTGATGGAAAGATATAAAAAAAGCAAAAGCTATTAAAAATGACAAAAACACAACAAAATTACTAAAACTAACTAAAATTAAAATTAAACTGGAAAGTATAATAATATATAACCTATTCAAAATATTAATAAAAACTATAATAGTATCTCAGTGATACTAAAATAACACTGGATAGGGATGCGATACAGTCCTTATTTTTAAACTGGTTTGTGATGCAGAAATTACACCCAAACCCTAAATAAATATATATTGTTCACTCAAAAATGAATAGCCTGTCACCATTTACTCATGTCATTGGGGTACCAAAAATTAGATGTTTTGGACAAAGATAACTATTCAAAATATCTTCTTTTGCATACCACAGAAGAAAGATTGTCATACAGGTTTAGAATGACATGATGAGAGCACATTGTGCCATGTGTATATTCAGTAAAACATTATGTGTTTGCAGATATGTAATCCTATGTAATCTTTATTAATGTGTGTTTTGCAAATGTTTTGATATGAGGTTAAAGGCTCCTAGACAGAGTGACTCTCTGCCTTTCTCATGATAATGACTTGATAATGGGCACAACATGCCCTGTAATTCCCTCAGATACATGTAATTTCTCCTTTAATCACTCTTTCACTGCTTGCAATGATTTTTGCAGTAAATAGGAGTCATGCAGCTTTACGCTGTTGACAAATGTTTCAAGAATAGTTTGTTTCAGTAGAGCCAAATCAATAATCAATACTCAATCTGGCACCATGTTGTAATATAGTGACGTACAAAAGAGCAAGAACCAAGTCACACCCCACAGGAAGGAAAATTGGAATTTGATGTGAAATGACACAAGGAGGAATTTACTGAATTGTAAATGTTTATCTATCTATCTATCTATCTATCTATCCATCCATCTAGACTTGCTTCAAAACTTTTAAACTGCGACAAACATTCAAAGAAAATATCAGTTTTGTTCTTTTTTAAGTTCAAATTCCGACTGAAATCATGCATGCTGTTTGCTCAAATTCAGGAATTAAATTGTAATTCAAAAGCCATTCTCAATTCAATTCTAAATGGCACACAACCCCGGTTGCTAGATACATTTTTTTGTTTACTAACCCCAGTCTAGATATGACTCAAGTTCCTCCTTCAGTGTAAGCCTAGGGGATTTTCAGCCGTTTTATTGTCTGTCAGGTGTAAATCATAGGTCTGATCCTTTAGAAAAATAATAGCACACCTCTGTTCCACAAGCCACATGATTTTTGGTATCATTCATTGCACAAATACTTATTACGTTTTTTTGAGAAGAAATAGTGTATATGTCTTTAATTAGTAATTAAAATATGTAACAAAGAGTAGTATTTTTTACTACTAATTTTATAATATACAGTGATATAAACTTGGGTTTGGGTTGTGTTGGGTATTAAACCTGGGACATTTTGCACTCCAGTTGAACATCGTAATGATTATTCTTAAATCCTCTGGCCCAGCAGTTCTCAGCAGCACTTTTCGGAAGCTGAAAGGTGTGGGACTTTACCACCTGCCTGCATACAGGGTGTGATGCACATTTCTGCTCATGGTGTAGATTGAGCCGCACAAAGCGCTGTAAGAGAACAGCAGTGACAGCAAAAGCCTGGGCAAGTGTTGATTACATAAGGTCTGCCGGCTTCCAGTCTCTGTGGGCGTGTGAATGAGGTACCAGTAGTACTGGAGCCCTGTAAGTCCTCTGGGTTTAATGAAGCAGCCACTGTTGTTCTCGATGGGCCTGATATAAGCCCAAGGATTTTTGGAACAATTGACATTTGACCACCGTTTCCAACTGTTGCCCTTGGCAAAGGAAACATGTAGCAGGGCTGTCTGCTCGACGGGATGTTTGAAATGCATAGCGGTTGTGGATTTTGCACAGCTGTATTCCAAACTGTTTGTAAACTGATGCTTTTACAATTGATAATATGCTACGTATAAGGTATTTTAGTACCAGCCAGGTTTTTTAACCAGGGGTCTGTGTGGGGGTCTCAATGATGTTCTTAACAAAACTTATTCTAATGTTACCATGAATATTTCTTATATATATTTGGGGCCGGTGGGCTGGCTGGGAGGGGTTGTTATGGTAGGTATTAAAGTGCCCCTATTATGCTATTTTAAAGGTTTCTAATTTTGTTTTGGAGTTCTCCTACAACAGGTTTACATGCATCAAAGGTCAAAAAACACTTTCATTTTCTCATAATATACATTGCACATCACCACATTTTTCAATGATTCTCAAATGACTCGACGGATGAATCAGTCTCTCTAAATCCCTCCTTTCCGTGAGCCTACTCTGCTCTGATTGGCCAGATGGCCCAGTCTGTTGTGATTGGTCTACCTCGAAAACTAAATGTCCATTACCATTGCTGAATTTCAGCACCAGAGGCTTCCTAAAGTTCAGCGATAGTACACACTGTAAAGACAGTGATGCTGGCATCAATTTTACCATATCAATCCGAGCGCGAGTCTGATGATGAAACATTGGAAGAACTAGTCATTCAGCCCGAACCTCCATCGCAAGGACGACTTGAGCAGGATGCTCAGTGATACGCTACTCAGTTTGACATACATAATGAGATGTTGCAACTGTAATTCCTCACCATCAGCATTAACAAGTGTATGTCCATCAACAAACCGATGTGTATATTTAAAATTTATTGCATTGCACATGCGGGAACTGGATCATTAACTGTATCAATAATCAACTGTATCAATAGCCGAGAACTAATGTGGATTACTGATGTAACATTAAAGTTTGCAAAACAAATCTTGCTCCATCCTTTATCATTACTCAAAGTAGTAAGAACAATTACCATTTTATTGTGACACATTTATTGGTAATAGTGAACCCACAGCTGATTAGCAGAACTATAACACATCGTGCACTTTCGACTTTACAACTTTGCAGACCGTTTACGTTCTCAGACAGCTATATTACACACTGCCTGAAAGGTAATATTAAAAAAAGCACAATAGGGGCACTTTAAAAAAAATTTTTTAAAAGAATAACATAACCAAATGACGCCTGGTTGCATCACCATTCCTCACATGCATCCTTCTGCCTAAGTGGACAGAACCAATACCGATTAAATAGCGTACTCTGACAGAGTTCCCTGCATTAAGTCCCCGCAAAACCGCTATTGAATCTACAGAGTGAAACGTACAGCACAACCAGTGAAGTCCAACTCTCGAACGAATGACTCTTATGAGCTGCTTTTTTAGTGAATCAAAAACATACAGTGTAACCAGTGTTGTCTGACTCGAATCACTCATGTGTTAGCCAGTTCTTTTTAGCAAAACAAAACAAAACAAAACAAATAAACAGTGCGACCAACCAGTGTAGTCCAACTCGCGAGCAAATGAACTTTGAGTCGGCTCTTCTTAGAGAATCAAAAAACCAACCAGTCCAATCCAACTCGTGAACAATGACTTGCAACCTGGCTCTTTTTAGAGAATTAGAGAAGTTTTTAATAACCTTTTGCAGTTGAAACCCCCTGATTTAATTGAACAATTTAATTCTTCTTGTTTTATAATTGGAAATAATGTTGTTTCCTAACCCCGCTGAAAGTTTACAGCCTCGTTCAAAGTTGTACAAAGACAAAGCCTCCAAGTATTATTTTAAGACTAGGCACAATACATTTGAAATATATGCTTCTTATTAACACATATCCTGGTATTTTCCATTTTGGCAGCAATTACCAGGGCTTAACACCTAAACAATAGACATTTCCCAGGAGCAGTGCATGCTTGTGTAGATTTGGGAAAATAACCCTTTTCCAGCCCTGACAGTGAACAATACAGAACAATACAGCCCACTTCAGGATGGGCTTCAGGAAACATCAACATATTGTTTGAGGCAGATAGAGTTGTAATATATGACCAAACTTGGCATGCTTATCACCATAGTGCTTCATTGCATACTTCCTTCTAAAATATTGCTGTTTCATATCTGTTTTTGTTTTGTCTTTCTAAGGTACAACAGCCTTGTCACAAGCCAGAGAGCCAAAAGCATCATTGCAGTATGCTGGATACTTTCTGTGGTCATCGGCTTGACCCCCATGCTAGGCTGGAACAGTCGCGTCGACGCGGGCACCAACAGCTCCTGTCCTCAAGGTATGACAGAGTGCCTGTTCGAGAAGGTGGTCACCATGGGTTACATGGTTTACTTTAACTTTTTCGGCTGCGTCTTGATTCCGCTAATTGCTATGCTGACCATCTACGCATGGATCTTCATGGCTGCCCGTCGTCAGCTCCGACAGATGGAGCAGAAGCTAGTGCACATGCACGGACACACTCACGGATACGGATCCTCCTCCCGGTCCACACTGCAAAAGGAGGTCCACGCGGCCAAATCGCTGGCTATCATCGTGGGCCTTTTCGCTATTTGTTGGCTCCCGTTGCACATCATTAACTGCTTCACATTGTTCTGCCCTCAGTGTGATCGACCTCAGGACTGGGTCATGTACCTGGCCATCATGCTTTCACATGCTAATTCAGTAGTGAACCCGTTTATATACGCCTACCGAATACGTGACTTCAGGCACACCTTCCGAAGGATCATCCGGCAGCACTTCCTGTGGCATGATAGCAGACTGGCCATTGGTAACAGCAACGGAGGTGTGGCTACTTCTTCTGCTGCGGTCAGTGTGATTGATACTTCTTGCACGATGTCCAATGGCTTTGTGCTGGATCCCAATCCCATTCCCGGCATGATTTCTTGCGATGAATTTACAAAGCAAATGGCAGCAAAAATCAGGCCAAAAACTGAATTCCAAGACTTAGGATACAGTTTAAATGGAGCTTTGGAACATTCCTTTCCCGCCAGTCCGACACAGATTTTTTCATTACATACCGGGGAGGAAGTTCCCTCCATCAAAGACCATGTAGAAATCATGACGGTAAAAGACTGCAGTGCTATTACTAATGTCCATGTCAAATGTCTGCTTCCCGTAAGGACAAGCAACTCATCTGATCTTGCAGAAGTGTCATGACACACATTCGTTCTTCATGAAGCAATCACTGATCTGAGTTTCTGTGCTAGTGAGGATGACTTCATTTACAGTACTATCTAGGCCAGGGTCAGGAAAGATAAAGCTATGAGAGGATTGCATAGCTCCTGTGGGAACCCTTACTGTACAAATTCCAGGAATTTTTTACTTCTCTTTGCTTCCAAACACCCCTGATGGTGTTTGCAGATTTTCAGACCTCATAAAGAACTTGTTTGCTGACATTGTAGAGGTTTTTTTTTCAAAGCTTATACGATTCTTAGGAGCTTTATTAAAAGAGCATTGTTCCTGGTCAAAGTGGGGGTGGCCTAATGGATTAATCAATATTCTGGGGAATTCAGCTAAACCTGTTGTGACCACGCCATACGGAACTATCGTCTTTCTGTGCTTTTTAATAGGAGTATGTCCAAACTCAGAACATGTACCATCAATATACCTGCCGGAACATCTGTAGCGCTTTAAAACATAGGGCTGCACGATTTCAAAAAAAAAAAAAAAAAATGTAATTGCAAAATTGTGAATGCGACTTAAAATGTGATTTAAAAAAATCTGTGTGTTTGTTTGTTTGTAGGGCTGCACAATTTGTCCAGAAATGTCTTGAAATATGAAATATTTTAATATATTACAAATGAAATATATTAATAGGACTAGAATAATAATAATTTATCCTTGAATGAATAAAAAAACCAAGAAATTTTACTATTGTATTATTTCTCTGTAAAAAATAAAAAACGATCAAAATATTATGTAATAATAATAATCTCAAATGCACGTTTTTTTTTTCTCCTGTGAACCGAGCCGCTCTGAGACACTGAGAACACCAGATCATGAGCTGTTAGCTTGTACGCTCTTCACTCTTAAACATGCAGCACACATTCATGTCATTAAATCGCAGCCTTTGCGATTTGATAATCGCATCAAGCGATATCGTGATTCCTTTTTTTATTTCGATTAATCGTGCAGCCCTGTATAAAACATGACCAAACTGAATTATACTGTACTGATTGTAAGCATGTGTTCATATTTAAGGAAATGTACTAAATAAAACAAAGCTATAACCAAATTTGCACAAATAGAGTGCTATGTATTATTGGTGTACACTCTCTCAAAAAAAAAGTACAAGTTGTTACTGGGGCGGCACCCAGGTACAAAAAGTACAAAAGCCAAAAGGTACAGCCCCTAAAGGGTAAATAAGGAACCTTAAGGGTACATATTAGTACCTTTTGAAAGGGTATTGCCCCAGTGACATCTGTTGTACTTTAGGGTTCTACCTTTTTTACTGAAAATGTATTAAACCTAATGTGCTTGATTAGGAGCACACGCAGGCATCAATTATGCTAAGAGTTTAAGCCATATACTGTCTGTGCAACGTCAAGTGGACTTATTGGTGCTCAATAAAGTGGACTTTGATTCCTATATAATGATCGAATTTCCCAGAAGAATGCAAGTATAAACTGTAATGATTCATATAAATACTATATTAAATGTGCAATCGTTTGTAATAGATTTATTTGTTCTTCAACACAACATAATGATTAGGGATCATAAAATTGTCAGAAGATGTAGGACAGTGGTGTATAATCCTCTCTTGTGACACACACGCATACAAGCACAATCGTGGACTATACACAGACCAGCTATGATTGTATTTACAGAGAGGCTGCTGACGCCAGCGGCTGGCCTAATGCAGTGGAAATCAAATGAAGGGGCATTTGATGATCCCTTAAACTGTACCATTACACTTCTCTCTTCCTCATTAAGAAGCTCTAGAGTGGGAAAATCTTGCACTATGATACATAGTATTGAATTAGTCAGATGGGAGTTGACATGTTTAGGTTTAGTAGTGTGTAACGGTCCGTTTATAGAAGGAGTGAGTATAGAGTGACCATTCATAAAAATGGAACAAGTAAGCTAGATTTGTATTTTTTTATAACTTTGATCAATATTGCCTCTATATTTGGTCTATGCTGAAGGATCATAGACCTGGGTAGTCAACACATTATCATTTGCTGTAAATCAGCAGACGTTCTCATATTTACACACACACTCACACAGCCACACACACGTTGTTTTCATGTTTTATGGGGACTTTTCCATATACATAATGATTTTTAT
The DNA here is from genome assembly GCF_965113295.1 of Leuciscus leuciscus. Lineage (NCBI taxonomy): Eukaryota > Metazoa > Chordata > Actinopteri > Cypriniformes > Leuciscidae > Leuciscus > Leuciscus leuciscus. The sequence goes on along the minus strand of NC_138740.1, from coordinate 28,861,863 downwards.
ATTGTACAAACTGTCTATTCTATCCCCTTACATATATGTTTAATACATAGGGATCATATGTATTAAATTACATTTTTAATATTTACTCAACAAATATTAATGTAATTATATATATATATATATATATATATATATATATTAAAATAAAAATACATACAGTACATGCATATTTAAAAATAATAATAATAATGAGCTTATTGAAGCTGTGTGCATAATATTTTTTTTTTTTATTTTTTTTTTTTTATTATATTATTATTTTAATGGCAGCTTCCGAATTATACTAATTATAAGAAAAGGACAGAAGCTCTTTCCATCGAGTCTGTTCATTTGCTCTATAAAGACTGCAATGTGTCCAGCACTTGGTCAGAGTATATCAGTTCAAATCTACTGGTTTGTTGATTCTAGCTGAGAAATGCCAGTCAGCGCAGCAGTGGCATGGTTTGATTTTGTTTTGACAGCACTATTTTTTAATGAGACAGATGTCCTTTACAAAACACGGATCTCCAGGCTTACGCAGAAATTTATCTTATTCCATCATGAATGCTTGTGGTGTAAATCAGATCGGAGTGAAGCTAACAGACTGTCAGCATGTCACATAGATCAGCAGCAGCTGGCAGGTTCATTCTGCTGGTAAAATGAGGTTTGAAGACATTGCAGAGAGTTACTGTGTAATCAACAGACATATGCCCCCACCTATTCCACTGGCACTGTTTTGTAATTGGTTGAATTGAGTTTTTTTCTTTCTCTTTTGTGGATTCGATGCAGGTGAAATTCTTCAGAATGTCAGGTTCAAGCCTGGGGTTCGTTTCAGGTCACAAAAACTGTCTTTGTTGACTTTTTTTAATAAACACTTAAAGAATTAACTGTTAAAGAATTTAATTTTTCATTTTCCTTCTTAGCAATGACAAAATTCCTTAGATAGCATCTGATACAAATAAAAGGTTAATAAATGGCTATGCGGCAAACTTAAATAAGCCAAATGTTTAACGTTCTGCGCTTTGACAAACACTATTTCAGACCTTTATTGGTTTGTACCTCTTCCCTTTATTTCTGTAAAACAGGAACATCCAATTAATAAAGAGAATTACGTTATAAAAATAAAGAGACGTTATGTTTTACTTCCTGTCTCGGCTCAATTCAGCCAATTTTGAACATAACATGGTCCACAGACAAAGAGGAAGAGACTACTGCTAAGAATAGACACAGAATCAGTCTATCAAGCACCAGGATGACAGAACAAATTTAGACTGTAAAATGCTGCCTCGCACAATTCCTGAGAGTAGAGCAATGAATCTTGATGATGCCAAAACCAGACAAATGACTTCTCCGAGCATTTTCCAATGTTTAATAATTCTTCTGACCATTATTGTTTTATATGTGCCATATACTCTACCACACACACACACACACACATATATATATGGTTTTAGAATAATTTATAAGATCTGTGTCAAAGATGGATTTCATGGGCAATCTCTCTCTCTCTCTCTCTCTTATAATTAATTAATTAAATAAATAAATTATGAATTAAGTAATTAATAATATTAATTTGTTTGTATTAAATAATAATTAATAAATAAACCAACAAGCAGAAATAAATGCTGAAGAATGAAAACATCAAAGAGACGTCCTATTGAATTTCTCACATACAGATTTTATTATAATAATTGCTACCTGTGACATTGAATTGAAAGATTAAATTGAATGACAATGTTTTAGTCGTATCCACAATTCAATACCGCCCTCTTCTGTAAATCTGATGTGTCAGTCTTCTGCTTGTTCACACTGATCTGAATTGTCCATTGTAATAGGACTTCAACTCCCAAAATGCAACAGGGTTTCAGGAAAGGGCGGGGTTTCTGATTTCAGCTGCATTGTGGGAGCGGGAAAACGCCGCAAATACTCACGTTGTTCAATAGCGTTGATTTCTACGAAGCCGTCGACTCAAGGTACTGTAATGCTTGATGGCAAAAACTTACTAGCCTACTTGTAGTTTGTTGCTTGGTCTTTTACTAAAATATACAGTCCTGTTTGATCTGTTCGAATCTGTAGCGTAGCAGCGTCCATTTTAGACGTTCATTGTTAGCTTGGTTTATTCATGAGACTCGTTTGAGATCATTCTAGATATTTATTGTGAATGTGTTAGTTTAGGTACTGAAGTCAGTATAAGCTAACTATAGTTAATACCAGAACTGAATGATTTTCATGACGTTTATTTTCGAGCGTGGATTGTGTCCTCCAATACGCACAGAACACGATTTCCAAACGAATGATTCTTATGAGCCGGATCTTTTTAGTGACTCACAGCTATAACGCGTGGTGACAAGTGTAGTCCGATTGCCGAACGAATCGTTCTAATGAGTCGGCTCTTTTTAGATAGGAACTGTGATACATTCTCACTGTACTGCTGTCCACTAGTTATTACTTAAGTCGTGTCTGATTCGAAAATAATCTTAACTTAATTAACGTTAGCTGTTAATTAACTTGTCTTTTGCCCCCCAGATTAAAACATGTCTATTGGTGTTCCCATCAAAGTCCTGCATGAAGCAGAGGGTCACATCGTGACCTGCGAAACAAACACTGGTGAGGTGTACAGGGGCAAACTGATTGAAGCAGAGGATAACATGAACTGCCAGGTACTGCTAAAAATGTGTTGAACCCACAAAAATCAGAATTCATACTTGATATGTTGTTCTTCTGTTACCCAAACATTTTCCCTAAACTTGTATTTTGCAATGAGTCGTATGTGAATAATGCAACTAACTGCACTTATGTTGTGTGAATCAGATGTCCAACATTACAGTGACCTATCGAGACGGCAGAGTGTCCCAGCTGGAGCAGGTGTACATCCGCGGCAGCAAAATACGCTTTCTCATTCTGCCTGACATGTTGAAAAATGCCCCTATGTTGAAGAGCATGAAAAACAAAAACCAAGGGGCAGGAGCCGGAAGAGGCAAAGCTGCTATTCTCAAAGCACAAGGTTCGTCATCAAACATCTTTTTTATGGTATTGTTGACTTGATTACACTAACTGCAGTTGCTCCAATGTCAAGTGCACTTTAGCTACAAAATTAAAAATAAATATTACAATGTGTTTAAATATTCACAAAATACAATGGAAAAGATGTACTGAGCACTTTGTCATTTAAGTTTCTGAACAAGTTAAGGCTTTTTTTATTTTTTTTTATGGCAAAAGCATAAGATGAAACCACTAAACTTGTTTATTTTCCCCTTGCAGTCGCAGCGAGGGGCCGAGGTCGAGGAGGACCAGGAGGAAGGGGAAATATTTTCCAGAAAAGGCGATAATGTGAATCCTGTTTCTATCACAATGTCATTTTGTACAGTTTTATTTTCCTTTTGAGAAATTGTGCGCTTTTTTTTTGGGTTTGTTAAAATTGATCTTGTTGTTTTGTTGATTTTTGCAATAAAGTTTTTTCCACTTTTCTCATGTAATAAAGCTGTTTAATTATATAAAAAGTGTTTTATTAATGCATCATGACTGATTTAGCAGTATGTCATTCTGTTTATTAACAGTGCAATATCGTAACACCTCAGCACACACAGTTTGCGTTAAATTGAGTTAATTGATAAGAACCTTTTTGTTCAGTATTTTCCCAGTGTTCTGATTATGTAATGCTGTGTTTTTAGATGTTATGGACCACCAAATATGATCATCCTTAAGCAAGGGTCTGCAATCCTCAAATTTAAAATGTTCATGTATAAAAACTCAATTTATACAATAAATTATGCTATATATACTTTTCTACTTACTATAGTACTGTACTGCTAGATTTATTATTTTTGTTTATACACATTTTTAGGAAGTTGTTTAAATCTTTTTTTTTTTTTTTTATCTTTTTAAATTAAAACCCCTGCTCTAGAACACACCAGATGTTAAATTATGTAAAAAAGTGTTTTATTAATGCATCAATTAGGTGAAGGAATGATTTAGCAGCATGTCATTGTTTATTAACAGTGCAATATCGTAACACCTCAGCACACACACAGTTTGCATTAAATTATTGATTTAGTTGATAAGAACCTTTTTGTTCAGTATTTTCCCAGTGTTCTGATTATGTAATGCTGTTTTTAGATGTTATGGACCACCAAATATGATCATCCTTATGCAAGGGTCTGTAATCCTCAAATTTAAAATTTTCATGTATAAAAACTCAATTTATACAATAAATTATACTATATATACTTTTCTACTTACTATAGTACTGTACTGCTAGATTTATTATTTTTGTTTTAACACATTTTTAGGAAGTTGTTTAAATCTTAATTTTTTTTTAATTTATTTTTTTATCAATTTTAAATTAAAACCCCTGCTCTAGAACACACCAGATGTTAAATTTAAACCCCGTCGATAATTTTTCCACCTTCAGCAATGTCTATAAGTTTATTTCTTTAGGTCCAACACTGTTGTGGTAAATGATGAGATGTCTCTTCACAAGAATAAATGCCCTTAGTCGTGTCCAAATACAGTTTGCACTGAAATGTCAATGGCAATGAAAGTTCAGCCAGGAGCATAATTGTATTGGCTTGTAAGATCAATAGTGCTGTAAAATTAATTAATTACATCTCTTTCAAGTTCAAATTACATCTCTTTCAAGTTCAAGTTTCAAGTTTGTAATATGTGTGTGTCTGTGTGTATGTATATATATATATATATATATATATATATATATATATATATATATATAGATAGATAGATAGATAGATAGATAGATAGATAGATAGATAGATAGATAGATAGATAGATAGATAGATAGATAGATAGATAGATAGATTTAGAATATATACAAACTTTGTTAGATGCAGTTAATTGCGATTAACAGTAAATTGATTTGACAGCACTAAAGATCAATAAAATTATACTTTGGGGATTTACATGAAATTTTAAGAATGAAAAGTTTAATTTGTGATTGACTCCGTGTCGAAATGCAACTGAATAAATGTGCAGGAATTCTAGTGAAGTACAGCAATGAAGTTCAATTAATCAAGGACTAATAACCCCCTGCTTGTCAGCGGATCATTAGGCGCAGTTCCCCGTGTGAGCGCTAGATGTCGCCACTCCTCTCACATTCACTCAGCAGCAGAAGCACCTCGTCCCCCGCTGCCTGAACATCATACCATATCATAAACCGCTACCATTACTGCCAGCGAGCTAACAACATACCCTTCAAAAACAGGATCTTATAAACGCCCGAGGTAAGGACATAACACTGAATTAACGATTTGTATTGTACTTCTCTAAAGCGACATGCGTGAACATACGTGATCACAATCATTTTATTAATCCTCGGCTGGATTTTACAAACATCTGTTTCGTAAGAGATGCGTTAGCCAGCTTTAGCAAAATAACAACCTGCCTTAAAATTATTCTCCAAACGGCATCAGCTCTTCGAGCCAGTGTCAGTGTTTACATGACGCTTTTGCAGATTATATGGCACGAAATTGCGTTGCATGTCAACTGTAAAACTGGAGTGATATATAAAGCATATACACATCTATATATTCACATATGAGAAGTTGGGTTATTTTACGAAATAGGCGCATTTTCCAGTTCGATTAGGGGATTTAAAGTATTTTAAAAAATGTGATTTTTTTTATATTCACTGAGACAATTAATGTTTTAAATGTTAATGAATTGCATTGTGCTATATCAAGTAAAATTAATGCATTTTAATGTATTATAGGACAGTCAGGAATGATATATTGTAACAGGGTTGACAGTTTTTAGTTAAAGTTGATATTACAAGGTCGTGAAACTAGAAAGTGCTTATTAGGAGGATCATTTAATACTGGTATTTCAGCAAATATCCATTATTTTTACATTACGTGTTCAGGTAAACAGGATTGAAAATTAAGTATTAACTACTGACAACGTTGGCAAGAAAGAAAGAAAAGATTGTAACTTGTCCTTCAAGAAATCACATTTTGAAAGTTTGTATATTTGTATTTTTTCTGTGTTTAAAGTTGGCATTATCCATTGATTGTTAATATCATTTTTTCCCACGTATATGAGGGACAAAAATGGCACCTGTTTTGTAGAATGACCCAGTTACCGAAGAATTCAGCATCCTTAATTCATTTTCATCCTGCCTGTTTGACAGCTGACAAGTGAAACCCGTAAAATCACTGGCTGTGTATCAACAACATCTTGTGAGCTTCTTGCCTAGACAGTATTTTTGTGCATCAAAGGCACATTTGAAAGGTGCACATGTCCAAAAATGCTGTGTAGTTTGATAGCTCACCAGGTTTCGACAGTTATTGTGTGATGCTTTAATCCGTATAATATAATGAAAGGAGATGCATGCATGCATGTACATTAGATGTCAGTTGTGCTGTATTATTAAAAAGTGATATTTTGTATCCACTGACTTGCTTGGGTGTTTGAGTCTAAAATAGTGTGCCTTCTTTGGAGAGAGTGGCATAAGATGGCCCCTGGAGGGCTTTTCCCTGTGGAATGAGCCATTCGGGTATGATTTGAGATCTAGCTTCGGATGAGCTCGAACAAGTTGTTTATTTATCAGGCTTTATGTACAAAAGTATGATTATGGTTGCCATAGTTACTTTTAATTTCTTAGTTTATGGAATGTGATCAGATGCAACTAACATAATGACACGGTAAATATCCACGGACTTGGCCTTTTTGTTTTTAAACTGCTGTAAAATTCCAGAAAAAAAGAATTACAGATTACAAGAAAAAACTAAAATTCAGACAGTTTGTATAAACAAACAAATTTTGTTTTAAGTAATGCACTTGCAATAGGGGCATCCGCTGTAAAAGCAGTATAAAGCTCCAAGATCACTTATCATTTTCTGTACTTATAATGTTGTCTGGAGTTTTTTGTCTTCTGAAATTTCTTGGAAAGACATTTTTCCAGTGTTTCGTCAACAGAACATTAAATAACAGTACAACCGAACACTGAAGAGATGCATGACTATCCCTCACAGCCTCACTTTCATTCCCGCTAATGAAAGATGGCGCTGCTGTGAATAAGGTCTATAGACTGTCAATGCACTATAGTAAAACTGAGGAAAGAAACATAATTATCTGTGGTCATCATCGAGACTGTTACAATGGTGTTGAGAGAGCTTAACTTATTTTCCACCCAGAACTTGTGTTTAAAGTGTTAGGTATAACATGGTGGTTTAATGTTGGATATTGGAAGATGCATGTGTATTTAAATTGGGTAATTTATGTAGTAGAAATGTGAAATTATTTTAGAAGTTGGTGCCTTCTAGACTGAGAAAAGTCAGAAAATGTATTTTTGGCTCATGTGTATGAAAGACAACAACTCCCAGAATGCACTTGGTTCGCTGCCCTACGAGGTCACTCACAAGCCACGCCTACCGGTTACAGAGGGCAGTATCGGAAGAAATTATACAACTAGTTGACTCGAAACTGAAAAGACGCCGTTTTATCGTGAGATCCCCCCCCCCCCATGGGCGGGTTGAAAACATGCGGAACGAGCTCCTACTACTGGCTGTAGCCTCTCGCCTCTGGCCAAAAAAGCCTCCGATGACGCAAAATTACGTTTTTTTTCCAGACACACAATACAGAAATCTCTCGTCTCAGGGTGACATGAGGGAGGGAAGCACGGTCATTCGAAAATACTACTGGGTTTCTACTGATACAAAGCTTAATGCTAATCGGTGAAGTAGGCCTATCCCTTTAAATCACACTTTAAAAAAAAAATCAGTGAAATGTACAGTAAAAAACTAAGAAGAAACAGATTCAGCACAATGAAAAACCATCAAATGCGAAGTGTCACACTGGGAATGTCTTGGAATTTACGTTTATTTCAGTCAAAACTATAACTTCTTTTTCACTTCCAAAAACCATAAATTTAACTGTATTTTACAGTAAAATTACATGAAATAGCCTGATAGATGTATTACAGTTTTCAATGTATAGACCGGATGCGCCAGAGAAACAAGCACGCCGCCATCTTTAGAATTTTGTCTTTGAACTTTTTATTTATTTAGCTCTGTATATTTCTGTGGCGTCGCTGTCGAAGAGTAATTAGCTGGTGAAGTGGATTTACTTATTGTAGAATTATTGAAAGTTATCATGAGCATTGTAATGTTTGAAGCGGGTGTCTTAACAAATGTCTGCAGACATTTTAAAAACAACACACTAAAACAACACGTTAAAAACTAAATCTAGCATTTTAAAACAAGTGGTTCATTCATAAATCCGAAAGATCTCACCGGAACACAACGAGCGCAGCGCTGAAAAGGGGCGGGGCTACATAACATAAGAACTGTAATGGAACTTACTGTTAACCAATTAACAGGTAACATTTTTACTATATAAAAATTTGAATTACTTTTTTTACACTGCATATCCTCTTGTCATCATTACTCTTGACCAAAGATTAGTACTTCGGTTATTTCCCTGTTAAAGTGTACGTTTCAAAGAATGCTGCACTCCAGATGGTCCCATACGGTCAATCCTCTCTGGAACCTTCTCCCTGTGGATGCCCTGTGTGTATCTCACCATAATAATAACAACCAGGGAGTGGAAAGTGTGTGTTAAACTCAGTCATCTGGTGTAAGGCTGCATCTGTTTGTTTCTAGGGGATGATTGGTTTCTTCCAGGAGGTTATCCAAGGGCTCGATTGAAAACGGTGGATCTTTTTATGCGTTTGATGTTGTACTTTGTAGAAGCCCTTTAATGTAGACCCCTTTTGTTATACATGTGGTCAGTGGGGGACCGGGCCCCAGGGATTGTTTCCGTGTGAGTCCAAGTCTCTATAACAAATGAAGTTTGTGTGTGTTTGGATGGTCGGGGACATGGAGGCGAAACACTTGGTTTGCAATCCATCAAAGATCGAAGTAGGTCACAGAAGAATGTGGAAACTGCTCTCTGATTAAAATAGCTCAGCCTACCATTGCAGTCAGGTCACATCTTGCCCGCATCTATCGTGTATTTCCTGTTTTTGAAAAGAGGATGTGATAATCTGCTTTTTTTGGTAGGGCATGCTTGCAACGTACATGTAATTCTATCGCGTCGGTTTCAAAGTCGCTCGCCGCTCGGAATGGATAAATGCACATCAATCCCTCTGAGTTTCTGCACACTTTCATCATCCCGCCATCAGCACCTGGTCTGATAAATGTGTCGGACATGCATGGTCGCTCTGTGCTCAGCTGGGCTGTCTCTCTGTCTGCGAGGTTGAGAGATGTGAGGATGGGAAGTCTCAAGCGGCGTCCGCACCAGTGATTCAAATAGCTGATTCATTTAGTTGCGTGCTACTTTATTAGCCAACATGTACTAATAAGAAAGGGGTGCCATGGTACAGTAATGGCATCAGATGTCATACTTTGATATGATACTGAATGATTGTCATCAAAGAGAATCAATTCTTCTGATGTTGTACCAATAGTCACACTTTTCAACGCAATCAGTTTCTTTAATATTTTTAATCATGTTTTTTAAATGAGTCTCTTATACTCTCCAGAGCTGCATTTATTTGATCAAAAATACGGTAAAAACAGTAGTAAAAATATTGAAATATTGAAATAATGTGAAATATTATTACCAGTTTAATATTTAACCAGTTGTATTTTAATATATTTTATATTTTAATATTTTTGGTGCTCAAGATTTTTTTTTTTTTACTACACAATATTCATATATAACAAATAAATATCAGGGAAATTTAAATTGGTGTAAGCTTGTAAGTTTCATGACAATTAAAAAATATTTTTTGCATACTCTTTATATAATATTTAATAACAAATTTATGGCTATCAATTTATATATATATTGTAGTACATTATAAAATATTGATCTTTGTGATCTCTATATTAGGGATTGGCAGTATCAGGAAAAATCAATGTTGAAAACAGTTGTGCTGCTTAAAGGGATAGTTCACTTTGAAATTAATTTTTGGTATGTTTTAGCTTACCTCAAGGGCATCCAAGATGTAGGTGTCTTTTTTTCCGCAGTAGTTTCAATTTTTATATTTTTAGGTCAAACCGTTCTTGTCTGTCAGTCATATAATGCAGGTCGATGGTCACTGTCTCAAAGAGCATGCACAGAGTCCAAATTAAAACAATTCCCCGTCGTCCAAATTAAACAATTCCCCATCGTAAGTACACATTGATGGCCTAAGACACGAAACGAGCGGTTTGTGTGAGAAAACGAACAGTATTTATATAGTTTTTACCTCTTATACACAGCCATGTCGAAGTGATCTGATCTGACGTGTAAGCAGACTGGTGCATAGGTATATACACTAGATGTCGCCTTAAAGACATTCGTTCCAATGAACTGCCGTAGACAAGGCGACATCTAGTGTATATATCTATACATGCACCTGTCTGCGTACACGTCAGATCAGATCACTTCGACATGGCTGTGTATAAGAGGTAAAAACTATATAAATACTGTTAGTTTTCTCACACAAACCGCTCGTTTCGTGTCTTAGGCCATCAATGTGTACTTACGATGGGGAATTGTTTAATTTGGACGATGGGGAATTGTTTAATTTGGACGATGGGGAATTGTTTTAATTTGGACTCTGTGCTTGCTCTTTGAGACAGTGACCATCGACCTGCATTATATGACTGACAGACAAGAACGGTTTGACCTAAAAATATCAAAATTGAAACTACTGCGGAAAAAAAGACACCTACATCTTGGATGCCCTTGAGGTAAGCTAAAACATACCAAAAATGTATTTCAAAGTGAACTATCCCTTTAATATTTGTTTTGTGAACTTCATTAAATTTAATGCATCCTCGCAGAATACAATTATTGATTTCGTTCAACAACAACAACAACAACACAATCTTACTGTCCCCAAATATTTGAACGGTTTTGTAAAATTACATTTAAAATTAAAATAGAAACTGCATAAAAATAATGGCAGTAATATATAACTTATTAAAATGTTTAATAAAGAGCATAATGGTACTTTTGTCTGCTTGACTGATGAATCATGATGTATGTTTGAAAATGTTTATAACAAATATCATGTTACAATCACTTGGCTGTCACTTGCTGTCAAATTGATGTCATGTAGAATCCATCATTCATTCTCCTGCTGGCAGAATCTCTCAGTGGGTGATGGATGGAGAGAGAGACAGTTTAATAAACAAAATAAACAAAATTTTTGCATTTTATGCATAAATATGAATGGTGCTCGGCTTGCTTAATACAAAGGTTGACACATAAGTTGTTTCTAAGGTGTTCTGACTGGTGGGTTCATGTTGCTATGTGGTCGCTAGGGTGTTCTGGGTGATTATAAAGTGGTTTAAAGTCTAGCCCCAAGTGTCTATGGTATTCCGGTCTCTGGATATGGCTTGGTCCTCTTTCAATGTGATTTTCATTGAGGTTATTTCCAGTATGACTGACATTTTTAGCTAGAAAAGCTCGAATCCTCATCAGTGTGTTCTGATTTAATGTGAAAATGAGTGTCAGGGACGTAATAACTTGAGAAATGGATGCGGGAGGGGTCAAAGATGAGGAACGCTGAGAAAAATATGCTTTTTTTTCGCAGCGTGTTCTCGAAAGAGGGAGAGAGAACACCATCTTCCAGCTGTGTGGGTGTTTTGACAGGAGAATGCATGGAGGCCAGGGCCCCGAGATGATATTACAGCAAAAACATCAGTAGAGATTCGATCGCAGATGAAGAAATGACAGAGACAGAGAAGAAAAACTAAGCTGCATTGAATCTCTGTGAATGTGAGAGATAGATAGAAATGAGGACGCATGGAGGGGGTGGGCACAACCCACACAAGTTCTCCTTTCTGAACCCCTCGGAGTAATGAATGTCTTTTTTTATTGGACTTGCTTATATTTCTCTCGTTCTGTGAGACCCACACCTCTCCCACACACACAGTGTCTCTAATGTTCAGAAAATCTGCTTTCCGAAGAAACTGCAGCACTTTGCATGTAAATCAAGGCCATTAGAGCTCAGAGCAGAATGGAGATATGTAATCTTTTTCCAGAAGGCTTTACTTTGAGGAACGTTTGAAGCATCTTATATTCAGCTTATTAGCTGTATCCAGTCATTTAATTTGTACAGATAAGGACAAGACTCAGAGAATAAGGACAGAGAAAAATAGAGGTCAAGCATATGTTTTTGAGTCCGTTCCCATTTATGCTTTATCCTAATCAGCATCAGGGAAGACCTGGAAATCTTAGTGTTTCTTTTAAATCTTGATTTTGTAGGATTGTAAAAGGTATATGGAATATATATATTTAACCCTATATTGTCAAAAGTTAAAATGCATAAACAGAAAAATTACATAAATGCATACAATAGTAAAAATAATATAATACATTATTAATTTTAATAATAATAAAAAAAATATATATATAAAATTATAATTATTTTAATTGTTATGGCGTAGAGTAGACTTTTTTTTTATATGGCGTAGACTTCAAAGTCATGGGAAAAAAATATAAAAAATATATTTAATATATTTCATATTATAAATTAATACCAATTAATTAAAATGTAAATGTTAAATATAATTATTATATAACAAATATAATAAATATGTTATGTATAAATTGTACATTACAAAATATTGGGGGTTGAAATTGCTCTTCGTGATCTATATTAGGGGTGGGCAAAAAAAAAAAAAACTAATGAAAAAAGTACAGAAAATATAATGTCCTTTTGACTTGACTTTTCCTAATTTCCATAAGGCCACTTCCCAAATGATACTCAAAATCAAATGTATTGGTCAAAAGCCAATTTTGTATGTTCTGTATGACATTTACCAAATCTGTTTTTCTTGCAAGGTGTTGATGGAGGGACTACTGAGAGGTGTTTGGGAAGGACACTATGTTTCCCTGTGTCTCCTCCTGGCCCTCTTCTGATCCCCCTGCCGCTCTCGGCCATGCTCCGCCCATTCCCTCGGTACAGCCACTGCCTGACCTGCTGCGGAGCTGCGTTGTGTTCCCTTCCCCATCCACGCGCCTGAGCCCTTGCACCAACGAGATGGAGTCCATGATTGTGGTGACGGAGTACGAGCCCAGTGATGGCTCAGGGCAGGAGGGCGGAGAGGAGGAGGAGGTGGAGGACATGGACAGCTCGGAAACGCCAGAGCCGGCATCGTCAGGTCCGGTACCGCCCTTCCGTATGGCCTCCTGTGATCTCTTATCCCACACGTTGGGCCGCCCAGAAGCGCTCTTCCCAGAAGCGCAGGAGCACAGAGGTAGACTCAGCCTCTCCGACAGGAAGCTGTCGCTACAGGAACGCTCACAGACACTTTCGTCGCCCTGTGGTTCTCCGGGGCTGAACGGACGCTATATTTACCCATCGCTGCCCTACTCGCCAATCACCTCCCCTCACTCGTCTCCACGCCTCCCTCGAAGACCAACCGTGGAGTCTCATCGTGTGTCCATCACAGACCTGCAGGTAGGTGGCCCGAGTTAAACCCAAGTGTGTTTGGAAGTGTTTGAAAGTCTCTTACAAACAACAACACAATGGCTACCATCATGCCTAATAATAATGTAGACTACCTGTCAAAAGTTTGGAATAATTTAGATTTTATTTATTTATTTAAGTCAAGTCTCTTATGCTCATCAAGGCTGCGTTAATGTGATCCGACATACAATAAAAACAGTAATTGTGAAATATTATTACTAAATAAAATAACTGTTTTATGTATGTTAATGTGTAATTTATTCCTGTGATGCAAAGCTGAATTTTCAGCATCGTTACTCCAGTCTTTAGTGTCACATGATCCTTCAGAAATCATTCTGATTTGCTGCTCAATTATTATTGGTACTAAATTATGTAATGGTATGATAATTGTAATGGTTCCTTTAATTATCAATGTTGAAAACAGTTTTTGCTGCTTAATATGTTTGTGGAAATCATAATAAAAAGATTTCAGGATTATTTGATGAATAGGAAGTTCAAATGAACAGCTTTTATTTTTATAAATACATTATAAATGTCTTTACTGTCACTTTTGATGCATTTAATGCATTCTTGCTGAATAAAAGTATTAATTTCTTCTTTTTTTAAAAAATCTTACTTAATTGGTTGGTAGTGCATCATGATTTCCACAAAAATATGAAGCAGCACAACTGTTTTCTGCATTGAAAATAAGAAATGTATCTTGAGCAGCTTATTAGAATGATTTTTGACAGGTCATGTGACACTTAAGACTTTCACATGAAAAAAACAGCTTTCATCACAGGATTAAATTACATTTTGAAATATATTCACATAAAAGCAGTTCTTTTAAATTGTAAAATTTCACAATGTTACTGTTTTAACTGTATTTTTAATCAAATAAATGCAGCGTTGGTGAGCATTAGAGACTACTTTCAAAAACATAACATTTTTTAATAATTCCAAACTTTTGGAACCACTAAAACCGAGACAATCAGATGCTATGGCCTGAGATTTGAGCTGCTTGTTTGAGAACTGATGTTGTCTTTGAGAAGATCATTTCCTTTTCTTCAAGTCTGCAAAGTCAAGGTTGAGAAGGTGTGTAAGGTAAGGTTACTGACAGGAGCAATTATCTTCCTCTTAATGGTGCTTGTCAAGAGTAAATTCCCCAATAGATGCTTCTGCTTTTCCATTAGGACATGAAATCAGCAAGAAATGTGTGTAGCTTTAGCTTGTGTGCCTTTCTCGGCTCAAGTACTCCCTGTAGTACTTCTTTTGCTTATGCTTTTGATTCTTTGAACCTGGAATGTTGCGAGCATCATTTTTGATGAGAGAATCAAGTTTGCGTTTGCTGTGATCTTTGGCCACACTGGCTGAAGTATTTTTCCTTCAGTGACTAAAACCCCCTTAAAAAGACCTCAGTGTCACTGATCAATGAAATCTGTGTCTTTATTTCAAAAGGACTGCGTGCAGCTCAACCAGTACAAGCTGAAAGATGAGATCGGAAAGGTATGTTTATTTTTCATTTATTATTTATGCATAGATCGTTCCCTGCTAAGAGTGAGATGAATGAAAGCTCTGCTGAAATATTAATTGTGCTGTTGTTCTTATTTCAGAACAAACTTAATATCTCTCATATTTCGTATAGTAAATAAAAAAAGCAAAAGATTTCTGAAGGATCATGTGACACTGAAGACTGGAGTAATGATGCTGAAAATGCAGCTTTGCCATTACAGGAATAAATAAATCTTTCAAATATATTAAAGTAGGAAACAGTCATTTAAAATGGTTATAATATTTCACAATATTACTGTTTTTACTGTACAAATAAATGCAGCCATGGTGAGCATAAGTTACTTCTTTCAAAATTTCTTGGTATATTCTTACCAATCCCAAACATTGTATGTATAAAAAAAAATATAAAAAAAAATAAACAGATTGACACTATTGACCATTCAGAATTTAAAGGAACACTCCACCGTTTTTTTAAATAGGGCTTATTCACCTTCTTTCCTACATTTAGATAGGTGGGCAAATGCATTTTTGTCTCAGTGCATGCGTTGTTTTAGTTTGACAGGTTCGGCGCTAGCTTAGCTTAGCACAATGAATGGAATCCTTTGTTGCCAGCTAGCATGTCCTGAGTAAAAGTCATAAAAAAAACCAACAAAAAAAACACGTAATTACTTCTTGTGGCCTGCGTATTCACAACGAGTACAAATAGCGATGCAGATTAACACTAGGTGATTTCCTAGACAGATATTGACTTGGGGCTATATTTGGGAAACTTATTAGGGCTATATTAATATCTCTGCGCCCAAGTAGCAGTGCTTCGCCTGTGCTTCACCCTAATATAGTCCCAAGTCAATATCTGCCTAGGAAATCACCTAGTGTTAATCCGCATCCCTATTTGTACTCGTTGTGAATACGCAGGCCACAAGAAGTAATTACGTGTTTTTTTTATCACTTTTACTCAGGACATGCTAGCTGGCAACAAAGGATTCCATTCATTATGCTAAGCTAAGCTAGCGCCGACGCTGTCAAACTAAAACAACGCATGCACTGAGACAAAAATGCATTTGCCCACCTATTTCAAAAAATGGTGGAGTGTTCCTTTAAGTAAAATCATCATGTTTTTTTTATGGAATAGAATAGAATAGAATGGAGAATATAGTTTGTAACTGTTTGTTCAATGTTGTACACTTCAAAGATAATTTAATTCGTATTTTAGTAGTATTTTTGCTTTTATTTTTTAACATTTCTAAAACAAGGTAGATTTCCTTTTAGGCACAATTGCTTAATATATTAAAATTAATTAAATAAATGTTTTTTATGACCATGGTAATGCCATGGTGTTTAAATTATCTTGGAATAACATTCAATAGAATTGAACTGAACAGAATAGAACATATACCGAGAACAGTAGACATGTACCATGTTTTACCATGTTTGTTTTGTTTTTGCAATGGGATATAAATATGGTGATCATAATATATATATATATAGCAAAGTACCATGGTATTCCCATCTGATGCCATCAATAAACCATAGTACTACCACCATACATTATTCTAAGAAGCATAGAGTAGGATAAGAGCATGAAATGAATTTTCTACAATATTTATGGTAATGCAGCAATGAAATTTAAAGGAGCAGTGACGTGTTTTCACTGTTGCTGTTCCACTAAGCTTCATCTTGATACGAAGGCATGGAAAACTGTCAGCTTGGATGTGGAGATTCCTGCTCTGCTCTCATCTCTTGTGTCTGAGGGTTGGATTCCCTGCTGGGATGGCAATCTGCTCTCCCAGCTGGGACCTGTGTGTGTGTGTGTAGGTTTGAGAGAGATAGAGACAGAACAGAAGTGGAATTATGCCTGTCTGTGGAGTTCATCATGACACCGGCTGTTGCCTACTGGCTCGGTTTGGTTTACATGTTCTCCAGTTAATCAAATGGCCAAAATGCTTGGACACTTTAGCTTCCTGTTTCCCTCAGGTTAATGCCTGTTACTGATTGTGTTTGCACTGCAATTTGTTCCACTTACAAGTTGTCGTGAATGACGCACCTTGTTTTTTGGATAAAGGGCTCCTATGGAGTTGTCAAGCTGGCGTACAATGAAGACGACAACACATACTATGTAAGTGATGCAACCCGGTCTCTTAACAATCTCGCACACATATATATATATATATATATATATATATATATACACACTTCATTTCAGTTTTATTTAGGCGAGTAAAGGGCTAACATCCTAGTGTTATCGGTAATCTTTGAATAATGATTGCCTAGTTGACGTCCCCTTCAGCAGCCAAAAATGGTCCCATAGACACCATCACAGGCTGCCTTCAAATCGTCTCAGGAAGTTCCTTCTTTCGGGCTCCAAAATCATAATTATGATGTACATTCAAATGATTTGAATTGGAGTAAAATGGACATGTTTCATTCTATTTTTTGCATTTTAGCTCTAGTGCAGAGGTAGGCAAGTTTGGTCCTAGAGAGCCACTGTCCTGCAGAGTTTGGCTCCAGCCCTGAAAAAAGTCTACAGGACAGCGGCTCTCTAGGACCGAACTTGCCTGCCCCTGCTCTAGTGCAACAATATAAAGAGAAAAGCATACAAATTTGGTATGCTGTATTTTTTTTAAAGAATGATGGGATTTGTAGCTTTTCTGCACAAGCCCTTTGCCTCATAATCCAGCTAACTCCTCTATTAACTCTTTCCCTGCCATTGATGGAAATTTCCATCACTTATGAGACAACGCTTTTCCGCCATTGACGGAAATTTCCGGTTTGCCGTGTTTTCACTGTTATATGGTAGGGAGCGCTATGACACATCTTGTGAAAGAGAACTTAATCTCCTGATCAAAAAACATGTGAAGAAGAAACAGAAACAAGCGATAGCATATCTAAGCAGAGGCATGATCATCAACATTAAACAGCATATAAATCAAAACTGCCTAATGATACTGAATGAAATGTCGACCCAGGACAAGCTATAGGATTGTGAAGCTTTGGGGGTGTTGATGGACTCAATCTACTCAATCTATGTTTTGATCATCGTTCTGAATCCGATCTGGATGTAGTCAAAAACCAACCGGCAACCTTCCTGTCTCTCTCTTGAAACCAACACGGAAGTGACTTAAACTGCAATTCATCGACTGGCCACTAGAGACAGGCTGCAAAAGAGAGTCAATCCCATACACCCCCATGTTAAACTTTATAGCAGAAAAAAATGTGTTTACAGCCTGGTACAAAAAGTGGTTTTGGTCTATATTGCTAATTTTGCCCTTCATGACAACTGTGAAAAACTGTGTTTTTTTTATAACTCATCCGTTTAAATAATATTAAGCCTTAAAGTTCTGCATAATTAAGGCGTGGCCACTTGAGTGACAGGTGGATTGCCGCTGCTGTCACTACTAGCCTTTTGTCCGCTGTTTGTTAGTTGTCACTTCACTTCAGCTAATCCCGCTTCTTGCCCATTTTCGTTTATCCGGGAGTGACGTGCGGCAACGCGCTACCAAGATGGCGACGGCCGGCTCCGCCCACTTTGGGCTTCAAAAATGCTCTTCAGAAACCTACGGGTGACGTCACGGACACTACGTCCATTTTTTTTGCAGTCTATAACAAAAACGTGATTTTCTCATCTTTTTACTCAAAATGTTGCTATTTTATGAAACTTTCCCACATTCAAGTGTTGATAAAAAAAACTAAAACGGATGCATTAAGAATAAAAGTTTTTTCTTTGTTTGTTTAAAAGCAGATGCTCTGTTCTTTCTTTTGATATATTGCATGTTCAGATATTCATACAACAAAATATTCTGGGGGCAATGAAAATGTTGGCGACTTAAAAAAAAAACGCTGGTGGGGAAAGAGTTAATGTTTGTGATTTTATATATTTTTCATATTCTTGCCTCTGTGTGTTGTTGAGATTTGATAAATTGTTTAATTTTAATTTGAGATAGAATATCCTTATCTTGATGATAATAATATTATTAACATGCTGTAGTAATGATAAGAATATAATATGTTGTTGTAGAAATAATTCGATGTTAACTTAAATTTGCTCCTTGCTCTGATTAGTTATTACTACTTTTTTATCCCATTTTTTGGTGTAGTTGTATCACAGTGCTGGTTGTAGAATGGGGCATATGTTACCCAGCACCAGTAATGACACTGGATATCTGCTCTCACTCTCTCATTCTCACTGCTCTCCACAGGCCATGAAAGTGCTGTCCAAGAAACGACTGATGAGGCAGGCTGGGTTCCCGCGTAAGTGTCTGCTTTAAAGCAGATGGAACGCACAGCGGGGTTTATGATTGAGTGTATGTGTGTGAGGTTGGGGGCGCACTTTCATCAGCTAGCAGAACGCCTAATACTTCAACCTTTCACATGATTTCCTCTTTGCTGGTTTAAACAGGCAGACCTCCTCCTCGTGGGGCAAGATTGGCCCCTGAGGGCCCCCCTCAGCCCAAAGGGCCTCTGGAGCGTGTTTACCAGGAGATAGCCATCCTCAAGAAGCTTGATCACCCTAATGTGGTTAAGCTTGTGGAGGTGGGTGCTTCTATTCTCAATATGCAGTATTCTCACAGACTTAAGTCAGCGTGAAGTGTGTAATTTATGCCCCACTAATGGAAGTGGAATTTATAAAATAATGACTGTTTTCGAACAGGTTTCCCAAAATGCTTTCACTGTCCACCTATACATTTATTAAACTGGGATGGGGAAAGTATTTTAACCATGAATGAATGTGAAACAGTGAGGGATAGACATAAAGTTTGTTAAACACTGCAAAAGTACATTTTGCTTTGTTTCTAGTAAAATGTTAAAACTTTTTTGAAAACAAGATCATTAAAATAAGACAATTTTAAGCATAAATCTAACAATATGTAGTGAGGTAAAAATAATAATAATAATATGAAGAAGAAAAACTGTTTTTAAAAAATATTTTACTGGAAAATTTATTAATTTGCTGTGTACTGATATGTACAGGGCAGCTGTTATTTAGTCAGTAAAACACTGAAAGTAAGCCTTTCCATGAATTTCCAAGTCAGGAAAACTGGGTTGTCTTAATTAGACGTTAAAAGTTAATGCAGTCCATCATATCAAATAAACTGAATTTTTTTCTTCAAAGCCTTGTTTGTATTTGCATCAAATTAGATCTAAGTTTTCTGCTGACTGGTTTCGTTCTCTTTCTAAACAGCTTTGGGTTATTTTTTTTGTTTTTTTGTAGGTGCTGGATGATCCAAGTGAAGACCATCTGTACATGGGTAAGTCTGGCCAGATACTCATCCTCTTGGCAGATGCTACACACTTGCACATGCACAATTTATTCTACTTTTCGGTGCTTAATGTATGTGAAGCCAGAGAATGTAATGCACAATACCTTAACTCTTTTCCTCTGTGCTTTCACAGTATTCGAGCTTGTCAAACGAGGGTGAGTAAGCACGTTATTTCTGATTGTAGCGCCGGCCCATGCTGTGCTAGTGTCACTCTGCTAGAGAAACTGTGTCTCATTCCCCATGTGTTTGCAGAGCAGTGATGGAGGTTCCTGCTGATAAGCCCCTGGATGAGGACCAGGCACGCTTCTACTTCCAGGACTTGCTGAGGGGAATTGAATATTGTGAGTGCGGGAATTTAGCTAAAGCTTAGCGATGTCATCAGTACTCATGATTGGTTCTGGTACATCCAGCTAAAAGGGCACGATACCTTGCAATTGGCTAGGCTCTGATAAGTGTTATGGAGCCACACTTTTAGACTTAAACTATTAGTCTTTTCCACAAAGCTTATTCTAGCCAAGAACAACCCACTTAGCAGTGTTATTTTAGTATTATTTATATACTATTATAGTATTTATTACTACTTTGAATTAGCTTTTTTATATCTTCAGTTTGTCATTTTGTCATGTGGTTTTGACATTTTTATGTTTTTTTAAAAATATTGTATAGCTTCATTTTTATATATACTATTATAGTATGTATTAATATTTTAACAGGCTATATATATTGTATATATATATATATATATATATATATATATATATATATATATATATATATATATATATATATTATTATTTTTTTTTTTTTTTTTTATTTTATATGTTTAAGTTTGTCATTCTTATCGTTTTGTCTACATATTGTTAATTTTTTATACTATTATAGCATTTATTAAGTTTTGTCTTAATTTTCAACTTTCTTTTTATATCCTAATTTTTTCAAGTTTTAATCATTTCGTCGTGCTTTTGTCATTTTTACTATATTTTCTTATATTTATATATTTAAAAAAAGATATATATTTTTATTAAATTTTTATTTTAATACTTAATGGTATATATTACAGTTAGTTACTAATACAAGGTTACCAATACAAGTTTTTTTTAATGTAAAATAAGTATATAAAATATTTATATTTTATTTCAGCTTTTTAATAGTTTTAGTTAACGACAACAGCACTGCCATCTGACTGACATTTAAAGTAAATCTGTGTACCAATAGCATAAAAACCAATCAGATTAGAGCTTTTAGTTTTCAGAAAGTTCTTGTCATTTTTAACTGCAATATGCATCAAACAGTGAGACTAGATACAGTTATCGTTGCTAGTCATCAGAATGCTTTAAATAACAATCAAAAGTGATGTCAACTACTCATCCTCAACAGTACATTATCAGAAAATCATCCATCGGGACATCAAGCCTTCCAACCTGCTGGTGGGAGAAGATGGCCACGTTAAGATTGCCGACTTTGGGGTCAGTAACCAGTTTGAGGGAACGGACGCCCTGCTGACCAGCACAGTGGGAACGCCAGCATTTCTTGCCCCAGAGACCCTTTCAGAGACCCGCAAGAACTTCTCTGGAAAGGTTAAAAGCTCTTTTCTCTAAGCTAGTTGCTAATAACCTGTCAGTATTTCTGTCAATTTTGATTTGATCAGGTTAACATCATGTTTTTATAGGCTCTGGATGTGTGGGCAATGGGAGTCACCTTGTACTGTTTCATCTTTGGAGTGGTACGCCCTGTTTTGACCTTCGTATTTCTCATGAAATATGCGGTGTTAAAAATAATCCAACATTTAATTCAGCAAAAGTGTGTAAAATGGATGTTGCCTTTGACTTTACTTTCTCTCTCCATAGTGTCCTTTTATGGATGAGCGTATTTTGAGCCTCCATCAGAAGATCAAGACCCAACCGGTGGAGCTTCCCGAGAAGTGAGTATTTCTCTTGAGCCTGAAAGACCTTCCCCATCCGTTTTGACATTGATAGCATTTTTGTACCACTTTACAGCGCGGACATATCAGATGACTTAAAGGACCTTCTTTTTAAAATGTTGGACAAGAATCCCGAAACCAGAATTACTGTCCCACAAATCAAGGTCAGTATGACTCTTTTCCTCACCAACGTCTCCTTCGAGTCCATCATAGGTGAAATGCGTAATTTCAGAACCACTAACGACACCAATAATGTTCCCTGAAAGCTAGTCCTCATCTGTGATTGGTCAGAAAAACAAGCAGTTTTGCCCCAGAATATCTCTCTCTCTCTCTCTCTCTCTCTCTCTCTCTCTCTCTCTCTCTCTCTCTCTCTATCTATCTATCTATCTATCTATCTATCTATCTATCTATCTATCTATCTATCTATCTATCTTCAAAACCTTTCCATCCATCTATCTATCTATCTTTCTATCTATCCTTTATAACCAATGAATCTTTCTTTCTAACTAATCCATCCATCTTTCTTTCTAAATAATCCATCTTTCTTTGTTTCTTTTTTATTTCTTTCTTTCTATCTATCTATCTATCTATCTATCTATCTATCTGTCTATCTGTCTGTCTGTCTATCTGTCTGTCTGTCTGTCTGTCTGTCTGTCTGTCTGTCTGTGCACAAAAATGTAATTGATTCCTTTGATGGCAAAGCTGAAATTTACTCCAGTCTTCAGTGTCTTATGATCCTTCAGAAATCATTCTAATATGGTGATTATTTTTATCAATATTAAATACACTTGTGCTGCGTAAGTCTTAAAGGGATAGTTCACCCAAAAATGAAAAGTCTGTCATCATTTACTCACCCTCAAGTTGTTCCAAACCTGTATGAGATTCTTTGTTCTGTTGAATACAAAAGAAGACATTTTGAAGAATATGTATTTAATATATGTAATAGTATTTATTTATTTTTCATACTCTGGAAGTCAATGGGTCCCATCAACTGTCTGGTTACCATATTCTTCAAAATATCTTCTTTTGTGTTTGACATAAGAAAGAAACTCATTTGGAACAACTCTCACTGACCCCAAACTTTTGTTTTGTACACGGTAGTGTAGTTTTTCTTATAATGTTATATTTAGCCTCCATACTTCAACTGAACCAAAAATAGAACCCTTCCTTATTCTTAAAAGAGGATTTCAAAGCACTTCCTGTGTGAATATAGGACACTCCAACAACCTAGACACAGTCTTGAGTTAATTAATGATATCAAAGCCGGAATTTTGTTCCGTTGTTGTTGTAGGTGCACCCATGGGTGACACGGCACGGCGCTGAGCCCCTCCCCCCTGAGGACGACAACTGCTGCAGTCTAATAGAAGTGACAGAGGAGGAAGTGGAAAACTCTGTCAAGCACATCCCCAGCCTGGCCACTGTGGTGAGATCTCAACCCCCTGGTGGCCTATTTACACAACCTTAATTCTGTTTCATGAATACGCATAATGGATTCAGTGCTAATAACCACATCAAATGAATAAACAGATTAATGACCCGATGCCTGTTTTGGAAACTTACCGCATGTTCTCTGCTACAGATCTTGGTTAGGACTATGTTGAGGAAGCGTTCTTTTGGAAACCCGTTTGATTGGGGCCGCAGGGAAGACAGGAGTCCCACCGCTCCAGGACACATGCTATCGTAAGTCTTCCTCAGTTGGGATGGGCTATAACTGGAACAGACGTCCTGAACATAGACTTGGACTTCTGCAGTGGTTTCAGTGATCATTGAATATCTGATTTTATAGCTGGTTTGACAGTAATTTAATTGGACCTACTAATATAGATAGACGTACTATATAGAATGTCACTACACTAGGTTCCAATGTAATACTATAATGATGTATTTTCAGGTTAAATAATGTTTAATGTCTATGCACAGGATTTCCACAGAAAATAATTTTGAATACTTTCTCAATTCCTTAAATACAAATGAAAAATTACAGCAATGCACATAAAGCCTGGCAGGCAAGCTATGCTTTAATATATTTATTCAGGTATTAAGATGCCTTAAATTGATCAAAAGTGACAGTAAAGACATTGATAATGTTACAAAATATTTCTATTTCAGATAAAACGTTCTATTCAAATACAGTACGAATTATGGGGGGAAAGTTTTTCCACAAAAATATGAAGCAGCACAACTGTTTTCAACATTGATGAAAATTATAAGAAATTATTCTCTAAACCCAAAATAGCATATTAGCATATTATCATGTGATTTCTGGAGTCTTGCATCACAGGAATTAATTACATTTCAAAATAAAAAAACGGTTATTTTCTCTTAGTTGATAAATTAATGGCTTTTAAATTATACATCACAAATCATATATCACATTTTGAAACCAAAGCTACATGTTAACATTAAACACTTTTAATGTACTTTCCGTTATCTACCTAATTAGCCTGCTAAGCTAAAATCCTTCACGCAAGATGCTAAAGGCTCTGTCCCAAATGGCTCACTTGTGTGCATCCATTAAATCCACAACACCATAAGATGCATTCAAAATCTTATACTGTTTTTTTAAAGTACGTTCTAAATAGTATGAATGTTTGTAGTATGAATGGAATCCGGACGTACTACATTCACCATGTTGACTCTGTCATGTGAGCTACAGCAAAGTGCCCATCAAATGCGCATGCCAGAATCTCACCAGAAGTTGTAGGTCATCCTGTTACTTTTCAGCTAATGTTTTATGAATACTTGAATTTGGATGTACTACTTTTTTCACCTACTATATAGTAGGGAAGTATGCATTTTCTGACACATAGCGTCCATATGTCATTTTTTGACTCATGAGCGCCCCCTTGCAGCTATTCACACTGTTGCAATGGTCTACATATTCTACATATTCTAGGTTGATTACTACCTAGCAAAGTAATATTAGCGTATAATATTAGCTTTGCTAAGCTCGTCGTTACTTTACTTTACGAGTATAAATTATTTTCTGTGGTAATCAATAGCATGTTTGAGTAATATTTAGCATGAAACATTATTTTAAGGCTTTTGTTTAGTCATGGTTTCAGGAATATTTGATAGATAAGCTCCGATTTAAGAATTCTCACATATCCGCATCTCTCCTGCCGTCTAGAAAAGGGAGAGCAGGGAGTTTGAAATACTGCCGCAATCTCTGTACCCCCAGGTAAAGCTCCGCTAGCCTGTTAGCGCTCCACCTATGTCCTGTTCACTCTCCTCCACCTGTATTATATGTAGGAGATAATGGTCATGCCCATATTGAATGATCTGCACTTAAAATGAATGATGTGGTGTTTTTTAGCATGCTTTTAAGATCAAAACAATTCTCATTCAGATGGCTTTATGAATAACGAACTTCTCCGCTTGTGTTTTCCTACCTAATAAACAGCATTTTATGCATGTAATATCTAAAATATTCATGATATTCCCTTCTAAAAACCTCTTGTATGTATTTAACTGTACAAGCTATGTTCAATAATAGTACATCAAGCATTTATATTTTGCATGTAATGTTTTAACAGATAAATATAAGTTCATGGGCAGTTCAGGATGATGTTTTCCAGGTCCTTCTAAATATCTGCATGCCCCTCATGCATAACATCAGCAACGAAAAGAAAAGAGCATCCTGATTTGCCACCCAGCCATGGTCATTTTCTACAAGGACTTTGATTGGTTTGTCGGACTGGGTGCATTTGCATGTGGCACAGCAGTCCCAGCCTCCCCGGGACAACCCCTCGCAAAAACATGGCAGTCAGTCACTCTCATGTGCCACCTCCTGACCTGAGCATATGACTGATGCGATGCCATGGACTTAATTTACCCTCTGCCTAACAGTTCTAGTCGCACTTAACAACAGTCTGCGGTGCCTGGAATGTGCGACTGTTTTAAACCTCCACATTTGTCTGTTTCCTAGGAAACAAGAGAGCGAGGAAGGCGTGCGGAGCATGGACCTGCCCTTCGTGGGCGAGGATGAAGTTCTTTCCTGATAACTGTGGGCAATCTTACTCAAGGGAAATGCATCAAGATGAGGCTGTTGTGGCTTCCGGAAGGCCAGGATATGGACCTGGGGCTGGGGCGTGTGTTGATGTGGAGTGTGCCCACCCGCTCATGCATGCATTTGTACAGTCCACAGCAGCATGCACCGTATCTGTCCGCCCAGGTCTCTGCCGTCTCTCAGGACCCGTTTTCTGTGTGCGCGTGTTTCTACTCTCCTCTCCGGCTCGGAGACTCTGCTCTACTCCTCTACTGTAGCTAGGGGGCGCCATTGAAGGCTAAACGGATGATCATCTTTAAGAATTTTTTTTTTAGAAGAAATTTACAATTTCTTAGGTTTGTCCATCAGTCATTAATTAGAGACATTCTGCTTGATTTCAGTTTTGGAGATCTGAAGTAAATTTGAAAATAATCATTCAAAATTAATTTCATTTCAAAAATCTTCAAAAAAAACAACAGGTTTGACAAAATTAAGAATAAATAATATACTGTATGTATATTAACTTTAGTCAAATAAATTAATAAATGGCCTTTAATAATTAAAACTCCTCAAATTTGCACACAATGTTCATTAATACGTCTTTAGAAGAAATGTATGATTTCTTAGGTTGGGCCATCACTCATCGGTTAGAGACATGCTGCTTGATTCTCATTAGATTAGTAGAACTGAGTTTGAAAATAATAAAAGAAAAATAGCTCGGAGTTTCATCAGATATTAATTTCAACTCGAAAATCTTCTAAAAAAAATCAGGTTTGTTTGATCAAAGATAAAATTTAAAAAATAATAATAAAAACAAATAAATAAAAAAAAGTTACATTTTTAAAAGTTTTAAATGAGTTTATAATAATTCAAATTTGAAGCCAGGAAATGTGTATAAATATAGTAAGGAGACACTTCAGGTGCGATTTAAAGAAAATACAGATATGTTTGTATGTGTGTGTTTGTTTATATATCAAATCACACCGCTTTGTGTTTGTATTATAATGTCTGCGCTGTAGACAGTGAACAGGACCAGTCCTGGAAACTATCTGGAAACTTTTTTTTAATACAACA
Organism: Leuciscus leuciscus; assembly: GCF_965113295.1. Classification (NCBI taxonomy): domain Eukaryota; kingdom Metazoa; phylum Chordata; class Actinopteri; order Cypriniformes; family Leuciscidae; genus Leuciscus; species Leuciscus leuciscus. The sequence goes on along the minus strand of NC_138740.1, from coordinate 28,834,732 downwards.
AAGTCCAAATCCAAAAGATCAGAGTATTATTCATAGCATGTTTTTAAATAGTAGTTTAATTATTTAGGGCGCAAATAACATCTAGGTAGTGCCACTATAGGCATCGTGACCATTCTTCTCCTCGTATGTACAGTAACGTGACCCTTTTAATCATGAAGGTAACAGTATCTTTCGCTTCCTTTTCTTGTGTAGAATTACCAAAATGCCATATAGTAGTGCATTCCCGACTTCGTCGTGATCAGAGTGAATTAGTCATAGCCATTTCTAAACTCTACGTTCAACGTTCTTGAGGAAATACAATAACTTTGTGCAATCTATGCATGACTTTTCACTTAAAGGAATCGATGTTTGTCAGTCTGTTTTGACACAAATGTATGCCTTACATTTTCATACTCATAACTGTAGCATAGATCATCAGTACATGTGCAGAATTTTGTTTTGTTTTTGTTGGTACAATAGAATTGTAGAATTTTAGAGAAGTGTAGAAATATAGTAACTTGCTTAAGCTCAGTTTTAAAGTTAGCAAAAATAGTCCAAAGCCCTGTTGAGATTTTCTCAATGTGCACTATGGTCATGTATCTCCTGTGCTGGTTATTTTTCTATGATCGTTTTAGCTGTAGTTTCAAAATGTCTGAGTGATGGTGCTTTTCCACCACTGAAATTTATAACATAGTTCATGCTTCCATGTATCAGGGGAGTCTTTTCTGCACAAGTAGGTTGAATGTATGTTGTTGGTTTACCTTGTAACTAAAGTAAACTCTATACCTTTTTTTTTCTTTAACCTTTTTCCCCTTGCATGTTAAACTTTGCTGTGTTTTACAGTACGTGTTTTTTGTGATTTTATTTTTTTCCCCTCTCTCTTTTAGAGATTTATTTTTGTGTAGGTACTATTACTATGCATACGAAATCTCACATTGTGGTGCAGTTCTGGACAGAGTCAGTTGGTCCTTTGTGTTTGTTCTATTGGATGTTGATTATTGAAAATTGAACGAAAACTTGCAATATTGACTCAAATATGCATGTGCACTGACAAACCCAAGCTGGTTATACAATACCACTGTAAGTGGACATTTAAACGATTTGCTGAACAGATTTTGATGACCTTTTAAAGGTGCTTTATGGACATAATTTGTCATAAAAATGCCATATGTTTAGAGATTTAGGAAGCATTCTAAGTTCAAATACTTGTTTCTCCGAAAAACAACTTTATTCTATTTGGAAATGTGCATTCCGTGTTGTTTTGGTCTGTGTGACCCCGCCTACTGCCAATTCACCCAATAGTATTTAGACACTCCGGGTTGCCAGTTTGACGGAAAACACAGCGTATTGCAGCCATGGAAGCCAGCTAACGAATGGGGTCAGAGATCGCAGATTCTCGTCCTAAAAAACAAACATTGGAAATAAAAGATTGCAAGCGTATACATTAGCTGAGCAACTTACAGTTCCATTGTCAACTGCACTCGTTTCTGTTGCATGTCCTCAATCTGGCAACCCGCGTGAGCATGGAGTCTGAGGAGGAGGGGGCGTGGGGTAACAACTCCCCAGTATTTTGAATTTGGACTGTAGTACCCATTTCAACCACTAGCTGTCAATATTACATACTGCACCTTTAAATAATATATATTCAGGACCATAAAAGCACCGTTCCCCGAGTAAATATTTATTGAGAATATCTAAATATATATATAGAGAGAGAGAGATTTATCTTTGCACATTAGAATGTTCATAATTCATAATTCAAATGATGCATGTTTATTGAAAACTTTAAATGAAGGCCTCTGTAACCATGTTTTCTTCTGTACGATCAAAACTAGGAGCAAAATTAACCAGCTGAAATCAAAGACAGCATCTTTCAGTTTCCTATGTATAGCCATTTTCTCAGATACTGACCATGCGAACGGTACTTTGAATTGATTGATTGTAGAGGTGTATATTGAAGAGAATGCTGTACTGTATATTTCTAACCTCTCAATATAATTCCTCACTGTATCTGCCCAGTATTTCTTGAAGGGCTAGGGTAAATGTTTGCATCCATATCACAAAAGAGATTGCATTTTGAGCACTGTTGAGAGGGCTGTTTACATGTTACAAAAATGCATGCCGTCACATTCACGCAGTTTCATTCAGCATGTTTTCAAAGCATGTTTGAGCTCTTTACAGCATCCTCTGATCTCATTACTGATAATTCTATATATTGTATCCAGTTGATTATTTGAATAAATTGAAGTTGCCTTTAGTTTTTCTTTTTCATAATTATATCTTTTTGCTCATTATTAAAAAAATTAAAAGAAGCTCATTACCTACATTCCACAGTAGGCAGAATGCCATGTTTGGGACAGCATGAGGGTGAGGAAATGATGACAGAATTTTGATCTCTCTCAAATTCAAATTCAAAATTGTTTTATTTGCATGACTGTAAATAATACAATATTGCCAAAGCTGGGAATACTTAGAATAATAATAAACACATCAATATAATAGAATAATAACTTACATTTAAATAGTTATGTAATATAGAATATTTAAAAACTTAAATAACAAATTAGAACGTGTGAACATTTGATACCACAGTGTTTTAACATACATACACAAACACATTACCGAGGGTCACTGTGGTGGACGGTAGGGAAACACATTGAGGTCAGACATATATATCTCTCTCTCTCTCTCTCTCTCTCTCTCTCTCTCTCTCTCTCTCTCTCTCTCTCTCTCTCTCTCTCTCTCTCTCTCTCTCTCTCTCTCTCTCTCTCTCTCTCTCTCTCTCTCTCTCTCTCTCTCTCTCTCTCTCTCTCGTTAGCTGTTCCTTTAGGGAAAGAAATATTCCTTAAAATTCCATTTATACATCACTAGAGGGCGTCAGAGGACAGTGGTCTCGTGAAAGATTGTTCATTCTGCAAACAAAAAAAATATCAGTAGCCTACTCAGTAGAATATTTAAAAAGTAAAAAAAATTTTTTTTTAATTCTTTAAAAATTCTTCAATAAAATATCTATCGCGTGTTCTAAAATATCTAAAGCGCCACAGATTTGCAGTCTGAGCCTCCGATCAGCATGAAGGCTTCATCTCGCAGGTTCCTATAGCAACTGATCAAACGTTTATTAACTTGAGCCGTGCGCGCGTTCGGTGCTTGTGAACAGCAAAGCGCGCGGATCAGCGTGAATGCGCACTGAGCTGCGCGCATGATCTGGAGGAGGAAGTCTTCATAACACTGTGGATTCACGCTTTGATGGACCATCAACATCTAACGAACGTTTTCGCTGGAAGGTGCCAGAAAGATTTTTGAGAGAGGCAGGTGTTTTTGTAAGTGGGTATTTTCCTTTCTTGTAATTCAATTAGAAATGATATTGCAGGATACCGTTTTAGTTCATATTTAGATAACTATGTGTTTGTTTTGTTTGTTTACTGAATATTAGTAACCATTCAGATATTTTTATGTAGAACATTTCAATATTAAGTATCTCATGCACAGTGTAATTTTTTTGTTATGAGAAGCATAATAAAATATATTATTTATATTATATAAAAATATAGTAAAAATATAACAAAATATAGTAAAATTGATTTAAAAAAAATTTATTTTCATTTAAGGGTTTCTGTTTCAATTTAAAACTTTTTGTTCGAAAGATGGTCTGGAACAAATCAGTGTCCAAAATAATGTACAATCAAATGATCTTTTATCTAGCAAGTTTATTTAAGGACAGTTATCTAACACTTTATCTTTTACAAGCGTAGACAAGATCTAGCTTTGAAAAAAAAAAAAAATTGTGGAGAGAAGAAATAAACACTGCCTAGTCAATCAACACTTCATCTTACATAGAATGTGTTGTATTCTATGAGACTGTAATGCATGTTTAGGCATCATTTGCTCTTGCTCATTCTTGTGTGGTCTCTCCTAGAAGCAGTCACAGGAAGAAGACCATCACCATCTCCTCATGATGCATATGAACAGCTTATTGAACCGATGGAGTAAGTATTAATAGTTTTACGTGTTCTTTATTTTTTTTTTATTTTTTTTAAGAAAGGACCATGCAGAACATATTTTGGCTAACTTTATGTGCAGGCTATATGTCGATATCTCCGATATTTTGTTTGGACTGAGATGCATATGAACCTTCTAATAGCCTGGGTTAAAATTAGTTGCAAGTTAGGTCAGAAGATTGGATTGTGTTGTATTGGTCTACCCGTTACCAAATGACGTCTGAAATTTACTGCAGTTGGCAAATATTCAATTATAAATGCTGATGAATACGAATATACTGTCACATGCTGATAGATGATGTGTTTTATGTCACTGGCTGTTCAAATCATGTGCGTGTGACTTTAAAAATGATTGACTAAAAATATTCTTTCTCTCATATATTGCTTATATATCTATCAAGAGGATTTATATTATATTGTGAGACATCTGACACATTGTGTAGATGTGAAGATTTGTTGAGAGGTTAGCGAGTACGAATGGAAATGTACTGTAGGTGATAAATCAGATATTTATATCTACCGAGAGATACAGAGACCTGCAGGGTGTCTACCAGCACTGTCAGTTCAGCACAAACTGAAACATTGCAGGATCAAAACAAAACCTTTTATGAGGTTTACACTAAAATCAGTTGAAAAAAATGACTGGTTTTGATTTGCTCTGCTATCAGTTGCTTTACAGGAAGCAAAACAATAAATGATTTCCCCATAGACTTCTATTGTAAGGGCATTTCTGTCGGTGCATTTTTTGTTTGTTTCTTGTTTACAAACTCAGAGACAAATCGAAATTAGTTTCTGTGCGCTCATGAAGCTGTCGAACAAGCACTGAATGTCCCTATACTTTGAAAACAAAATTCAAGGCAAGATGTCTATTTATACTCTGGGTCGAGGTACCAAACATTCTCCTGATATAAATTTTTTTATGGTTTTTGTATGCATTTATTTAAAAACAAAACAAACAAAAAAACAGTAACATTGTGAATATTGTTACATTTTAAAAGAACTGGTTAATGTGCAGTCTTCAGGGCAACAAGATGTCCATTTATTTATACAGGCAGTCAGTTTGTTTAAATTTCATATTGTTGCTTATGGGTTTTGCCAAACTATAGATACACCTCATATCTGAGGTCAGTTACCTTTTTGACAGTTCTGTTATGTCACCCAAGAGGGGAATATAGCCAGTCATGAATGATTTGGACAGCATGTCCATCAGTTAGTTCAACATGAAAGTTGTTGGAATCACTGTTGACTTTCGCATTTGTAGTGGAAGGTCTCAATAGAAGGTTAAAGGTCATCTATGCAGTGCAGGCTAAACAAAGAGAACAAGGGCTTTGATTCATTATGACTGAGTGAGCCTGCTAATGATCTCAAGCTGCAGCTATAATCTCTCTTTTTGATGTAATTAGAATAAATATCCTTTGTGGAAAATCAGATGACCTTTTCCCTCACGTTTTGTATATTACCGGTTGGAGCCGGCAAGTGATTGGAGCTGGTAGACGTGCAAATGGAGATCAAGTGTCTTTAAACCCTTGTACATCGGAAGTCTCGTTTTCATATGTGTGGGTGACTTTGCTGGACAGCCTAAGCTTTTCTAGTCGTATCAGTTATTTAGGCCACACTGTGATTTGGCCTTTCTGAATTTGGTTTATGTAGTTCTCTACGGTCTTTCTTCAAGGCTTTATTTGATGTTTCTGTCCTCTTGATATTCTGGTAAGACCAGCAGATATGTGCTTTTTTTTTTCTCATGTCAGGTGCTTCAGAATCTTCACAAAGTGTGGAATTTCACAGAATGGTGTCTTGGTATGAACCGCACCCTCTGTGTGTGTGTGTGTGTGTGTGTGTGTGTGTGTGTGTGTGTGTGTGTGTGTGTGTGTGTGTGTGTGTGTGTGTGTGTGTGTGTGTGTGTGTGTGTGTGTGTGTGTGTGTGTGTGTGTGTGTGTGTGTGTGTGTGTGTGTGTGTGTGTGTGTGTGTGTGTGTGTGTGTCTCTGTGTGTGTGGTTCAGGTAAACCCTACGTTATGGGGATGAAATGTCCCCACAAAGATCGCAATATCCAAAATCCTTGTCCTAGTGAGGACATTTTTTGGTCCCCAACAGGAAAACAGCTTATAAATCATAGCAAGAGAGTAAAATGTTTGACCCGAAGGTCTTCCTCAGGCAAACAACAAGTACACAGCAACTCAGCAAGATACAATTTACATAAACGCGATCCGTCACAACTGATCTAATTATTCGACTCATTAACCCAATCATCTAATAATAAAAATAATAAAAATAAATAAATAAAAATCCAAAATTGTCAGTACATATACATGTACATAAAATATAATACATAAAAATAAGTTAAACATTAAAAAAAAACACAACAATTTAAAATGACTCTTTTCTATTTTAAGATATTTTAAAATGTAATTTATTCCTCATGAATGGTAAAGCTGAATTTTAGGCTGCCATTACTCCAGTCTTCTGTCACTTGATCCAATGTTTTTTCTGGATTTTTTGCAAAGAACTGCATTTTTTAAAAATAGATTATTATATTTTTTTTTACAAATGTATAAGTTTTTACTGTCACTTTGAATCAATTGAATGCATCTTGAAGTAATTTTAATTTCTTTAAAACAAATCTTACTGACCCCAAGGGCCCTATCTTGCACCCAGCGCAATTGACTTTGTACACCGACGCATGTTTCATTCCTATTTTGCACCCGACGCACAGCGGACTTTTCCCTCCACAGACGCACGTCGGTAAATTAGGAAATGAACTTGCGCTCGCGGGGGGCGGTTCAGCGCAAAGAGGAGGCGTGTTCCGGCGCAAACGTTCCCTGGTGCTATTTTGCTGGTTCAGAAAACAATTCGTTGCACATGTTATTCATATGCCATTTTAAGGGCGCATGCTTGGCCTGTAGTCAATGTAATCTACAGTCAATAAGGCCTGTAGTCAGGCCTGTAGGCCTGTAGTCAATCTACAGGCCTGTAGTCAATAATCAATGTAGCGTGTGCACAACGCGCATACACTTTGCTTATCTCATCTACACACAGACGCAGCAGTTCTCATTTTTAGAAAACCATACATTATTACAAGGAAAAATATGAACACACGAGGGAAATCATTGTTGTGTCCATGAAGATGTGAAAAAATAGGCATAAATCTAGCTTACACATTTACCCAAATTTCTATACGCCTGTTTAACCGAAGCTTATTTGGGTGGGTTTCTCCATCCCCATACAATGTCACTTCTCTGTGTTTTACGGCCCTGACGAGAACGTCGGTCTCCTCGGCTGTGAACCGCTCCTGGCGTGCGCCTGGCAAATCCGCCGTTATAATAGCAAATCGCCATGGAACAAGCGCGCCTGCTCTTAAAGGGAATGTGAGATATCGCTCTGATTGGTTTATTTCACGTTACGCCCAAACCACACCTATGAATAATGAAGCTACTTCAGACCAACCCATTTTAGATTTGCGTCGGGCGCAAGAGGCATTTATCCCGCCGTTATAATAGCAACAGCGCCCAAGACCCTCCCACAAAGTTCCTTGCGTTTCGCCCTTGACACTTGCGTTTCAGATCGTTAAAATAGGGCCCCAAAGGTCATAGTGTACATGGCCTTATATCACTGTGAGTACATGAGTCAGTAGTGCCTGACCTCTCTGACTTCACCACACCAGCTTTTTCCAGTGTTTGCCTGAGCTCAGCTATCCATGTCCTGCAGGGTGACTCCTTTACTCTGTTTATTTTGAATGAAAGCGATAACCTGTCATTACACCCTGAAGACATCTGTTTGTTCTTGAACCCCATGTAGTTTTGACATTAATTGATACTAACACTTGGCAACAGTCGAGTGTCAGACAAATGATTTTTTACTATCCTTTCACTCTGGTTGTGCTGTTTTCTAACATTTCCAAACCACTCCAACAAGACCTTTTCGGTATTCGGTTAGGCTCGGCCAGTCATGGTGAAGTAATAAGGGAAAAGTGGGATTGAAACAATTCATCTTAAATTCCAAAAGAAGAAGTAACTATAACTACAGTTTGTATATAACTAACATTAACTAAGATACTCTGCCAAGTCTTTCGCTATTCCTCGTTGCTAGACTGCACAACAGCTCTGCATAATGTTAGGAAAGAAAATGTATTTTCAACAATGTTCCTGATCACATCCAAGTCCAACTTTAACAGTTGCGTCACATTTCAGTGTGGATTGTTGTGTGAACCTGTCAGAATGTAATGCAGGCCTTGCAAGAGAGTTTGTTATGGAAATGCTTGAAGCAGTGCCAACTATATAATTCATTTGAATAATCATTTCACATGCAAAGCGCTAGTTTACATATAGACGTCCATAAAGGCACAGCAGCAGAAAAGAAAACATGTTTAATTCTAATAATCAGAGAGGCTAGAAAATGTTCATGGAAAACTAAATTACCTGTTTTTAGTGCAATAAACTTTATTAGCATGCAAATGTATGACTGGACCCTTTTAAACAGTCTAGAAAATTAAAAAAGCATGTCATTTTTGTTATGGAACAAACTGAATCAAATACGTATAACTACTTTGCAGTTTGGTTAGATGTCCATTAGCTGTTCTGATATTTTACCTGCATTTATAGGAGTGTCTCTGTCCAGAATGCATTACTCATCATACCCGTCCTGTATGTGTAAATTATGCATGTGTCGTCTGCATTACCTAAGATCTGCTTAACCCACGCGTGACTTCAGGGTTATTATCGGCCAAATGAAAGCACTTAGAGTAGAGATGGTTACCGATCTGAAATGACAGATTTTCACAGCTTGTGTTTTCAGTAACCAGCTGTGAGACGACATTGCACTGAATATTCTAACATAATATGAAGCTTTGGGGTGAATCTAGCCAAACTGTAATCTTCATCGCCTCTTTCGTTTTTTTTCTCACTCTTTCTGTCTCATTCACACACTCTTGAGCTCACGTCATTGAAAGCAGAGGGGATCTGACCCAGATAGCTTCAGTTGCCACACAGACATAAGGAAACTTAATAGATCTCTAAAGGAGAGCGTCCAAAGAGACACACATGAGAGATCTCGCCTTACACTGAATTATTTATTATGTAAATTACCTGTTTTAATCCTTCAGTTGTTTTAAATGCAAAAGCCGATGTTTTTAAGTTTTTTTTTTTTTTTCATCTGTGGACTTTGAAGAGTTTTGATAATCACAGTGAAAACTACCTGAATGCCTTATATAGGTTGTGTGCCCACCAAAGTGTTTCCAAATGGTAGCATATTTTTTCAATTGTTTTCAAAGGTAGCGACGTATATTTAAAACGCCAGCAGCATGATGAGGCACCGAGCATCTATTTCATGCTGAGTGCTGTGCTTTTGTTGTTGTTGTTGTTGTGTGTTGCCGAGAGTAAAAAGTTGAAAATGTTTTGGTGGACACCAAATGCTAAAGACTATCTGATTTCGCAGATAGTTTGTTTCTGAATATAAGGCCTTGTTTCACAGACAGGGCTTAGATTAAGCCAGGATTAGGCCTTTTATAAACATACCTTAGAAAAAAACATTACTGGTGTGCATTTTGAGACAAAACAGTGGCACTGACATATTTTAAGATATATCAGTTCAAGTTTCTTTCAGTTAAAACAGCTCAAACATGCATTTTAGTCTGTGAAACTGTGGGTTCAACACAATGTAAAGTACTTGCTCTGGCCCTTGTTTCAGATGAGGAGATGGCTGAACCACGTAGAAAGTTGTCGTTGTACACCCAGGATGTGATGGTTGGTCGATGTGGTATTAGTCCCGCCTCTCCTCCACTGTGATTGGGCGGCTGAGTAAAAAGTGACAGTGATGAGCAATGAGAATTGTTTCACTCAAAGTTGAAAATTTTTCAACTTTCGCCAACAAGAAAAAAACGCCAATGTTGCTGGCATTTTTAATACGCGGCGCTCCCATTGGAAACGGTTTTTAAAAATATGCTGGCCTCAGGAATAAACACTTTGTTGAATAGACACACAGAGTCTCATTTTGCTGTATAGACTTAATCACTGTAAACCACTTTTTTTCCCCAATCCTCCCAAAAATGGCTTTGCTTTGCCTCAGAATTGGACCCTTTTTCTTTCTTTGGAGTGGATAAAGAGGTGTTGTTCACCATTTCAGCAGGAGCCCTGTTTCTAATTTCTTCCTCTCTTTCCAAGGTACAGATCAAGCAAGAGCTTTGCGTCTCACCACATCTGAATCCATTCTACACTTGTTTGTTCTTTCCATGTAGTGTCCATGTCACACTTGTTCTTTCGACTCACTGGGTCGCTAAACCCCCTCAAAGACCACGTCACTCGATCCTAAGTTCACCATAGTCATGTGCATGTGAGAGAGGCAAGGTACGTCTGGCGAAGCAGGTTTCAAGTATCACGCATAACGACAATGACATTCGAGGATGGCGTGCATGTGCATGGGTTTGTGCGTGATTGTACAAGATATCAAATATCAGCCAGTTATGTATTGGCAGCAATCACTCTCTTTCTCTATCTCTCTCCATCTCTCCATCTCTCTCTCTCTCTCTCTCTCTCTCTCTCTCTCTCTCTCTCTCTCTCTCTCTCTCTCTTATCATACAGGATTTGTGAGTTTCTTATCTTATCTCTTGTTATGTCAGGTTTGATGGTTAGGTGACCTGTCTATCTTTGAGTGCTGTTTACTTTATATAATTCTGGTATGATCCCTTTAGATGATAACAGAAATACCAAGATTTAGACCCTGATGGATCTTATTACATCTTACGTACATATGCCATCATAAAGTATTCAGGGAAGTTTTTGGAAAAATGCTTTTGTTTGTTCACACATGAAACCACAAACAAGTGCAATGCGGAAGCATTTAATATCAACCAAACGTGAAAAAGAACTGTTTCAATCAACACCTTTTGTTAGCATATGTGCACTCAACACACACCATATTTTTTCCACAAATCATCCTTACATACAGTATTGTGCTGGTACTGTAATACAGGTGTATCAGATGGAAATACCATGGCATTTTGTGAAACAGTATAATAAAGTTGTGGCTGATTCTTTATTGTTAATATTTAGCAAATTTAGAATAATAGTAAAGTCATCAAAGCTATGAAATAACACTAATGTAATTATGGGAAATATATAGTGACCAAGTATATCTGGAAAGTATATATATTTATTAGCCTAAAATTCACAGTCGCCAAGCGCCAAATACAAGTAAAAATTGGCATGGCAAGAATATGAAACGTTGTCACTCGCCAGTTGGCCAGTAACATTTTTATGAATCTAAAGTTTTGGTGTCAATACTGCCTGTTTTTGCAAAAACATTTTCATGGCCGGTAAAAAATATTTATGGCCGGTAAATTTTCTTAAGTCACCGGCACCGGCAGGTGTGGTAAATAGTGGTAAATAAATCAAAACTATCTAATATTTGAGCATCTTCTTTGTTTAATTTATAAATTTGTAAATATTACATATAAGAGATTAGATAAAATAACTGATTTTTGTAAATACATACATACATATATTGCACTAGTATTGAATGATTACCATATTCATATACCATGGTATTTCCATGTTACTCTAAAAGAACTTTTGTATTTTCATTGTGCATGTCCAAAATAAACAATGACATAGTAATTCTGACGCTTTGTGGGTAGTACATTGTAATTTGTAAAACTCAAACAACGACAAGCACAAACACAAGGTCAAAACAATTTTAATAGGCAGCTTTGACCAAAACATGTTGATAGACTAAATTATGTATCTTGTAGACAAACTTCAGAGCAACACTTGCAAATCCCTTAGACTCTCTAATGACAAGCCTTTTCTCCATATGTGTGGCCAGCTAGTTATCTAATCGCTGTTTATGCTGAGCTGACACTGATATTATATGAAATCTACTTTACAGATCTTTCCAGTGCAGCAGCAATGCCTCATTGCCTTTGGGATTATTGCAACTGATACAGAGCTTTGAATATAAGCCAACACATATGTAATACAGTGTGAGGGAGTGTGTTGGTGTCAGTAGCCTGGGGTCATTGGCTGGTGTGTCGGTGGCAGCTGATGGATGGAGGTTGTGGCAGGATCATCACTGAGAAACCCTGTAAGGATGTTATGTGTGGAAGCCAGTAAACATGTTATTGGGCAGTTAGGACACCCGGTGCTCTGGGCACCAAAAATTACGCGTTTTCAGTCGAGCAATGACGTAATCTCCAGCTGACGCACTAATGCCCAACTCAATAAAATGTCTAGATTATCCGCACTATGCACACATAGACTTTTTATTTGCAAGCCGTGGTCTTTATAGATCTCATGGTCAGCCACAAGTTTGTGCTAATGTAGCACATAAAGGCTTGCACAGTGTATGGTATCATCTACACCAAGCATTAGGAGAGACATAAATAAATATAAACTTTGGCTGGCCCCTTTTTATTTAGACCAGAGTCTACATTTTGACATCATGTTGTAAGTTCATCCAGTGAGGTCATTAAGAATCGACGCAACTGACACTGATAGCTCACATGATACTGTATGCAGTTTGTCCGGATTCCATTCATACTACACACATTCATACTACACACATTCATACTACATACAACACCAAAAACTGCCAACTGAAATAAAGACGTCTGGCCAACATCCAGAGTGACCAACCAGAGGTTCTTTTCAAGTTGGGTAAATTTGAAATAGGATATAACTCTGACAACAAAGTAAATTCTGCAGGTGTGCTCAGGGGTACCTCCTTTACTGGTTTCTCAAACAAAACTCTTTCTTGAGTATGTTTCAGAGATTTGACGTCATCGCAAACTCATTGAAGTGTATCATCCTGCTACCTTGTACAACTTGCATGCAGTAAATTATGACTATAGTAGAGGTGAACGATATAAACAAAACTTTATAACAATTTTGGTTGATATCAGTATACTGTATATTACGATATACACATTTCTATGGAAATGTTTTTAAAAAGTACTGAAATTATTTAAATGAAAATCATTTGCAAAGTAATTGTAGACCTATATAAAAAAAAACTGAACTGAGCTGGACAATGAAATCACTGTTTTCTCCAGAGTGACTCATAAACTAAATTAATAACTTTTTTACAACAAAAATGAACCATCACTGAACTTACTTAAGCTGGACTATGATACTATTTTCTTTTAGATCTGCTGTACACCCGAAACAAACTTTGTTGCATTATTTTCCTGTTATCACTTTAAGGCTGCTTTGTTTGAAACAATCTGTGTTGTAAAAAGTGCTATATAAATAAAGGTGACTTGACTTGACTTGATAGTTCACCCTCAAATGAAAAATTATTTATACCCTCAAGTTGTTCCAAACCTGTATGAAATTCTTTCTTCTGCTGAACACAAAAGAAGATATTTTGAAGAATGTCCGTAACCAAACAGTTGATAGTAACCATTGACTTCCATAGTATTTATTTATTTATTTATTATTTTTTCATATTATGGATGTCAGTGGGGCCCATCAAGTGGTTGCTTACTCATATTCTTCAAAATATATCATTTTGTGTTCAGAAGAAGTAAGGAATTCATACAGGTTTGGAACAACTTGAGGGTATAAATGATGACAGAATTTTCACTTTTGGCTGAACTATCCCTTTAACTGTGTAGTATGATTGAGATTTTTGTAAAGGCTTTGCAACTACGCACATGTCTTGAAAGTATTTTATATAGAACAGAATTATTATTTGAGGTTACAGCTGGAGAAAAGAAATGTATCCTGAAATATAATTGAGTTGCGATTAAACGGGTACAAAAAAGTACCAAACCAAAGTACCAAAGGATAAAGTAATCTTTTTCATTGTCTGTTCTTGTCATTTTTCATCTCAGTTGTTTTTTTTCTTTTTTCATGTATCTGTGGATAATCCTCCGCATAGATGCAGTGTTGGGCATTAGGATTGATCTCAAACAGTGCTGGCTTTACTACAAGACTGGTCTTACGTCATATGATTAAGGCGCTGTTTATGATGAATTGTTGGTGCATTACAAAAAAATCATCAGCTACAAATAAATCTTGCTTGCTTTGATTGCTCTACATCCACTTCTGCAGTTTAAAACTAAGCTTTATCTCTGTTGCTTCTGCTTTTTTTGTTGCAGATGAGATCTCTAAGATGTGTGAGGTAGATGAGACTCCAGAACCGGTCAGTCCCACGCTGCTCAGCGAATCCACAGACACCTACTGCCAGACCGACTGCTGGCACCCACTCCGCACCACCGTCCGCAAACTGGAATTCTGGGAGGACTTCAGCGCAGAGCTTATCGGAACCGGCTTCTTCTCTAAGGTCTACAAGGTAAGGGTTTCCTGTCAATAATGGAGGAGAAAAAACAAATGACTGTTTGGAGATGGAAAGTTTGCAAAAAATTGCTAGAAGGTCCTAAAGGCAGCATGTAAAAATGGACGCAGCTGCTGTGTCGCTGATATTGAACAGCACAGAATCTGATTAGATAATCTGCCCTTTAGCAAATGTGCACTGATTTAATCAAAGCTGTGAAAATGAGGCACAACGAGATCTTAGGCATTCAAGATAAATGTTTTTGTTCCACCACTTGCTGCCTTTCAAGAGCAAAGGTTTTGTTCCATACCAAATTCTGCTGCCTACTATTCATTTTGTCTGGAAGTCACGGCCCTATTAGTCCTTACAACAGAACTGTACAGACATGACGTGTCTGTAGTCTCCCAAAAACAAGCTACATCCTGCAGACGGTTTTTAACCCAACAAAGAAATGGAGGTTAACGTCATGTACTGTCACCACCCAGTCAAGCTTAAACGCTCTTGAAAGGCTTTCACAAACAAGAAAATAACTAGGTGATAAAAAAACAAAAAAAAACTGAGGAATTACATTTTAACCACTTTTTTAAATGTTTTTTTTATTTTTTTTATACAGTATATGCTAACTTTACGGAGCCCCTGAGGGGACCTTTGCAAAAAAAAAAATATATATGGACTTTCGCGGGGCTCCGTATTACTTTTATTTTCTTGTTTTGCAAAATATTCTCACTCCTGCGTTACTTTTACCTCATGAAAGAAAATAAAGAGCATTTTGTTACAAGTAGACCTTACAGAAATGCCAAAAGGGGATTTCCAATGTGTGAAACCCTTTGTACTTGATATCTTGAGTGAAAGAAAGACTTTGGTGTGGACTAGGCTCACATCAGAGCTTTATAATAGTGATAGAACGTAGAATGTGATAGATACCGTGTTTAATATCAGTGCACACAGAGCATGAAAAACTGTGACTGTGACCATTCTCACACCACGGGCCAAGAAATCATGAATTTATATTCTATGTAAAGAACATTGTGTACTAAAGAAAACGAGCGCTGTAAAGGAAGAGGATTACCCCAGGGGAAAATAAGAGGGATGCTTCTTTTTGTTGTGAATGTGTTTACAGAATCTCAGTGAAAGAAACTCACAAGTGAATATGCTGTTGTTCTCTACCGCTCAGGTGATGCACAGCACTACAAAAAAAGTAATGGTGGTGAAGATCTATAAGAACGACGTGGATCAGAACAGCATTGTAAGGGAGATCAGTCTACTCCAGAAACTCTCCCACCCGAACATAGTGAGGTGAGCCGCCCCTGCGCACACGATTAATCACTTCCATCAATCCCACGCCGGCCTGATGCTCATAGCGCCCACTCAGAACATGGGAAGAAAACAACTCTGACTCTAAATAATAACACCTAAATGGGTTCAAATTTCCTGACTTTTAACAAAAGTAACCAGTGATTGGCTACAATTGAGATGATATTCTGATATTAAAAGCATTAGCATTTGAGACTGTAATGCCTACAACACAGCCCTTACTGAGCTTTAGTAATGTTTGCTAAAACAAGCATCATTATTAGTACTGCTTGTAAGGATGCATTATATATCTACACCATATCAGTTTTTGGCAAGTATTAGAGATTTTTTATTCATTGGTGTCAGGCATTATTGGATATTTAAAGGGTTAGTTCGTTCAAAAATGAAAATTCTGTCATCACTTACTCACCGTCAAATTGTTCCAAACCTGAATGAATTTCTTTCTTCTGCTGAACAATGAAGAATAAGAAGAATAAGGGTAACCAAACAGTTGATGGACCCCACTGACTTCCATAGTATGGAGAAAAAAAATACTATGGAAGTCAATGGGGTCCATCAAGTGTTTGTTTGCCGACATTCTTCAAAATATCTTCATAAATTGAAAGAAATTTATACAGGCTTGGAACAATTAAATGATGACAGAATTTTCATTTTAGGGTGAACTATCCCTTTAAATGTGTATGTTAAATTCTAATATTTTAATTCAATATATTAACTTCAAATATTAATAACACTGTTAAATATAATCTTTAGCAAATTTCCATATGAATATCAATTTTTCATACTGTACAATGCTGTGATGCATAAATTCTTTCGTAGAATGTGAAACGATTGACTTGCTATTTTTGTTTTATTTTTTATTTATTTCGGCAAAATAGTATTATCAGATATTTATTAGTTATCATTCATTACATGAAAATAATGACTGATTTTAATATTTCTATTAGCTCATACTTAGGGTAAGAGTAAACATTTGACCCTTTGTATTCAGGCCATATTATTATAGAGACTTGAGGTGACCTCATGCAGAACCTAGCAACCACCCAGAACACCCTAGCAACCCAATAGCAACTACTATAGTATCTGGTAAACACCCTAGCATTAAGGCAGCAAGCTTTCAATAGGCACTCACATTTGGTTGAAAATGTAAAAATCGAGCTTAATTTGCGCTTCTAAAATGCTTGAAATTAAGTTTTATTTCACTTACGAGCTTTAGAATTGATCTCAAGTCAATTTAAAAGGGTTTACACAGATGTATAAAGATGTATAAAGATTTGTCATAGCTAATGAATGTTCTAAAACTTTTAAAGTAAATTACTCTTAATTTTCTTGTTGTAGATACCTGGGGATCTGTGTCAAGGAGAACAAGTTGTACCCAATTCTCGAGGTGAGTGGCAACTTTTAGGATTTAGTATACACAATTCAGTGTATCTAGCACACGCTTTCTCAATGGGCTGCCCGTCAAATCTTATGACACAACCAGTGACTCACCATCATGTTCTTCTAATGTGTCAAGAGTATATAATTTTCTATAAAGCGAAAGTTTTCCTGATTTAACATGCTGTAAAAGTGATTCGCGTTTTCACTGTATAAATCAGGTCAGGATTGGAAGTGTTTTATAATCTCATGTGCTTCCCTCCTCCTCCTCCTCCTAGTATGTTAGCGGAGGCTGTCTGGAGGAGCTGCTGGCCAGAGATGACGTAAGCCTCTGCTGGAGGGAGAAGATCGAACTGGGCTGTGATATCAGTCGAGGAATGGCCTATCTCCACTACAAGAACATCTACCACAGAGACCTCAACTCTAAGGTGTGTTGGCAGCCTTTAGGGATCAAAGTTTAGCAGTTTATGGCAAAGACATATTATGAAACATCACCTTGCAGCGTTCAACCTTGATTTGAGGGCATTTGAGGCCAAGAACACGCCTTGCAATTATAGATAATGACAGACATTTCTTATGCCACTCCAATGAAACATGCGCTAATGTTTTTTCGCTCTATTAACTTGCCTGACTTGACTCATGTTTTGGACAAAATGATTCAGCAAGACAACGTATTCCAGTGTTTAACTGGTAGTTCGTACACTTTTCTTGTGTCCGTTACCTCCTTTCCCATATAACATAGCTGGCTGTGGCAAAGACTTTTTTATTGCTTTGGTACTTTTGGTACTTTTTTATTGCTTTAGTTTCTGATATTAGTTATGAGATAACCATAATATTATCTCACACAATCTCACTCAAAGTCAAAGTGAAGATTGGCATACTTACACAGTAACCCAGAAGTTGTATGGATGCTTTAGTAACACTTAACATCTTTTAAAATAAAATGATTGTAAATAAAAATGAATTGCACTGCATTAAGAGTGAACTCACTCTTTTTTGTTATTTTTACAATTACCTTTTAACCAACTAAAGTGAAGTTAGTTCTTGGAAAAAGGTCTAGCATTATTTGCTTGCTGATGCCGCTTGTTGATATTATGTTATCTAAATTTGTAATTAATTTTAATGCATAAATTATGCATTTTAAGTGTGGTATATTTGCAAAAATATCTTTTTGACTCCCATTCACTTTTGGATACTTTAAATTCACATTTGAAACTATAAAAATATTGAATGGCATTTTGTAACAAATAGTTTTTCAATCTGTGAGATTGATAATATCTTGAGTGAAAGGCTTTGGTTAGGTGTAAAGTCATATCTGAGATTTACTACGGTTATGGTTTTCATTTGTCCATTATGAACACAAAAGCAGAGTGATGGAACGTAGATAGCAAAACACGTGACCATTCTCACACCATGGGCCAAGGTATTTCAAAAAAATTTTGTAAAGAACATTGTGTCCTAAAGAAGACGTGTGCTGTAAAGGAACAGGATTAGCCCTGGGCTTCTTTCTGTTTTTCTTCTGAATATTTTGACAGAATGGTACAGGTGCAGTAAAGGAAGCAAACATCAGGAAACCCTGAAAATCTACTGTAAATACACTGCCGTTAAACATTTTTTTTCTTTTTTTTTAAGTTTCTTATAATCACCAAAGCTGCATTTATTTGATTAAAATATTAAAAACAGTAACAAACAAATATTATGAAATATTATTATAATTTCAAATAACAGATCACTTTTTAATATATTTTAAAATGTTATTTATTCCTGTGATGACAGCTGAATTTTCAGCATCATTACTCCAGTCTTCAGTGTCACATGATCCTTCAGAACATTAACATTAACACCAGCACATAACATTACAATGAAAAAGAACATAAATAACTTAAAGAGCACTGACCTGTACCACCTGACTGCTGCAGTTCATTTCGCCGTTGTTAGTGTTGGCATTGAAATACATAAATTCGAGTCGCGAATCACTCCAAGTATAACGTCACAGGTTTCCATCTCTTCCAAATTACAGTAGTTATGGCATGAACGCAGCATACGCTCATTGTTCTGGTTCAGGAGGAACTGTAAAAGCTGCTGTTTCGGTTGCGGTGCTCAGTGACTGACGTCTGTCTAACTCTGCATAGCATGAAACGCGCTGATGAAGTGTGATGTCTGCGCGAAGTTATGGAAATACATATGTTGACTGGCAGGTAGGACATCGTAGGACATCGGACCGAATGCAATGATTGGACAAAAATGTTATGGTCCTACACCTTCCACAGATGATATATATACTTATAAATACATTTAAGCCACTTAACTTAGGCTATGTTCACACTGTCAGTCCAAATCCGATTATTTGTGTATTCTATTGGAAGCTGATCTAAAATGATTGATGTCCACACTGTGTATGTTCAGATCTGATTTGTGTGTCCATGCTGGTCTTTCTTTTTCTGGAATATCTGCATTGGTTTCTATGGCAATGGTCTTGTGTTAACAACAACCGCAACATGGAGGGGTTTGCAATACAGATGTTGTCTTATTTTTTACTGCATGAACCGCAGAACCGTAGGAGGCTGGTATGAGTGGCTTTATTCTGTGCTGTCGTCTCCACCGGTTTCAAAACATGTCTCCGTTACATTGTCCTCTGCTCGTTCGGCACTTTGCAACAACACAACCCTGTTTCTGCTGCAACTTTCAGCATGTTTCCAATAACAACGTCTGACGTTTACGTTTTACGTGGTGTGGGAAAGTCGCATAAACCACGCGAAATCCGATCAGAGCGGTCAGACTGAAACGGATTTCCAGAAATACGATGTGAATAGGATTTCAAACCACATATGAATGTAGCTCGAAATGGATTCGAAAAAATTGCATTTCATGTAATTTTTTCCAGTTCACACTTGCTAATTCTGATCTGATTTCAATCGTATATATGCACAAAAATCGGATTTGGACTTACAGTCTGAACGTAGCCATAGTGATTGCTATCAGGATGTGAAGAAACTTTCATCCAGCATAACAAAAAAAAAAAATCCTGCCTTTATTGCATTCTTGCCGAATAAAAGTAATAATTTCTTAGACCCCATACATTTAAATTGTAGTGTATATGACGGGTCACTAATGTTGTTAGTGAAGTAGACAAAAATACAAAAGTGTTACTTTTTGGGAAGGGATCCTATAAAGTTCTGAGCTGTGAAAAGCAGTCGTGGTCTTGACAGATTTAACTGTGTCTGTTGCCAGGCTGCAGTGAGCAGCGAGCACAGGACTGTGTGTTTGAACAGAGATGAGGAGGTCAGACCTTTATTATGCTAATGCTGTACCCAACGTTCACCATTTCATAAACACCAGACCTGCGACTGCTTTTCACCTCTTTATTCTTTTCCTTTCTTCTCGCTCTCTCTATATAAAATGATATGCTGACTCCCGACCACTTTCAAGCTTTTATCCTCTCACCCTGCTCACACGCACACAATTTTACTAAAAACAGACATAGCCTTAGCCTTGTTATTTTTAAACAGTTTAATATTGGATTTGAAAAAAATTGATTTCACATACTAGAATGTGAATGGTGCTTGCAATGCGTTGGGTTGCTAGGATGTTGCTATGTGTGTAATAAAGGGTTTTGAATGGTTTATCACATTGCTTCTGTATGTGGTTGCTAAGGTGTTTGGAATGGTAGCTTGGGTCCCAGCCAACAAAAATGTTCTACGTACTTTTTGTTAACATTACCATTAAGTTATGAAAACGCTATTTCTGGATGTTCTCTAAATGTTTAAAACATCCTATTTTTTTTTTTAAAGGTGGGGTAAGCGATATTTGAAAAACGCTGTTTGAAAGTTGGTCGAACCGACACAACCAGACACAACAACAAACGTGTAGCAAATCGGCATTAGGGGGCGTATGACGGTGGAGGAGAGAGAACGAGCAAGAGGGAGATTTGAAGAAAGACTGTAGAAAGAGAGATGGCTGAGAGACATTACAAAAGTGAAAAGCTCATAAGAATATCACTGAAAAATGAAGGGTTATGAGAACATTTTAGAAAAGCTTTCCAGCGCTGGACAGAGCTAAGCGGGAAGGCCTGAAAACAGACGCGGAGGTTGCGTTGATTCCGCTCCATACATGAATATCACTGGTTTTGAGTGTCATTGTTTGTCTAGAGCTGCTGTGCTGTTGGCAACTAACAACGAAGTCTTGCATTGCATATTGTAACAGAGGCCAGCTAGTGAGAGTTGTGCAAGCTGATGACTGCTAGAGAAGGTGTTTACTGTTTAGCGTCCTTGTTAGTGCACCCGTTGGCTATCGCGGTTCGAGACCGACTCGGAGCAGGGCGGTTAGGATTGGAGGATGAGCTTTGGAGGCGGAGCAATGAAGAGAGGGGTGTGTTTGTTTAGGTTGATTTCAAATATCAACAATGTTCAGCAACGACTTTTAGAAATAACATACTGCACCTTTAAATGTTTTAAATACGTTTTTTCTTGTTTAAAGGGATAGTTCACTTTGAAATTAATTTTTGGTATGTTTTAGCTTACCTCAAGGACATCCAAGATGTAGGTGTCTTTTTTTCCGCAGTAGTTTAAATTTTTATATTTTTAGGTCAAACCGTTCTTGTCTGTCAGTCATATAATGCAGGTCTATGGTCACGGTCTCAAAACACATGCACAGAGTCCAAATTAAAACAATTCCCCGTCGTCCAAATTAAACAATTCCCCATCGTAAGTACACATTGATGGCCTAAGACACGAAACGAGCGGTTTGTGTGAGAAAACGAACAGTATTTATATCGTTTTTACCACTTATACGCAGCCATGTCGAAGTGATCTGATCTGACGTGTACGCAGACTGGTGCATAGATATATACACACTAGATGTCGCCTTGTCTACGGCAGTTCATTGAACGAATGTCTTTAAGGCGACATCTAGTGTATATATCTATGCACCAGTCTGCGTACACGTCAGATCAGATCACTTCGACATGGCTGCGTATAAGTGGTAAAAACGATATAAATACTGTTCGTTTTCTCACACAAACCGCTCGTTTCATGTCTTAGGCCATCAATGTGTACTTACGATGGGGAATTGTTTAATTTGGACTCTGTGCATGTGTTTTGAGACCGTGACCATCGACCTGCATTATATGACTGACAGACAAGAACGGTTTGACCTAAAAATATAAAAATTGAAACTACTGCGGAAAAAAAGACACCTACATCTTGGATGTCCTTGAGGTAAGCTAAAACATACCAAAAATTAATTTCAAAGTGAACTATCCCTTTAAGTAAATGTTAGCGAAAACATTAAGTGAATGTTAAATTTGATCATTTTGTAAACAATATGAGAACATTGTTTGAATGTAGACAAAAAACATTAGACTAACATCCAACTATAAAGTTTCAGAAAAAAATTGCATGAAGGATGTATAAATAACATTTTTGTGCTAACATTTTGATAATGTTATTAAAGACTTTGAACGAACATTCTATTAACGTTACTAAAGGAATGTTTGTTCATAACTTTGAGAGAACCTTGCTAGAATGTTAGCCAAGTTTTTGAGAATGTTCCCTGTTAGATGGGGCATAGCTAGGGGGTTGTTTACTGGCCCGAGGGATTCAGATCTGCCAGGCAGAAAACATAAATCTGATTAGTTAGAGAAGTAATAGCACACCTGAACAAGCCACATGATTTTTGATATTTAAATCCATAGCACAAAAATCACTACTATAGTTTTTTTTTTTTTTTTTATCAATACACACCATTATTTATATTTCTATTGACCATTAATATACATAATTTTATTATTATTATTATTACTAATTATAATCATATTTTCTATCCCCTAACCCTTTGCCTAAACCTATTTCTATCCATGAACACACTCAGACACACACAACCTCTCCATACCACGCAATCACCCACCACAGTGTTGTTTTCTTTCCCTTTTCTGTCATCTAAGTGCATTGATTGAAGCAAAGATGCCATTATCAGCGTGGGCTTGAAGCATTACTGGCTTGCTTACATAACACGACAAGTTCAAGTTTCTGGTTCAAGTGTGGTTGTATATCTGCTTTTTATCAGTGGGTGTATTTAAAATGCAGGGGTACTGTTACTGCCACACATGAAACGTCAGAGCCTGATAACCACAATCACAACTGCATTGCACATTCTCATTGATGTCTTATTGATGTAAAGCTCAGAGAGAGAGAGAAGAGTTTGGCCTCTTTTGTGTGTAGATGATGCTTGTGTAATGAAAGCCTAGCTGGATGCCTCTCTCGTGTGTGTTTTCTCTCACTATTCAGCATCATATTATTTATCAATTTGTGCATTTCACTCACTAATGTTACTGGCTCATTGAATGGAAAAATGAAATCTGACTAGACATATTGTTTAATGGAAAGAACTGTGAAGAATGAAATTCACTGAATAACATGGAGAGAAGATTCAGTAAAGCTCACTTCAGTTAGGTTTTTGTGTACTACAAATATTAATATAATGTATAATTAATATTATATATATATATATATATATATATATATATATATATATATATATATATATAATTGACTAAATGTAATGATTACATTTTATATAATCTATTTAATATTTATTAGATTATAAAATACAATTGAATTTAGTCATAATTAAAAAATTTATTATTTAATAAACATTTTTCATAATACTATTTATTGCATAAAAATATATATTATTAGTCCAATCTGATGTTACAGCCGTAACTTTCTGTTTTAAGAAAGAAAATAGAGGAAAATAGGAACTATAAAGTTCCACAGATTTGAATAGATGAGTCAGGTAATGACTGGATCTTTCTTCAGGCTCTAGCTGGATTTTGTGAAAGAGAAGCAGAGTGAAAGACAACATTTCTTAGTGCTCATCCTAATCCTTTTATAGAGCAATGCTGCCATCCTGTGGTGTAATTCTGTAACTGTGCTTGGTAGTTCTGTTTTGAAAAATAACAACAGATCTCTCTCATCAGCCAACTCTGCAGAGCTGCTTTATAGATGAATTGAACTAATTTAATAATTGATGATCTTTTCAATGGAACTGACTTTAGCTGAACAATGACACTATTTTCTTTTAGAGCTGCTGTACAGCTGAAACGAACTCTGTGTGCATCGTTGAATAATATTCCTGTTGTCACTGTAAAGCTGCTTTAACACAATCTGTTGTATAAAGCACTATATAAATAAAGGTGACCTGATTTGACTTCTGCGTATCGTTTTGGTAATCTGAGATGGAGAGAAATCTTCCTTATTGTTTTGTGGTTTTACCAATTTCCTACTGCTTTCTTTCCTCATTCTGAAAGCCGTGAGATTAAGACCTCAAACTGTGATTCATGCAACAAACTTCATGTGTAATCTGTCGTTTTTGTTGATGCAGAACTGTCTGATCCGCGTGACCTCGCGTGGCAGGGAGGCCTTGGTCACTGACTTCGGGCTGGCCAGAGAAGTGGGGGAACTGGCCGCAAATGAACCAGACAGGAAGCTGTCTCTGGTGGGCTCGGCCTTCTGGATGGCCCCTGAAATGCTTAGAGGAGAGCCGTACGATCGCAAGGTACTGAGAACCAAATACAAAGACGACTTTGAAAATGAAAGCGTAGGAGATTAGGACATTCATGGTTGAACAGTCTTTTCCCTGAAAACTAAATTAGTATTGATTTACTGACAGATTTCACATTAATCCATATAACCTTTTGCAGTTGCATCTTAATTAATAAACCTTCTGATTTGATGCCAGACTTAATCAGGTCAGGGCTGAGGAAAAGATTTGGAAAGTCATTTATAATGCAGTAAACTGTAAACTGTTTCTTCCTCACTGTGAGGGGTAAAGAGAGAGGCAGCGCTGGTGCTGATGTGATTAGAGACTGAATTCAACCTCTGCTGACTGGCCGTTTTTCCCTGTTTAATCATAGGTTGATGTTTTTTCTTTCGGGATCATGTTGTGTGAGATCTTAGCAAGAATCCCTGCTGACCCAGAGGTGCTTCCCAGGACACAGGTAAATACTCAAAGCCATCAACCTTCTATCGCATAAATTAGGAAAGCAATGGTTAAAAAATGTGTTCACTTTTCTTGTGTAAAATGGCCATCAATGAAAAAAAAATAAAAAAAATTGGAAAGTCGTGTTTTGGTGGGAAAATTGTAATACAATGGGAAGAAATAAAGAAATACATTTTTACAAATGTATTCAAAGCAGTATGAGTTAAAAAAAAAAAAAAAAAAAAAATATATATATATATATATATATATCTATATAAAATATAAAAATATATAAATTTAATAAATTTAAAAAAATAATAATAAAATGGTTTAATAATATTGTTCTTTGCTGGTTTTTAGTATACTGATATCAATAAAAATATTACAAACACATGTTTGTAGTATTTTTTTATTGATGTCAGAATAGTAAAAAAACCCAGCAAAGAACAATATTATTACCGTAAACCATTTTTATTAAATGAAACATTTGTGGAACAAACTTTCATTGCTCCTAGCTTAATGTTTTCATTTTTATTTATATATAAAATCTTAAGTAAATACTTTAATAATAAATAATGCAAAAATTATTAATAAATATCTGATGTAGTAGATATGCTGCATCCATATCCACTGCATTCATATCCATCCCACTGTCGTACAGTGTTGCTTCTGGGCAAAAAAACAACAAATTCAAGCAATGCCTCATAACATACAAATAATTTATGACTATAAATATTTTAAAATGCAGTTTATTCACTAAGACATGGATTATATTTTGGATGCTTGAAATCAAAATTCTCCAGATCACAAATATATGTCCTTTAAATGGATTTATTTCAAAAGATTTGTTCATAAATGTAGGCAAATGTGTTTTTTCATTTACACTAAATCGTTACACAGAATGCATAATTTAGTACTTGCATGAGCTCTGGGATGGTTTCAAATAACCCTTAAGAGAGGCTTGTTATGTCGCATGAATTAGTATGGTTCTCTTTCCCGCACTGGTGATAAAAGTAAGCTCAGACAGAGTATTTGCCCTCTGGTGTACAGCAGTGTGGTCATTTACGCTTCATTAATGCTGATGGACAACCGATTTTGTCTGGAGGGGAGAGAACAGATAGATCTGATCTTGGTCAAGGGAACCATCGCACGGACATTTAGATTCTTTAGTATGGATTTATTCATTGCGCTCTTCTACCACATCAAGGATAATGATTTTCTGGTCAATCTACTTTTTCACTGTAGTTGTTAATTTATGTATGAGGCTAAAGACACATGGTTATGGTATATACACTACTGGAATAATTAAGATTTTAATGTTTTTGTATTTTTCATCAAATAAATGCAGCCTTGGTGAGCTTAAGAGACTTATTTCAAAAACATTGAAAAATCATAATTATTTCAAACTTTGACCGGTAGCATCACTTTATTCACTTTAAAAACTATATTTTACCAGAAGATTGCAAAACAAACTTTACAAATGAACTATATATTTCACCAGGAGATTGTAAGAAACGCTTTACAAACTATATTTTACCAGACGATTGCAAGACAAACTTTACAAACTATATTGTGTATTATATATATATATATATATTATGTACAAGAATTGCACTGACACCAACTATAAACATTGTGTAATGTTCATAGGGACCAATTTATAATTAGAGTTCTCTGGTGAAATAAAGGTTGTTAATAAAGTTTGCCATGACCTTTTATGACTGAGATGCATAAGTTAGATTGTAAGGTTTGTCTTATATGGTTGTTTAAAGTTTGTCTTACAATTTTCTTGTGAATTATATTTTATACTAATACTTTATTCTGGTGCAATATAGTTTATTTGTAAAGTGTTAAAATTGTATGGTGAAATATAGGTTTTGTAAAGTTGGTCCTGCAATCTTTTGGTAAAATATAGTTTGTTTGTAAAGTTTGTCTTGCAATCGTCTGGTAAAATATAGTTTGTTTGTAAAGTTTGTCTTGCAATCGTCTGGTAAAATATAGTTTGTTTGTAAAGTTTGTCTTGCAATCGTCTGGTAAAATATAGTTTGTTTGTAAAGTTTGTCTTGCAATCGTCTGGTAAAATATAGTTTGTTTGTAAAGTCTGTCTGGCAATCGTCTGGTAAAATATAGTTTGTTTGTAAAGTTGGTCCTGCAATCGTCTGGTAAAATATAGTTTGTTTGTAAAGTTTGTCTTGCAATCGTCTGATAAAATATAGTTTGTTTGTAAAGTTTGTCTTGCAATCGTCTGGTAAAATATAGTTTGTTTGTAAAGTTTGTCTTGCAATCGTCTGGTAAAATATAGTTTGTTTGTAAAGTTTGTCTTGCAATCGTCTGGTAAAATATAGTTTGTTTGTAAAGTTTGTCTTGCAATCGTCTGGTAAAATATAGTTTGTTTGTAAAGTCTGTCTGGCAAACGTCTGGTAAAATATAGTTTGTTTGTAAAGTTGGTCCTGCAATCGTCTGGTAAAATATAGTTTGTTTGTAAAGTTTGTCTTGCAATCGTCTGATAAAATATAGTTTGTTTGTAAAGTTTGTCTTGCAATCGTCTGGTAAAATATAGTTTGTTTGTAAAGTTTGTCTTGCAATCGTCTGGTAAAATATAGTTTGTTTGTAAAGTTTGTCTTGCAAACGTCTGGTAAAATATAGTTTGTAAAGCGTTTCTTACAATCTCCTGGTGAAATATATTGTTTATTTGTAAAGTTTGTTTTGCAATCTTCTGGTAAAATATAGATTTTAAAGTGTTTCTTACAAGCTTCTGGTGAAATATATAGTTTGTTTGTAAAGTTTATCTTGCAATCTTCTGCTGAAGTTTTCAGAGTTTGTATGAACAATAGTTTGCAAAGTTTGTCTTGCAATCTTCTGGTGAAATATACTTTGTTGGTACAACAACCCTAAAATTGTCCTACAATTTTCTGGTTAGATAGAGTTTGTCAAGACTCTTCTGACAACACCACATCTTTTAGTATGGAGTATTTCCATGTTCGTTCAAAGGAACGAGTGAAAAGAACATTTACATTGGTTGTTTGTTTTTTCAAAATGTACATTGTGTTCACAGGACTATGGGCTAGATGTGGAATCGTTCAGAGAGCTGGTGCACGGTTGCCCAGAGCGGGTTCTGCAGCTGTCGGCCAGCTGTTGCCAGGTATGAAGTGGTGTGTTTAATATGGCGTGAATAGGAATAACACCTGCCAAGTGAAAGATTTCACCTTCAGCATTCACAATGTGGCAGCCCAAATGACCTGGTTAACTGCTTTGAAGATGTGTATATAGCAGATTCAATGAAACACCAAAGCTTAACCAGTTTCTGTCTTTCTCTCAGATGGATGCATTCCGAAGACCTTCCTTCACTGAGCTTCTGGATGAGCTGGAGGACATCGCCGAGACCCTAGAGCCACCAGGCCACAACCTAACCACAGGGTGATCTTCACAAATCCCTCCTAACAAACCCCTGGACTGAAGGATTTTAGGCACTGTACTGCATAAAAGTCTGCAGCAGTGGACCGTGACTGGCACTCTGTTCTCCCAAGAGTAGAACATACAGGGGAATGTCTGGCAATTGAGGACAAAACCACTCAACTGAATGTTCACTCAATAACCAGTTCTGGACGCCCTGCCTGCAGCCGTGACACTGAACGATTGCAAGAGTCCAATTTAGAGTTTTTTTGTTTTCCCCAGATAGATGAAAGTAGTATGATTCATTAGGGACCAACTTGTCATTTTTTTTGTTGAAAAGACCAAATTCAACATGGACCAACCCGTTGATTCCTTGATTGAAGGTTTCAGGAAAATACAATATGAGCTTACTTTTTTGATAGCTGCAAAAGCAGGAAATGAGTTTAAAATAAGTATATAGCAAAGGTTGCACAAACCTGGAACAAACCAAATTAGAGAAATTAAGGTGTGCTAGATTTAATTTCACCTCTTGCCTTTATTGTTTTAAAAAAAGCATATTCCATCAGTACATTTACTGTACCAAGTAATTGCACAGTTGCTCATTTGACATGCACTGTTGATGTCACCCATTTTTGCCTTGTTGTGCTTTCCATGTCACTCATTTTCCCAGTGTAAACATCTTTAAGATTAATGGAGCTCTAAAATATCCAAATAAATTTCTCAAAAATGTGCTCGTAGAACATGCATATAGAGACACTGTTTACACATAAATACATAGTGTATTTCTGAATAAAAATCCTGTTCGTTTAGGTGTAACTGCTGAATGATCATACTAAAAATAACAGTACAAAGCTGTTTGTTAATGTACTTTAGTAAAGGCTGTGGATCACTGTTTTCTCAGGTCACACAGGGGCTTTAAATATGTGAATATTCTCGTATTCGTCTTGTACTTTTTCCTTGTAGATATGTTTGTATAGCCCTTTAACTAGTGTTTCTAAACGGGAATCTATTTTGTTTACTGAATCTAATTGAGCAGTTTGTATTATTCCTGACTATATTTGTGTACATGGTGTTTGGTTACATTCAAATATGGGTTCAGTTATATTTCTAGTTTATTAGTTACACCAATAAAAGCATATTGATTCGTTTTTAAGTCTTTTGACATTTATGAAAACAAGATCCATCAGAAATCAATATGTCCTTATTAAACGCCTTTAGAGCACATAAAAAGATCTGCTTAAAACAAATCACAACAATAAATCAATATGCAAAGTACTTAAACGTGATAAAAACAAGTCTGATTTGTGTGATGCTATGTTAATGGAGCATTGCTTATTTTTGTCATTAGTATTCAGGTACATTTCAGGGGTCCTGCTCGGTTTCTCAGATACAGGCGTCTGCATTACTGCCCTGTACTCTCCTCTGTAATTGAGGTGACTTGGAGGCCATGGATTTACCGTTCTGACAATGGTGTGTGCTCGAAAGTTCGATCCTCGCTGGGCTTCTTCTGTAAGAGACATGGCCTGGCTGATGGTAATTTATGATCAGGGAAAATCCATTTGGAGGCCACCAGCGGTGTGAAACGAGAGCACTTGGTGGTAAACAGTACATATGATTTGTGACGGAATCGTTTACAGCCAGAGGAATACGTGACAGGGCTTCCTGCGAGGAAATGTGTGTTGGTGACGGTAAGTGGGTGTCATTTCTGCTGGGAAATATGTTCCTATGGCGGTTGTAAATGACCCTGGTGTAAATGGCCGTGGCAAATATATAGACGCAGGCCTCGTTATATGAGAAATGCAATCAGTGTCTCTCAGAACAAGGCTGTCATTCAAGTGATTCATTGAAACACATCATCCTGAGCACTCTTTTATTGTACTAAGACATTTAAAAAAAAAAAAAATATATATATATATATATATATATATATATATCAAAACAATACACTGATAAAAAAATTTATCTGTAAGGCTGCAGTTTAAAAAAAGCATGATTCTAACAAATAAATCAGTTAACGCCCATCTCTGATTATCAAGCGTACTTATCTTAATCATGAGTGCTATACAGGGATGACTTGTAGGCCAAAACCACGAAATGGGTCAATGGTTTTCTAATGAGTTTTTGGTTAAATGAAATGCATCAGTAATACCCTTGTGACTTGTGAAAAGGGCGTTGCCGGTTGCTTTAACAAGTGGATAAATGGGACGACAGAGGTTGTCACTTGTAAACTCATCTACTCACTAGTCCGATGTTACAGTCTCATGTTTAGAACAGCTCTTGTGAAATATTCTAACTCAAAATCTTTTTTTCTTTTTTTTTATATAAACACTGAAGGTTGTCGTAAGCTTAGTGATAGTGACACTTAAGTCGTGACTGTGGTTTAGTAGGCCTATGCTTATTTATAGCCAAAGCTTTGTATGAAGGTAGATCACCGGAAACGAGACTGGGCATCCATGTGGTCATTCACATTTTTATTTATTTATTTCCCTCTTGTGTTGCTTTCAGTGCTAAATGACAAAGTGTACTACTGTTTTACTGTTGAGCAGGATTAATATTAGTGTGTTTAAACACTTTGCTAGTAAATAAGATTAAAGAGACCAGCAGTTTTCTTTAAACTGAGGACAGATGACAAGCAGTGGAGCAAAAAGGGTATCTTACCTTCAAGGGATACAGTTGTTCACCCTAAAATTGTTTCAAGTCTGTATGAGTTTATTTCTTCTGTTGAACATACAAAAATAAATTTTGAAGAATGTTGGTAACCAGACAGTTAACAGCACCCATTGACTTCCATAGTAGGAAAGAAAATACTATGGAAGTCAATGAGGACCATTGACTGTTTGGTTACCAACATTCTTCAAAATATATTATTTTGTGTTCAACAGAAGAAAGAAATTCATACAGGTTTGGAACAACATGAGGGGACAGAATTTTCATTTTTGGTTGAACTATCCCTTTAACTAGGGTTTCTAGTAGGCTACACAAATAGTAACACTTACTAGAGCTGTGCAATTAGGTTCAACTGTTGCACATTGTCAGCTAAAAAGTTTTCAGTATAGGACATTTGTTAGATTTTGCAGTGTATGCTGGACAAAACGGTTTATTCAATGCTGACATATAATGAAAATGCTATGGCATTTGAATATGGCCATCATTCAATATCATGGAATGCTTATCAAATTACCACAGTACTGTCACAGTACTTTTTTGTAAGAATATAATACTTGTATGATTTCTTGGTAGCTTAAAAAAAATCTCCTTACAAGCTGGTCTCATCTCAAGATGCTATAGGACATCTGCACAATTTTCCACCCAAAAGATAATTTAAAGACCATCAGGTACAGTATATGCTTCATTTAGTAAGTAAAATACATAGAATCGGAGCATACTTGCAGGTTGTCCTTCACAAGCACTGCACAAATCAAAGTAGGCTATAAGTTGCTTGGGGGTAAAGAACGTGGGGTTTAAGAGTCAGCAAAACCATTTAATTCTCTCTGGTCAGCATGTTTCAGGCAGAAAGTGTAATGGCCTTTTGTTACAGATTATACATAGAAAGGTGAAACATCTAAAATTATACATAACTTGAGTCACTGTGGAATTCACTGTGCACACATCAAAATTGAATCTGTCATTATTTTGTTGATGCAGCCATGTTTGTTATCTTGCGCCATTTGCTAATGTCTTGCCTGAATTAAATACATTGCTATGCTAAGAGCTTTTAGAAAATGCAACGGTTGTGGGAATAGGCATCATAGTCTCGGCTCGCTCGCCAAGAAAGTGGCATTAAAAGCTCTTGTTCAAAGGCTCATGTGAGGTACGTTGAACCCAGCGGCACATGTGGGGTTCAGATCCTCGAGTCAGCACACAAGATTTGCTGATTCCAGGGGAGGTTTGTATCCAGACGCCATGTTTAATTGTTTACTCAGAGAACAGGTGCAGCAACAAACACCTCCAAAATCATAATGGCTGTTTTTTGTATCTTTGTTGTTTTCAGAGATTATTTTCCCTTGAGTTCAATTACTCCTATTTAGGTCTCACTCAGCAAAACGACAGAACAAAGAAGAAAAGGACAAATGTGGTTCCAAACACTCATCACTCAATCATGTCACTATAATATGGTTTATCATCCATGAGCGCTATTGTTAATTTTCACACATTAAATGAATGAATGAAAATTGTCAGACACAGTTGGCATGAACAAAAATTGCGCTAGTCTTTTCTTCCTTATTGTGAAACGGGCCGGCTTCGCGAACAAGAAAAGAAAATGTAGGGCGGGACTTGATTTTGTCTGTATCATTTTCCTACTAAAATCCAATGTCTGTCCGACGTTGGATGTTGACGTCATTCCGACGTTGGGTTAAAGGGATACTCCACTTTTTTTGGAAATAGGCTCATTTTACAACTCCCCCAGAGTTAAACAGTTGAGTCTTACCGTTTTCGAATCCATTCAGCCGATCTCCGGGTCTGGCGGTACCACTTTTAGCATAGCTTAGCATAGATCATTGAATCGGACAGGACCATTAGCATCTCTCTCAAAAAAATGACCAAAGAGTTTCGATATTTTTCCGGCGCTGCGTCATATCATTACGCCTGCTGGACTCATGGTACGGCAGCAAAGTTTCTTTATTACGCAGGAATGAGAGTATAGTTCCTAGCCATATCAGCCTAGAAAATCGCAACTTTACATTTTCCGTCGGTCTTAGTACACGATGTAACTACAGAAAAGTAAAGTTTTAAATAGGAAAAATATCGAAACTCTTTGGTCATTTTTTTGAGAGAGATGCTAATGGTCCTGTCCAATTCAATGATCTATGCTAAGCTATGCTAAAAGTGGTACCGCCAGACCCGGAGATCGGCTGAATGGATTCGAAAACGGTAAAACTCGACTGTTTAACTCTGGGGGAGTTGTAAAATGAGCCTATTTCCAAAAAAAGTGGAGTATCCCTTTAAGACGTCAACCCGACTTTAATTTCCAACCAAAATCCAACGTCTGCAACCAAAATCATCCACTGACTGACGTTACTACTTTCTTCTCAAGGACCTTGACAGAAATGTAGTGGAGTAAAAAGTACGATATTTGTCTTTCAAATGTAGTGAAGTTAAAGTAAATTGTTTCCAGAAAAAATAATACTCAAGTAAAGAACAGATACTCAAGTAAATGTACTTTGTTACTGTCCACCTCTGATTAATCTCACATAGCCCACATGACCTTGAACTTATTTTTAAATAAGAGAGAAAGTCCAATTAAATGCTAGGGCAGGGAAAGTTTTGTGACACGTGTTTCTCCCAGTGTGGCGTGCTCACCCTGTCCTCTGGGTGGCGTTACAGTCGAGCCTTCCGTCAGACGGATTATTACTGAGCAGGACAGCTCTCAGATCTGGATAAGATAAAATAATGGACACAGGACTGTCTCATCTAGGTCAGTGTATGATGGAAGAGAAAACACATATATTACCACTAGTGTCACAGCTGAAGGTTTTACTGGCTCATATGGCTGTATGGATTGATGTTCTCTGTGCAAGGCCAGTCTGTCCACTGCATCATTCTCAAGGCTCATGTGTGCTTTCACATAAACGAAGGCTTTTCCACACAATTTTACAGTAATTTATACTTTTTCTTATTGTATAGGCCTTGGCTAGTTGTCACACTCTATATTTATTTATTTGATGTAGGCCTATCTTTAAAGTCTTGGCATTGACCCAACCCACTGCGCAATGTGACTTCGGAGTGACATCTTTTCTATGTAATTTTTGGACTTCCAATTTCGGTCCACTGAAGGGGTTGTTTTGTAACGCCAGGCGACGTCTTTTTTCGACGTCTACCGCACGTCTAATGTTGACGTCCGTGGGACCTCCGCGTAAGGGCTATTTATAGTCCAAATGTGGTCGGTTGTGGACGTCTTTTCAACATCAAATTTAGACTAATTTTAGACGTCGTTTTTATACAACTTCTATAACTGTAGTAAATCAAAAAAATATTACATATTAATCATGTAAATTTCCTGCCCCTGTCATAGACGTCCCAAAAAATTACCCAGTTAAAAGGTAAAATGTTGAACGTCAATATCACGTCAAAGTTGGGTCATGGTTGGACGTCCAAATAGTGGACCTAGTTTGGACGTCGAATAGATGTCCAGAATTGGTCATGGACACAATATCGACATGATCTGCACGTCTATGCAACGTCCAATGTTTAGTGGGAAACAGTGAACATCTCACATGGGAAAATCAGACACACATTGTCACATTATGGAGTAATTAGCCAGCCTAAGAAAACTATAAAGGGATAGTTGACCTAAAAATAAAAAGTCATTCATTATTTACCCTGGTGTTACTCTAATACCGCAGTTTTTTGGACTACAAAAGGAGAAAAGAGTGTATTAAACATAATATTCTTACATAATACCACCAAAGCAAATATTAATCAGTTTTTTGATGCATGTTAAATCAGGTGCTCATTTAGGTAAAGTAATAAAGAGGTGGAGAGGAGAGTTCACAGCTCCAAACCTCTCGCGGTCCGCTGCCATGCAGACACACACAGTATAAATGATAAATCTCAAGACGCACGCTGTGTTCTGACAGGCCATCTCCGTCCTCACCTCAGCCTTGAGCTCAGCAAGGTCAGTAGATCACGGCCCTCTCTTCTCATGGTCCTGTCCGCTCTCACCTCGCCTGTCCAGATGGCCTTCTGGGGAAGAGTAAACATGGTGCACTGTATATTTAGTGTTGAATAAACAAAAGTCTTTCAGAGAAATTGTTGAATTATCCCAACTAACAGGGAACTCACTCAGAACTTTGATTAACGTTGTGGCAAAAATATCTGGTCATCAAGTTATCATCGTTCATAGAACATAGAACACACTAGCACTTTGAAACCGGTTTTCAAAAGTTTGAGTTTCTAGGGCCCCAAACCACTGTTGTTGTGTAAATGAAAGACCAAAATACATTAAAAGTTTTCAGTTTTTAGTTGAAAATTTGTGTAGTGTAAACAGCCCCTTAGTTTCCTCTTTTAATATTTATTGTTCACTTCCAACAATTCCTGTTTCCACATATCAAAATATTAAATCTTTCAAATATTTTTCATTCAAGAATAATCAAGGTTTAAATGAAAACATAGGGACACTTTTTGCCATTGAGATGACTTGGAAAAAGTATCAGAATCAACCTGAATCCACGCCTATTACAAACATAATACATATTCATTTGTCATTCCTTATTGTGAATGATTCATCAGTGCACAGTACAATACAAATATTTTCCAAATTGTTTGTTTTTATAATTTTTTTTCAAAATGTAGTGACTTGCTATTTCTATGAAATTACTTTCCTTTTTTACAGACATCTTATATCAGCCATGGAAGCTAGTTGTGTTCAGTGGAAGAGGAAAATGAAGGTTAGAAAATATTGATTTTCATTTTAGGGAACACTATCCATTTAATGAATTAAACTAACAAAACGACATTTGTAATATTAATAATATTTAATGTTATTTATTAATTGTAGTATTTTTGCATGATGCAAAAGGGATGTTACCATGACAATACCATAATAATTGGTACCCATTGTACTTGGTGCCTAACAATTCTCATACTTTATTGCTTAAGCATATAAACCTTTAATTGTTGCCTCATGCACTCCAAATTCTTAAAAAGGAAGAGAAGGGAATAGCATTCATTCATTCAGAATTTTTTTTTAGGAACAAAGGAAAGGGTCCACAAAGATTGGTCGAAACAACATTTTATTAGAAAAGAAAAGCATTAGAAACACTTTGCACCCGTTCAGTGCCAGCATGTTGGAATATCTCGTATTTAAGACGCTGCGGGCCCAGCGACCGCATGAGTTTCATCTCCAGCACAATGATTCAGTTACACCATGAAATGCACAAGACACAAATCTGCAGATGTAGATATCTCAATGACATAATCAACACCAGATATATCTGTTATG
This sequence comes from Leuciscus leuciscus, assembly GCF_965113295.1. NCBI lineage: Eukaryota > Metazoa > Chordata > Actinopteri > Cypriniformes > Leuciscidae > Leuciscus > Leuciscus leuciscus. The sequence goes on along the minus strand of NC_138740.1, from coordinate 28,798,487 downwards.
TAATTTATATCTACAATATCTACCTCATACAAAAAATAGCATGTCATCATTATTCACGGGAGCATCAAAAAAAACAAATCAATTATCATCGATGGTGCGCGCTCTCCACCTCTCCGGTGGCACGGAGAACATTTTCATTCTCTTTACTGAATAACGGATGATAAAGGATGTATTTTTGCTGAATATTCATTCTCTTTAATTATTATAAAACACAATCTCATATGATGTGAAGAGGGTTGGAGTGTAATGCTCTGAAAACCAAACCATCCATCAAGTCTCTCATAAAGCTAATGAGCTCTGGGGTGCACCTGCGCTCCTGCTCACCTTCTTGCACACGTGAACGGGACGTGGTGAAAGAGACAAAACGTGAGGGGGTGAAAGTTTATGGAGAGATTGTGAGATAATTACGCTACTCAAGAGCATTTAGAGTGAGCTGAAACTGCACCCTCACTTGAAATTAATTCGGTACATCGTCGACCAGAGAACCATTAAACTTCATTAATAAGCATATTGCATGATCACAAAGGGTTTAAATATATGCACAAGATATAAAATAATACTGTTTGTACCATTTCTCATTATACGCCAATGGTTTTTATTTTTATTTGTGCTCTCACTGGAAGCACCAGCTTGATTTGGTCATTGTAGCCGACCAATGCAAGATTTATGTGTGTAATACTGTACTCGAGAGGTCAAGGTTAAGCTAGTTGGCATGACCAGGTTAGTTCTAGATGGTAGATGCTATTTCATTCCATAATTTTTTTTTTCCGGGATGCAGAATAGTGTAGTTTAAATGCTTCCGGGGGTTTTGCACAAGTGCAGTAGTGATGAATGGAAATGCTAACAGACAGCTTTCTCAAGGTAGATTTACTTGACAGTAATGCCTGATAAAGGCTACTAATATTGTGAATAAAAACAAATACCAACATACTGTTGTCCATAAAGTCTCATAAAAATACCTTGTATGTTTGAATAAATAAATCATTTATCTAAAAAAAAAAAAGAATCACAGCACCACTCCTTTAATAATTTTTTTTTTTTTTACACATAATTAGTTTAGGCCCGACAGCAAAGGGAATACATTAGATGGCTAAACACTGTTAAAGCTGAGGGAATCTTCTGATCATGTAGAGCAATGGCTGAAACCGCCCATTCATGCACGTCGAACATCGTCAACAAACAATGCTGATTTAAACATATGCAAATTCTGTTGGTTAGCTGGTTTAGAATCAACCTTACAACCAATTTTTTAGGGGTTGGGTCATAGTTAACATTTGGGCGGGAGTTTTTTCTCGTCAGCCTTCGATCAGCCATCTCTGTTTACATCAAGTACAAGCAAGCTGGCATTAAATGAGATTGGTAACACTTTACAATAAGGCTGAATTTATTAACATTACTGTAGTTAATGTAGGCCCTTTTATGAAAGTAAGATCAAGTATAGGACAGTTTCTTCGCAACATTTCACAAATGAACCCTTTATGCCAAAAAGCTTGTATATAAGGAGGAAATCTTAAATGATTGCATAATATTTCATGTTTAACAAGCAATTTCAGTTTTTCCTATTGATACAGTATGTTTACGAGCTGCTTAATTCATTGTATTTAATGTATTTAAAAAATAATAAAAATTAATATAATTAAGCTAGATTTATAACAGGGTTTTTAATGTTATCTAAAACTATTAAAATAATTTTCATTCATTAAAAAAAAGTTCAAAAAATATATAAATATAAGGCCTAGATGAAAACAAAAAAAGATATATATTTATTTTGTTGAAAATGAGTCGTTGCGTTGGCAAATAACTGAAAAAGGGGCCTTAAATGATTAAAACTAAAACTGAATAAAATAAAATACTAAACAAAAAAATACTAAATCGTAAACTAAAATGAAAACAAAATATAAAAATATTAATAAATACTAAAATAATATATAAATAATACTGAAATAACACTGATTAATAAATGCTGTGAAAATGTTGTTTATTGTGCATATTGCATTAACTAATGTTAACAAATTTACCCTTTTCATAAAGTGTTACTTGTAGATAATTTTTGAGGCTAATATAATACAAATATCAATTTAAAGACATTGCCAAAGCTTTGTGTACAGAAGAAGCTGAGATTCTTCCATAATTAAAAGAAAGCTTTGCACAAACTGCTATTACTGTCCAGCACAAGTACAAAATAAATAGCATAAATATATAATAAATTAGTAAAAAGATCAAAACATTAACATCATAGAGGAGTTACATATATTGCTACATTGACAAACCGTTTTAAAACACTATTCATTAAAAAGTAAATGAATAAATGTGCAAACATTCTTACAGGACGGTGGTTATAAGTGATATGAGTGATACATGTGATATGACTGCCCTCCATTTGATGCATTCTGTTCGTATTGGACATCCCAAGACGACATTCACTCTCGCCACCAAATGTTCCCGTTAACGTGATGTTGGCGTCTGTAGAATAGTGAATGTGGATTCGCTCTCGTTCCCTCTGACATGCCAGGCTCTCTGACACCTACTGCGAGTCACAGATGGCCCCATAATGACTGGAATTGCTAGAGGATCAGTCCAATTCATTTGCAGCCTATTTTCTGGCTGGGGTGCAAACCTTTAGGGGAAATGGTGTGCTTATCTGACTGCACCGACCACCGGCAATGTCCCATAAGACAACCCTCCTCTATTCTATATCCAGACACACACCAGTGGAAGTGGAAACTTTGAAGACTATTTAAAGGTTTTCATCATTAGCTTTTGTGTATGTCCGCCATATTGGATCATATTGGGGTATGAATGGATATATATCTTGATATTTTCCAAGATGTCCATTCAATGTGTGCATTTTCATCTAAGGTTATGTTTACACGACAACGATGTACAACAACGTTCCCAATCCCCATTGACGAAAACGGAAAAAAGCGCTGCATTATGCTGTCAGGCCAGTAGTTGACAATGTCACTTTGTAAAGAAACACTACACGCCTATAGACTGAACACGTTATATGCATGTGCATGAAGGCAAATTCACGTTTTTTGTAGTTTACACGGAGAAAATAACGGTATGATTTTCAAAAAAATTGCACTCTGAAACACGCTTTCAAAAGTTTGCGTTGTCAGGTCCCCAAAACACTGTTGTCGTGTAAATGAACGACCAAAATGTTAATTTTTTTTCCATTACGTTTTTAGTTGAAAATGGTGTTGTGTAAACGGACCCTCAGATGCAAAATAAATGTTTTAACATTTAAATATGTTGCAAAAATTTTCCCTGTCAGATGCAAAAATATTTCGCAACATTTGTGATTAATAATGTACCCTACATGGCCAAAAGTATGTCGACAACACTTTCTAATTCCCCCCATTTGGCAAGGCCCAAACTGATTAGTCCCGCCCCCAACCCCAACAGTGTTTACACTTTTCTAGGAAATAAACCTTATTTTTAGTTGTGTCACCACATTAAATTATAGTAAGAGAAGGCATTTTAACATGAAACACCCTTAAATCACCTCTAAATTTGAATGTCATGCATTCCAGATGATGCACATCTTGGCAAGGTAACATTCTAATAGCATGATGGAGTTCCTTTCCTCTCATTCTCATATCTAAGACCATTTTGCACAGAGTACTGACTGCTTCACTTATTTCCATGGGGCAAGACCTCATTCTGTCTATCAGTTAAGTTAAAGATTGCCTGAACAACACCAAAGGAGTTGCCAATTAGCATTGTGGATGATGCTATAAGCAAGACAATAGAAGATTCCATCATTCAACTAGCTGGAAGTTCATCATGAGTGCCTGAAGCCATCCACATCAAAGAGCCATCAGTCTGAGCAGCTTGCTAAAGAGTGTATGGCTTATTAGCTGAGTACAATAGAACATTCATAAAGATACACATGAAAATCAACTCCCGAGTTGCTCAAAACCTTTGAAAGCTACTAATGGAAGAAGAAGAATGCATAGAGTTTACACCTGCAAGCTGCCATAAAACGGTCTAAATCGTTCTATTATCCAGGTATGGCCATCAAATACCATCCCGCCCCATAAGGCAATAGTGACCTTCAGAATAATGCCTGTTCATGACCCACTACACCAATGGCTTCAGACTAAATGTAGAGAAAATATAAGGCTGTTTTCACACAAGAGCCGATGATGTGAACCCAAGTCCATTTGCTTGGATCTTGGAATTAAGTTTCTGACATCATGAAAACACACCCAAAAAATGGGTCACATGCAGTCAAGTGTGATTCAAATTTGCTCTAAAAGCAACCTAGCCTCATTTGTAGATTCGAACAGCTATCCTTTACATATTATTTAGTAAACATAAACTACCATTCAAAAATGTGGGGTCAGTAAGATTCTTTAATGTTTTTGAAAAATGAAAAATTGTGAAATATTTATTTGATCAAAAATACAGTTAAAAAAGTGAAATATTATTACAATTTAAAATAATTGTTTTCTATTGTAAAATATTTTCAAATTAAATGTATTCCTGTGAAGGCAAAGCTGAATTTTCAGCAGCCAATACTTCAGTCTTCAGTGTCACATGATCCTTCAGAAATCATTATAATTTGGTGCTCATGAAACATCAATGTTGTGCTACTTAAGATTTATTTGTCTTTACTGTCACTTTTGATCGATTTAAAGCATCCTGAATAAAAGTGTTAATTTTTTTTTTTTTTATCGTATTGACCCAAACCTTGTAATGGTAGTGTATATTTAATACAGAAGAAAGTGCCACAAAAAAATTGGTGCTAAAACCAAAACATGAGTAAAAAAAGTGAACTAGACATCAATTTTCCTTTTTTTGACAGCTACCGCACGTACTGTACTGATGGAGGCACACGATGATGGCTTAAATATACTGCCATTTGGAGGCAAATAATATGTTTAAAGACTGACAGGTTCAAACCGAGCATGAAAACAGCTTAATTGTAATGAACACATTGACACAAGCGCTTATTATTGTTATTATTATAGTGTTTTGCAATGAGTCTATATTTTCAATTGAGGGACAGATACTAGCATATAATGAGACGACACGAGTTATGCCGAAAACGAAAAGTGATGAAAGACTCCTTAACCCTATGAAACAAGCACATATAAATATGTTGGCAGAATGTACATTCTTTCCACCTAAATGACTTCCACACATCTGGATAGGGGAGTAATTAACATATTCGTAAAGGCTAAAACCTGAGTTATTCAAAATAGTTCATTAGAAAGACCACAACAATAAACACTGAAAAAGTAATTTGTGTACCATTGACATTTAGATTATTTGCATGACTATTATAGCTACTCTATTTACTCATGAGATGTATCCTGTATGTATATTAATATATTAGCTGTTATTTCATATATAACAATTTTTGTGTTCTGGTAGGTAAGTTTCAGCGCGGCTTGATATTGCACGCAGGACTCTGTCATAAGCACAACTGTCTCGGCTAGTGATTGATAGCATTTGGCGATATGTTAGTTTAAAAAAAGAAAACAGTCGACAACTTGTTTGTCAACCAGAGAAACCACTTTTCTCCATTAGAGAACCGAAACATCCATGTATCCGGATTTCTCTTGCATTTTGAACCGTTTGCTATTTGTTTTTGCCCCTTGTGTGTTACCGTTCGGGGGTGGTTGAAGTCCGCAGAGACGAGCTGAAATAAACAATACTCGACACGCAGCGATGCCAGAGAAGTGGCTGTGACCGTCTCCACTCGTTTACCTCTTCCTCCTGTTCTCCAAAATGAAAGCTGGTAGAATGGAGTTTTACAGTGGGACGTCCTGCCCGCAATGCTACAGGCTGACCCACGCGGGGTCACAAGAGATCTTCGTAGTCGAGGAGTTTTGAGTGCTGCCGGGTTTTCCAAAGTCGAAACAGACGGAAGTCGAAGTACATCTCAATCATCTCTTTGCCTAAAGGAGTGGAATAGAGAGGAAATATGATTCTGGAATACATTTGGCGAATTCGATGTGAGCATGTCTCTCTATGAGGAACACACACTTCTCTCAGGCGGTAATTGGAAAACAGCGTGCAGAGAGAAACAATATAGATAAAGAGAGATGACAGAGAAGTGGTAGAGAATGAAGAGTGGAAATTGAGAGCATGATTCCATCCACCTATTTTTATGTGGATTTGGGATATCACAAGATTTGGAATTTGGAAACACCAAGATGCATTAAAATGTGCTCAATTGAGTCGGATAAATTTTTTTCTGATAACAAAACATGCGCATAAACTACAATGGAAACATTTGCAGAATAAATTCCCCAATGTGCATCAAAAAAGTTGTGTGACTCTGAGCGATGGGACGGCATGAACTAACTAGCGGACCGATCTCGTTGCACAGCATCTGAAATGCGGTTTTGGTCATTCTGAAATGCCTGAGCAAAGTCTGTCGTTAAAATGGTTTGATATAATGACCTCCAAGAACTGTCTTACACGACTGCATTCCCAAACAGCAGGCATCCCAGACAACAACATAGTGTCGGCCCAGATCCGGGCCACATCTGGTACATGTGGATTCAACACAGATGTGGGCCGGATCTGGGCCGACACTATGTTGCTGTTTGGGATCTGAAAGCAAGATAACATGACCGCCTTTATTGCATTCCGTCTGCACACTCTGACGCTAATTTTATATATACGAAAAGTTTTATATACAGTGGCTTCTACTTTTCTCAGTGATATTTAGTGCCAGTTTAATAGGAAGTGTCGTTTTCTTCGACTCATTAGATGGAAATTTTGCTTTATTCGCAAATGTTTTATGCGATATTCCAATTTTGCACATAAGTTAAATTCACAACTTTGGATGGAAACATAGCCATTGAAAGAGGGGTGGCGTGGCCAGCCCAGGACAGGTAAAAAAAAGAAAAGACCTGTAAACTTATTTTTTTTTATGAAAGGGAAGTGAAGATCACACCGTCGCTATGGGCGGGCCATAGGGGGCCGGGCCCGCCCCCAAAAATGTTTGTGCCCCCCCACTTGAGGCACAGATCTCTTAAAAAAATTTACTTTAATTTAAATTTTGATATGATCAAAGTTGCTAATTTTGTGTTGCATTAAAGGGATAGTTCACTATGAAATTAATTTTTGGTATGTTTTAGCTTACCTCAAGGGCATCCAAGATGTAGGTGTCTTTTTTTCCGCAGTAGTTTCAATTTTGATATTTTTAGGTCAAACCGTTCTTGTCTGTCAGTCATATAATGCAGGTCTATGGTCATTATCTCAAAACACAAGCAAAGAGTCCAAATTAAAACAATTCCCCGTCGTCCAAATTAAACAATTCCCCATCGTAAGTACACATTGATGGCCTAAGACACGAAACGAGCGGTTTGTGTGAGAAAACGAACAGTATTCGTTTTTACCTCTTGAACACAGCCATGTCGAAGTGATCTGATCTGACGTGTGCGCAGACTGGTGCATAGATATATACACTAGATGTCGCCTTAAAGACATTCGTTCCAATGAACTGCCGTAGACAAGGCGACATCTAGTGTGTATATATCTATGCACCAGTCTGCGTACACGTCAGATCAGAACATTTGGACGCGGCTGTGTTCAAGAGGTAAAAACGATATAAATACTGTTCGTTTTCTCACACAAACCGCTCGTTTCGTGTCTTAGGCCATCAATGTGTACTTACGATGGGGAATTGTTTAATTTGGACGACGGGGAATTGTTTTAATTTGGACTCTTTGCTTGTGTTTTGAGATAATGACCATATACCTGCATTATATGACTGACAGACAAGAACGGTTTGACCTAAAAATATCAAAATTGAAACTACTGCGGAAAAAAAGACACTTACATCTTGGATGCCCTTGAGGTAAGCCAAAACATACCAAAATTTAATTTCAAAGTGAACTATCCCTTTAATGTTGCAGTCTTTATCATTAAAACATTAAAAATATAAAGAAACAATAGTGTGATTTTGTTTGATTGATGGGAATCTACATTGCAACAGCCTATCACGACCTTACTAAAAAGAAAGTTTGGCTACGTACGTGACGTTTTTTGAAAGCTGGATGAGTTTTCACAGGTGTTGTGCCGAATTTCGACCCCTGCCAAATTATTACCCCCCTAGTATTGGTAGGTTTAGGATTAGTTGTGGGGGAGGGGTTAGGATTAGGGGTGGGGTTAGGGTTAGGCAATCAGGTACTGACTTCTAATAATTTGGCAGGGGGTCGAAATTCGGCACAACACCTATAGGTTCAAAGTCTCTGTGCGTGTGTATGTGCGTGCATGTGTATGTCTCATGGCAATGCATATCTCTCTGTTGACTGCTTTAAAATGCAATGTTTGAGAGATGCGTCTGGTGTTACATCTAATATCTTGTATAGTCAAGTGTTTTATGGATATTCATAACATTGCTTCTATGTAATGTGGTGTAGGCTATAGGCTACCTGGTCATATTGCTGTTGGTTATGTTTAACGTGATGATTACGTGCTGCGCGAATAGAGTATACGATTATTATAAATATACGTACTGTAGGCTAATAATAATTGTGCCCTCCCATGCATTTCATATGAGGTCTGGCGACGGCACTGGTAAAGATAAACATTAAAGACATAGTTCACCCAAAAATGGGAAAATCTGTCATCATGCCATTCCAAACCTTTCATACAGGTAATGTACAACATGAGGGTGAGTAAATGACAAAATAGCTATACAATAGTTTTTATATGAAAAAAAGAACAGTGTACAAGTTTTGACAGACATGAAGATTTCAAATTTTTGGGTGAAAAATCCCTTTAAATAACATGCAGTGCATCTATATCAGTATACCTGTATGTTTCCTCCATTAAAGGGATTGTTCACCCAAAAATTAAAATTAGCCCATGATTTACTCTCCCCGAAGCCATCCTAGGTGTATATGACATTCTTCTTTCAGACGAATACAATTGGAGTTATATTAAAGAATGTCCTCCTGGCTCTTCCAAGCTTAATAATGGCAGTCAATGGGCCTCATTTCTTTGAAGTCCATTCAAGTGCATCTATCCATCATAAATGTGTCCCAAACGGCTCTGAGGGGTTAATAAAGGCCTTCTGAAGCGAACTCATGCGTTCTTGTAAGAAAAATGTCCATATTCAAAACTTTATCGACTAAAATATCAAGTTTCCGGCAGACTTCAAAAAAATTGTGCCCATTCACTCCCATTATAAAGCTTGGAAGAGCCAGGACATTTTTTTTAAATAACTCCGATTGTATTCGTCTGAAAGAAGAATGTCATATACGCCTTGGATGACTTCAGGGTGAGTAAATCATTTTCAGTTTTGGGTGAACTATCCCTTTAACAACCACTAGATTTCAAATCATGCCAGAAAGAGTCTGTCTGTGTGTGTTTATCCGTGTAGGAGTGTGAGCATAAGCACATTTCAGCAGTTTCATGCAAACGGGTCTCACCCTGAGCAGAGAGCTCCAGCGGTGACTCAAACTTGACAGAATAAGGCCTCATCAGGTTCTTCAGTTTCTGGAACAGCTGTTGGCACATGATAAGCCAAGACATTAATAATCCCCTTTTTTTCCTCCCCCTCACACAGCTCTCTCACTCTCTCCTTCACTCGCTCTTTGACTCGAGGAGGTTAGTTAGGGATAATGGCAGTCTCTCTCTTTATGGCCCTGGATAAATCTCACACGGGCGACAGGAAGGGCAAACAGGAACCTTCAAAAGAACCCAGTTAAGATCTTAAGATCCATGCACTGCTCCGAGAGGCTTCAGAGCCCAGACAGAGATTAAAGATGAATTTACAGACGCAGATTTTCTCTTCCGGCTCACCCTAAGAAGGAAGCCGGTGCCTTACAGAGCGAATAAAGATGAGAACGTGACCACAACGCTAAGGAGGACGCCACAAACAAATGGTGCAAGATTCAGAGAGCTCTCGTTTGGGATCAACATGCATAGATATGCTCTTGCGAAGGCCAGATTCTGTTGGAAGATAACCCAGCATGCATTCACGGACTCACACAAGTCAATCACCCGTGTGTCAATCACAAGCACGCACGCAAACGCAATTCTCAAGAACGGTGGGCGCCTTTTGCCCAATGACGCATGGCGAATGAGATTTAGAACCCGTCTCCATAGAAACGCATTTGTACATTAGGTTCCAAGGGTGGCATGAATGTGTCATTGGGGCGTAATCTCCGGGATCCTGTCAAATAACACCAAACAGACGGAATGAGCTGAAAGTCAAGGCCGACCCTAAAGGAAAGACGCAGACTTGCGTTCAGATCACAACTCCAAGAGTGTTTCAGATCAGATGTTAGTGATCACAGCAACTAGTCTGCGTGATACACTATCGTTTAAAAGTTTGGAGTTGGTAAGATAGTCTCTTACACTCATCAAGGCTGCATTTATTTGATCAATTATACAGTAATATTGTTTTTCTATTTTAATATATTTTAAAATATAATTTATTCCTGTGATGTCAAGGCAATGATCCTTCAGAAATCATTCTAATATGCTGATTTGGTGCTCAATAAATATTTCTTATAATCAGTGTTATTTTAGTATCATTGATATACTATTACAGTTTTTATTAATATATAATATATTGAATTGTTTTATTTTTATATTTTCAGTTTTCATTTAATTTTAGTTACAGTGTTAGTAATTTTGTCATTTAAAAAAAAAAAAGTCTGTATAGTTCTTATTCATTTTTGTTTTAGTTTTAGTTCTTGTAGTTATTTTATTAAACTAAAAGAAAATGAGAAATGAGGGCTTGACAACTAGTTGAAAAAAAAACTATTTCAGTTAATATTTATTTAATGTAATGATTTGTTTTAATTTTAGTTATCGATAATAACCCTGATTTTTAATGTTGAAAGCTGTTTGGCTGCTTAATATTTTTGTGGAAACTGTGATACATTTTTTTCAGGACTATTTTATTAATAGAAAGCTCAAAAGAACAGCATTTATTTGAAATAGAAAACTTTTGCAATATTATTAAAGTCTTTACTGTCACTTTTGACCATTTTAATAGGTCCTTCCTGAATAAAAGTATTAAATAAAAAATTAAAAACCTAACCTGACAGATAACAAACTTTTCAACATTCAAAATTGGGTTTATTCATTCCATTGCAGAAGATAAAATGAAGTGTTTCCAGAAACTAAAGTGTATTTAGCCAGAAATAGTAAAAACACTGTCAATGTATTGTAATTTATGGAAATTACAGACTGTTAATGCTTAAACATAGCTCTAGATCTTTAAAAGATACTGGACAGGAAAGAGTTATTTTAAGTTACATAACTGAGGGGAAAAGGCTGTCAGGCATGATGGTGGCAGACGGAGAGGTGTTATATAGAAAAATGGAGAGATGGAGTTGGTGCATGTGCGTGTCTTAAGAGATGAGAGCTGGAACATGGCCACGGCAAGCCCCAGAGGGACCACTTCTAAATATAATGCAGAAACTCAAGGCACAAGCATTACGTCAACACTACGGACTTGCTGCTTCAGAACTTGACGCACCTTCTCTCCGTTCGGATTGCCCAGGACATAGCAGCCCATGATGTGGATCAGGTTTGGCTCTGGATTCACTTTACTCATAAACCGGCTCAGTCGTTTCCAAAACCTGCATGTACACCACAAACACACAAGCAAATCCCTCTGATGATAGTTCTGTCGTTGAAGGAATATTGTGACAGAAACAAAAGTGTGGATCTCACTAACTGGCTCATGTCTTCTTCTTTCTCGACCTTGGCAAAAGTGGCCACTTTATTCTTCAGCAGGTACAGGTGTCCTGGGCCACCCTGAGACAGAAAATGACACATTTGAAACCTTACATAACATCAAACTCAAAGAAAAAGGAGATCAGTCCTGCCCTCTGAACTGAGAGAGAGAAACCTGTGAATTCCTGTCCATCTGAACACACAACATCAAACTGAAGAGACAGTAGTGCAGTATTATTCCTCCAGACACTGCTGATTCGCTCGGGTGCACTTTCAGTCTCATTTCTTGTCATTTTGTCTGTTTGTTGGCCTTGTTTTTCTCTTACCTGACAGAAGATCATCATCCGCCAGATCTTTGAGCCCTTCCTGTAGGCTGTCAGTCTCTTCTCAATCTCCTCTGCACAAGAAACAAACACACTATCAGGATGACCAGCACTGCTAGTCACATTTACATTCATGATCATAAGCTGACAATGTCTAAGGCCTTAAAAATGTTCTCTTATTGGGGAGAGGTCATGGCAATTTAAACGAAACCAGATCTAACCCTAAGATTCGACTATTACCCTGGGTTTACTTTAAATGTAAAAGTCACCGTTCTGTCATCTTATTCAATATATAACAGCTTGGACATCAAGACTTTTCTTGCATTGCTGGAATATTGATTTTCCTGTCAAGTATGGACACTTTCAAAATTGATCAAAAGACTAACTTACTTTGATTAGGTCTGATAAATGTGAGTGATTTGCTGTAAGATGGATGACTTGATTGTTGTTGTGATTTATTGTTATTTTATGTTTGAAATAATTTTAGAGTTCTATGCTATTTATTTAAAGCACGTTGGGCCATTCTTATGGTTTTGAAAGTGCTTTATGAATAAAATTTGAGTTGAGTCGATTATTTTAATGATTTATTTTATTCCCGAGGTTCACATTTTTATTCTATTCTATTCTATTACATTATTTTACATCATATTATATTATATTCCCTTTCATCTTAAATATTAGTTTACAATAAGGTTCCATTTGTTAACATAAGGTAAAAAGAACTTACAATGAAAAACATTTCTAACACATTTATTAATCTTAGTTTGTTTTAATTTCAAAATTTACCAATACATTCTTAAAATCAAAAGTTGTATCTGTTAATATTATTAAATGGACCTGAGCTAACACAAACTAACAATGTATTTTTATTAAATAATATTAACAAAGATTAACCAATGGGACCTTAAGTTTTTTTTAATAATGAGCAAAATTTTTATATTTACATGTTGCATGCACAAACTACGGAGCCCCTGAGGGGACCTGTGAAAAAAAAAAAAAAAAAGGACTTTCGCGTGCGCACGAGAAACTATCGCGTGGGCACGAGAAACTATCGCGTGCGCACGAGAAACTTTCGCGTGGGCACGAGAAACTATCGCGTGCGCACGAGAAACTATCGCGTGGGCACGAGAAACTTTCGCGTGGGCACGAGAAACTTTCGCGTGGGCACGAGAAACTTTCGGTTTGCGTTATAGCGTCATTAATACAAATGTGGAAATATGGATGATGTATATATCATTTATGTTGTTGTTTGACATGTTTTGAAGTGTATATTTTAGCAAAAATCTCAAGCAAGGTGCTATTAAAGACAAGACTTAGAGGCATATTTTAGTCACAATTCAAATAATTGTATTAAATGTGAATATACTTTGAATAAACTTTGTAGGCTATTTGTATGTGTATTGATAAAAAATAAACAACAGGCTAATAATCTTCTGCTACTGAGATGAAGGAAACATTTTTTTAAAGAAGTAAAGTTCACAAGATTGCTATTTATCTTGACCAAACTGTTCCTTCATCAGCTCTTCCTCAGTTCCGCACTGCAGAATAAAATAGTCATCCTCTGCTGCAGTTGTACGGATTCTTAACGCATTTATTGCAACTACATTTCATCTTTTTCTCATCAAACAACCAGACTAACGAATGGTTCGACACAACCGAAGAGCCTAGACAGGTCTTTCTTCTGTATAGATATACTGTATGCAGGGTAAATGACGACTGTTGGCCTACCATGGTCGCCCTCGTCCAGTAAGTTTTAAATAATAATAATAATAATAAATTAAGATATAAATCAATATAATTCGTTGTAAATTAAATTTAAACAATAGCTACAAAAAGGTAATAATTGACTGTATAGTCCTAACGTTCATGCATGAACTGCCATTCAGACTTACTAACAACCAGAGAACAGAGAACATCAGAGATATTAAAATACATACTCTTCTGAGTTTTATGATGTAGGCCTTTTTTTATTAAAATGTATCGGCCTATAATTTATATCTCAAGGATGCGAGCTTGTGCGTGGCGCACTCAGTCATGTTGAGAGGGAAACACGCATTATATTATTAGGCTAGTATATTCAGAAATAGTGTAAAAGACCTGTAAATAAAATACAACATTAACATTATAAACACTATTAATAACATATAGGCTATGCGTATTTTACTTCCCCATAGCCAAATCCTTAAATGAATGGAATCAGAAAACAACAAGAAATGAAAAATAAGTAACCACTTATAATAATAATAATAATAATAATAAATGCATAGTAGTCTATAAAAATAGCCCATTGTGCCCTTTATTACAAACAACTTTTAGCCTATTTTAAACGCCAAGCCTAAACGAATTTATTTGAATCGAAACTGAAACGAAACTGAAACTATACCGCAAAGTTGGGTTCGCGCATCTTTCGTTCGGTCCAAAGTTTAATACTGAACAGGAATTAATAATCATTTAATAATGAACCGGCTGTGATGTCAAGTTAATGTCAGAAGTGAACCGATGTTGTTAATATCGCGATTCGCCGGCGCCATCACTTGAATTTGTTCCTCAGTTGGGGAAATAACTTTATCGTTTCATACTCTGTCATTCGAAACAGTAAAATTTATATTTTTATTTGTGTAGCCTACATTCAAAATGACTACAAAATGTCATGCCTTTGAAAAAGAAAGAAAACAACATGATGCGGACGTGTAGAACTTTATCCAAGAGCTGTTGTAAAGCCTAGCCTATAAACAATCTGTTACAGTAATTTTCTATTATATGCAAAAGCTGCAACCAAATTGTTAAAAGCGCTATATAAATGAAGGCGACTTCACCTGACCTGACTAGAAATCGAAAAAAGAATGATGACAAAGAAAGCTGATGACTGTTCAATGAACATTCTGCAAAACATTTTTGTGTTCACAGAAGAAAGTCTGAAAAAGACAATGTTTTAAATTTATATATATATATATATAAAATATAAATTTTAGATAAAGGTTTTTTTTTTTTTTATTCAAACTTCAATTAGTGTAATTGAATCAGTGTGTCTTTCGTTCAGTATAGTTTTTTATTTGATTTAATATTTAAAGTAGAAAATTAGAAAAGAGTTCCTTTTTCGTTTTATAAACAATATTTCTAAAACGTTTTTCGTTCTGATGTAGAAAATTTAATAAACAGCTTGAATTGTTCGATTTCTAGTCAGGTCAGGTGAAGTCGCCTTCATTTATATAGCGCTTTTAACAATTTGGTTGCAGCTTTTGCATATAATAGAACATTACTGTAACAGATTGTTTAGGCTTTACAACAGCTCTTGGATAAAGTTCTACACGTCCGCATCATGTTGTTTTCTTTCTTTTTCAAAGGCATGACATTTTGTAGTCATTTTGAATGTAGGCTACACAAATAAAAATATACATTTTACTGTTTCGAATGACAGAGTATGAAACGATAAAGTTATTTCCCCAACTGAGGAACAAATTCAAGTGATGGCGCCGGCGAATCGCGATATTAACAACATCGGTTCACTTCTGACATTAACTTGACATCACAGCCGGTTCATTATTAAATGATTATTAATTCCTGTTCAGTATTAAACTTTGGACCGAACGAAAGATGCGCGAACCCAACTTTGCGGTATAGTTTCAGTTTCGTTTCAGTTTCGATTCAAATAAATTCGTTTAGGCTTGGCGTTTAAAATAGGCTAAAAGTTGTTTGTAATAAAGGGCACAATGGGCTATTTTTATAGACTACTATGCATTTATTATTATTATTATTATTATTATTATTATAAGTGGTTACTTATTTTTCATTTCTTGTTGTTTTCTGATTCCATTTATTTAAGGATTTGGCTATGGGGAAGTAAAATACGCATAGCCTATATGTTATTAATAGTGTTTATAATGTTAATGTTGTATTTTATTTACAGGTCTTTTACACTATTTCTGAATATACTAGCCTAATAATATAATGCGTGTTTCCCTCTCAACATGACTGAGTGCGCCACGCACAAGCTCGCATCCTTGAGATATAAATTATAGGCCGATACATTTTAATAAAAAAAGGCCTACATCATAAAACTCAGAAGAGTATGTATTTTAATATCTCTGATGTTCTCTGTTCTCTGGTTGTTAGTAAGTCTGAATGGCAGTTCATGCATGAACGTTAGGACTATACAGTCAATTATTACCTTTTTGTAGCTATTGTTTAAATTTAATTTACAACGAATTATATTGATTTATATCTTAATTTATTATTATTATTATTATTTAAAACTTACTGGACGAGGGCGACCATGGTAGGCCAACAGTCGTCATTTACCCTGTATACAGTATATCTATACAGAAGAAAGACCTGTCTAGGCTCTTCGGTTGTGTCGAACCATTCGTTAGTCTGGTTGTTTGATGAGAAAAAGATGAAATGTAGTTGCAATAAATGCGTTAAGAATCCGTACAACTGCAGCAGAGGATGACTATTTTATTCTGCAGTGCGGAACTGAGGAAGAGCTGATGAAGGAACAGTTTGGTCAAGATAAATAGCAATCTTGTGAACTTTACTTCTTTAAAAAAATGTTTCCTTCATCTCAGTAGCAGAAGATTATTAGCCTGTTGTTTATTTTTTATCTATACACATACAAATAGCCTACAAAGTTTATTCAAAGTATATTCACATTTAATACAATTATTTGAATTGTGACTAAAATATGCCTCTAAGTCTTGTCTTTAATAGCACCTTGCTTGAGATTTTTGCTAAAATATACACTTCAAAACATGTCAAACAATAACATAAATGATATATACATCATCCATATTTCCACATTTGTATTAATGACGCTATAACGCAAACCGAAAGTTTCTCGTGCCCACGCGAAAGTTTCTCGTGCCCACGCGAAAGTTTCTCGTGCCCACGCGATAGTTTCTCGTGCGCACGCGATAGTTTCTCGTGCGCACGCGATAGTTTCTCGTGCCCACGCGAAAGTTTCTCGTGCGCACGCGATAGTTTCTCGTGCGCACGCGATAGTTTCTCGTGCCCACGCGATAGTTTCTCGTGCGCACGCGAAAGTCCTATTTTTTTTTTTTTTTCACAGGTCCCCTCAGGGGCTCCGTAACAAACAAATAGACAAAGATCAACAATATAATTAACATAATTATTCACTTTCACAGTTTGATTTATGATTTATTATATGACTTTATGTGACTTGAAAACTTGATCCCTACACTGTTATAAAACAGTCACTAAAAAATATTGCTGCTTCTCTGATCCAGTGTCATTTATCAGGAATCCAATTGTTTTTGTGTTCCTCATGCTGGCCGGTGCAAAAATCAATACAGAACCCACCGTCATTCCACACTGAAACCACCAGGCAAGGGGTAAAGTGCTCAAATACACAAAAAAGTACACATCAAACACACAACAAACAATACACACATGAAGCTACATACCCAGAATATCATCAAATGTGGCATGCTCATGATCCTGGAAATAAAAGTAATAAAAGCAATCAATACAAACGCACAGATAAGACTTAACGACATTGCAGGACTAATTGTAAAGGGAAAATGTTCTTTGTATAATGCTTA
The DNA here is from genome assembly GCF_965113295.1 of Leuciscus leuciscus. Lineage (NCBI taxonomy): Eukaryota > Metazoa > Chordata > Actinopteri > Cypriniformes > Leuciscidae > Leuciscus > Leuciscus leuciscus. The sequence goes on along the minus strand of NC_138740.1, from coordinate 28,780,939 downwards.
ATTTCACTAATCTCTAATATGCACTCGTCCGGTCTAGATAACATTACTGGCTCCTGCTTTTCTTTGTGCATTTGAGGACGTGTTGTCGTTTGCTCTGCACTTGTTTGTCTAAACCTCCGGACAGTATTTTGCGACGTGTCCAGCTATATCTCATCCTATACAGTACCTTGTCTTTATTGCACAGGGCATTATCCATATGTTTCAAGTGCGAAAATCCGTAACCTTTAAATTGATATCTAGTGTTTGACATAAAAACTGTAATATTTGGATTGATGTGTCATGTCATACTAAGTGATGCAGAGTAAAAACAGGTTTGACTTACATAGAGTATGGGTATAATAGAAGGATCCTCCTTTCGAATAATATTGGGAACATATTCTGCTTTGGGCACTTTCGATGAGATCAGCTGAAAGATACAAAAATCACATAAATGAAAATGATCAATTACATGAAGGATTTTTAATTAAATGTAATTAAAGTTATAATTCAGCCAAAAATGAACATTTCCAGATTATTTAATTCAAGACCATCCAAGATGTACATGACTTTCTTTCCTCAGCCAAAGAGAAATTAAGGTTTTGAAGGAAAACATTCCAGGATTTAATGCAAGTGGATCAACGTAGATCATTTCTGGCAGGCCAAAATCCATATTTAGGCAGCTTCAAAGGGCTCCACATGACCCCAGTGAAGAATAAGGTGAAATGAGTCATTTTCGGTGTTGGGGAAAGTTACGTTTAAAAGTAATGCGTTACATTTTTGCATTACTCCCTAAAAAGGTTACTAATTGCATTACTTAATTACTTTTTATGTAAAGTAATGGTACATTACTTTTCCATTACTTTTTCTCACCTAGGCTAATCTTGCTTGTTTGTTTTTTAATAACAAAAAAAGCTCTAATTTTAGTAAATGTAAAGGCCATTTCACGCCAAAAGTGTAATGAATAAGCCTCAGGTCGAAGGAAATGTAAATTCACACCTGTACAGTAGAGGGCGCAGCTCAAACTAAACTTTCAGCTGTGCTGCCATTCTGGATTGAAGAAGAATAGGACGTAGGAGAACGTTTAAAACTCTTACTTCAGCAATAAAAAATTAAATACAAAATAAAAGGAAAGGAAAAAAGGAAACAAATGTGATGTTGATCTAATAAAGTCAGATTAAAAACACAATATATATGTGATATTTAACATTTAAATATTGTAGGTTTCAGTTTGCATTTCACTGTTTTTCATTCATTTTGAGGAATACTAACTCTGTTTTTGTGCAAGTGAGATGAGCCTAGAACTACAATAGCCATCCGGTTTAAACTCAGCACTTACTCTCAACAAGAGTTTCTCAAAAAACTAATTTCTCTCAACATGTGGACAGGAAAACTGTCAGTCAATAAATGGGAAAACAAAGTAACTTGCATTACTTATTTGAAAAGTAATGCAAGTTACAAGAAGATATTTTATTGTAAATTTTAAAGTAATGAGTTACTTTACAAGTTGAAAAAAGTAATCTGATTACATAACACACAGTAATCTGATTACATAACACACAGTAATCTGATTACATAACAACCTGTAATGCATTACCCCCAACACTGATCATTTTCAGATTTTTTTAAAAATTATATCATTTTTATCTACAAATGCTCACCTTGGTCCAGCTCTACAAAACACATTCACGAGATTACTTTTTTCAACTCGTAAAGTAACTCATTATTTTAACATTTACAACAAAATATCTTTTTGTAACTTGCATTACTTTTCAAATAAGTAATGCAAGTTACTTTGTTTTCCCATTTATTGACTGACAGCTCTCCTTAAGTTCACGACCTCTCACGTGATGTATGCACGTGTGGAAGTTTACATCCAGGATACACCCACAAACGAACCATTTTTAACAATAAAATGAAACAAATACTAATATACAGCAACAATCATTTATTGTGGACAGAGCTCCTTCTCTACACTTGTAAACAATTCTTTCTGTTTACGTCACGTGTGACCTTCCCAACTTGCATACACGTAAGAGGTCGTGAACTCAGCGTTTTTTTCCTCCTGAAAATGACTGATTGTTTGGCTAGAGAAGACCCTTATTCAGCTGGGGTCATGTGGAGCCCTTTGAAGCTGCCTAAGGATGGATGTTGAACCATTCCCTTGCATTAGGAGGAGAAAACTCCTTATTTCTCCTTATTAAACCCTTCATTTCTCTTCAGCTGAGGAAAGAAAGTCATATACATCTTGGATGGTCTTGAGGTGAGTAAATAATCAGGATATTTTCATTTTTAGGTAAACCATTCCTTTAAGTTAAATTAAGTAAAAATAAAAACTATATACTTTTAATAAAAACTAAACTACAATAAAACATTTAAAAACAATAATGTATACCATAATTTTAGGAGGGATGAAGTCGTCCCCCTCACATGCCAGTCTCTCCAGCTCTCTCTCCTCCTCCCAGTCCATGTCTTCACATCCGCCCTCGTCTGGAGTACAGCAGGTGGTCTGCAGATCCCCACCTGTGGCACCACACAACACAGCAGAGATGGACAGTTCAATGATGGACGCAGGCAAAGCAGAATAAACACAAAGAGGAGAAAGGAATGAAGTGACAAGAGAGAAAAGAGAAAGGTTGAGATAAAGAGACAAAGATAGATACAGTAAATGTATATATATATATATATATATATATATATATATATATATATATATATATATATATATTACATGGACTGCAGTAATTGAGATGTGAACTTTCACTCTTAGTTTTGTTTCCATGTTAGGAGTCATATTCTGTTAAAGAAAAAGTTCACCCAAAAATGTTATTCCAAACCTTTATGCTGTTATATTTTTATGTGGAACATATAAAGAGAATTTTTGAGGACATCCCACAGAAGGATAATAGTGAACACGGCTGTCAAGCTCCAAAAAAATTATCAAAAACAAACCCCACAAAAAGTATTTTTTACTTTTACATCATAAAAGTAGTTCATGTGACATTATCTACATTTCATATTGCTTAATATTTCAAGTCAAGTAAAATTTCAAGTAAAATATTTAAAAGAATTTTTGATAATTGAAATAAAATAAGACAAATATTAGATGAAAAAAAACTTTACAAACTTTAACAAAACTTAGAAATGTTGCAGCTGAATGAAACAAAATAAGTTTAAATAAAAACTAAATTAAAAACTAAATTAAATAAAATTAAACTGTATTAATAAATAGAAATGTATTGGGAAGCTGTATGTAGAAATAAATGTAAGAAAAAAAAAATACATACACATAAATACATTTAATTGCAATTAAAAAGGCAATTAAAATGAAAATAAAAACTGAAAATATAAAAATAAAAGCCAATTAAAAATATTGATAAATACTATAATAGTAAATAATACTAAAATAACTCTGGTCTGACTTCATATGATAACTTTGTGTGAACAGATCAAAATTCCTTCATTTTCCACAAAAAAATTAACAAATTGTGGGTTTGAAATGACATGAGGGTGAGAAAATGATGACAGTATTTTCATTTTTGGGTAAACTATCCCTTTAACAGCCAAAAAGGCAAGATGCTTTTCATGAATTTACTGTGAAAGCCTCTTCACACTAAGTATGATTAAAAACAAAATCCTGAATCACTTGTTTGACTGCAGTTCATTTAAATATACATTAGAGTTACAAATATAAAACTGTAAATGACAGACAGTAATGTCAGTAGTATGAAAGACAGTAAAAGGGAGAGAGAAAAACTCTGTTAGAAAACCAGCACCACAGAAAACCAGGCAGCTATAGAGAGAGAAAATGGACAGAGAAAAGCAAACATACAAATATTACAACTTTAAGTCAAATGTTTGCAATCGTTCATCAGGACACAGGTGTAAAGAATAAATATGATGACAAAAATAAGTCCAAAGACAAACTACACAGAGTTAACATGCTAACACAGAATTCTAGTGTGCACACACATACATCTCCAGAGTTCAGACGCTCCAGGCAGGACATATACTCACAGAGAGAGAAAGAGAGGAGCACATATTCGGGACAGAACCACGCTCAAGGGAAGACAGACAAACAGGATCAGCATCAAGAGCAGGGGAGGCACGTCACTGCGAGACTGTGTATGTGAGGGTTATAGAAGTGTTCAAAAGGGTCTGCAAGAACTTCCAAGAAGGCTTCTGAGGATTTTTTGTGCACTAACATTCAAAAGTTTGGTGTCAGTAAGATTGTTTTTAAGAAATAATACCTTTATTCAGCAAGTATGCATTAAATAGATCAAAAGTGACGGTAAAAGATGTTCGCAGTGCAACAAAAAATTATATTTCAAATTAAAGCTGGTTTATTGTACTTTCCATTCATCCAAAAATCCTGAAAAATGATCATGGTTTCCATAAAAATATTAAGCAGCACGACCATTTGCAACATTGATAATAATAAGAAATGTGCATAGGATGATTTCTGAAGGATCATGTGACACTGCAACTGGAGTAATGATGCTGAAAAATCAGCTTTGCCATCACAGGAATAAAGTACATTTTAAAATATATAACACAGAAAACAGCTATTTAAAATTGTAATAATATTTTAGAATATTAGTATAATTATTGTATTTTTGATCAAATAAATGCAGCATTTGTGAGCATAAAAGACTTCTTTCAAAAACATTTAAAAAAAATCTTACTGACGCCAAGCTTTTGAACGGTAGTATAAGTATTAACTGGTTCTCTCAATCATTTTATATAGTGATCTTGACATATGGGAACACTAAGTGTGTGAAAGTGTCCGTGTGTGTGTGTTTGTTTGTGTGTGTACAGGTGGACTCACTGTCTTTTGAGTCGTGTAGGGAGTCTGGTTTGACAGGGGTCGGATCGCTCCAGGATCGGTTGAAACTCTTCGCCCTGCGCTCTGCAAATGCTAGTGAAGTGGAGAGATGGTCACACGCACACGCACGCAACGCCCCATGATCCTCACACACAGTGGGCCGCAGCACATTCAGTACACTCAAACACACCAACAACCATTCGTCCTTTGCTGCACTTGAATCACACACACAGAAGCAAAATCGACCAATCCTCAATTGTTGTTTTATTGGTTACAATGACGCAAAACTGTCAATCATCCTCCATACAAACATTCCCAATATACACATGCACATGCTAACCTACATTCGCAAAGCAACGCATCACATGCGCAAACAAAAACACATGAAACAAACACAAATGGAGCTGTGCGTTCATTCATACTGCATATTCACACATAGACTCACTTTGTGCTTTCATTCTTCTGCTGCCCACCATTCTTAAATGCTTCCGGAAATTCCTAGAAATTAATCGAAGACAGAAAAAAGTGGAAGAAGGATAAATCAGGTCATCAAGACCACATGAAAACATCAACAGCATGTGTGTGACATTCCACCAAAAACCCTTTGCTCGGCAGTCAATAAATCATATCATATCCGCGCTTGAAGACGTGAAGAGATTTCCCTTGGGTTATTCAAAAGAGCAAACATATTTTGAAGGCCATATGAAACCCAAGCGCTTCGCTAAATATTTGCACCACGTAGGCTGACGGAGACTCGAGCAGACGTCCTTGCTTGTGTGCACTCCTGTGCAATATTGAACCAGCAAGCGTGTATTTCTTTGAGCCATTTGGCATCTCTCCAGCTGACTAAGAAAGCAGACAGGGAAAAATGCCACTGCAGTAGAGTCTGTCCCACACCTCCAACATGTCTGTTACTCCATGACAACTGTACGTCTATGCCCATGACAACTGTACATAACTGTACTCCTATACCCATGAACACTGTACACTTAATTGTAATGGTTGAAACACTAGTAAGGGGTGGAGAAAGGGAACAGAGACAACGACAGACAGAAGACAGAAGCATTATAAATTGTCTTCAAACTCATTTCAGAACATTTCAATTTACACATGAATTCAAGAACTTGCGTTCATTGCGTATTTATGCACTATCCTAAGCAATTTTGTAGTATAAATAGAGTAAGTAGTGTGTTCACACTGAAAAAACCAACAAGAAAAAGGGCACTTTATTACAGTTGATGCACCAAAAAAAATGTGTGGAATGTTGGATCTCATGCACTCAACAGTTGCAGCATTAAATAGCCAAATGGGAAGGGCTATCTATCAGACTCTGATGGATGACAAAATAACCTTTTATACCACATATATACAGTAAGTGCATAGCACGTCATTTGGGACGCAACTTATAATTTGGGCCTTATAGTCCTTGTTCAAACAAAAACAACACTCTTGGCAGAAATGCAGTTCTACACATGGCTAGCGCACTGGGGGAAGCAGATCCTCATTAGCCAGTGCATTGTGTTGGAAAATGTAATTTTATTGAGTCTGTTCTGTTTTTCTCAAAGTGTCCTGTTTTGTGACATAATTACATTGTAGATCATCACTAATTGGAAGGGAAGTAATGAGAGGACAGGAAGAGTGAAGCAGAAACAGCAGAGGAAGAGAGAAAAAGGGCTCTGTTTACACATGTGACAGAGCTGTGCCCACCTGTGAGAGGAGGGAGATATGGAGAAATCTCCTTTTCTGTCTGTCTTACGGCTTATTTACACCCACGTGCATTAGAGAGAGAGAGAGAGAGAGAGAGAGCGAGAGAGAGAAACCTCCCTCGCCCCCGCAGCTGAGGATGAGTCAGAGCCTTTCTTCACCATTGTCTCTTTTCATTCTCTCACTCTCTCTGTCCCATGACTGCAATCACTGCTCCTCTATTAGCTCTTTAATTTCATCACCCCCTCTCTCACGCTGTTAAATAATTATATTTCCTCAATCATGCCCCTTTCCTTTTTTAAATAAATATTTCACCAAAAATTAAAATTCTGTCATCATTTCCTCACCCTCTTGTTGTTCCAAACCCATATGACTTTCTTTTTTTGGAGAGGCTGCTCACTGCAAAGCCAATGAGTGGTGCTTGACGTCCAGCTTCCTCTTGCTGGATGTGATGGGTGGAGCTAAATTGTCCAACTACACCCTAACCCTATCCATAACCTTATCGCTAAACATAACTCCACTCATTAGGTCAACTACACCCTAACCCTATCCATAACCTTATCTCTAAACATAACTTCACCCATTAGGTCAACTACACCCTAACCCTATCCATAACCTTATCTCTAAACATAACTCCACTCATTAGGTCAACTACACCCTAACCCTATCCATAACCTTATCGCTAAACATAACTTCACCCATTAGGTCAACTACACCCTAACCCTATTCATAACCTTATCGCTAAACATAATTCCACTCATTAGGTCAACTACACCCTATCCATAACCTTATCGCTAAACATAACTCCACTCATTAGGTCAACTACACCCTAACCCTATCCATAACCTTATCGCTAAACATAACTTCACCCATTAGGTCAACTACACCCAAACCCTATCCATAACCTTATCGCTAAACATAACTTCACCCATAAGGTCAACTACACCCTAACCCTATCCATAACCTTATCGCTAAACATAACTCCACTCATTAGGTCAACTACACCCTAACCCTATCCATAACCTTATCGCTAAACATAACTTCACCCATTAGGTCAACTACACCCTAACCCTATCCATAACCTTATCGCTAAACATAACTTCACCCATTAGGTCAACTACACCCAAACCCTATCCATAACCTTATCGCTAAACATAACTTCACCCATTAGGTCAACTACACCCTAACGTAACCTTATCGCTAAACATAACTCCACTCATTAGGTCAGCTACACCCTATCCATAACCTTGTCGCTAAACATAACTCCACTCATTAGGTCAACTACACCCTAACCCTATCCATAACCTTATCGCTAAACATAACTTCACCCATTAGGTCAACTACACCCTAACCCTATCCATAACCTTATCGCTAAACATAACTTCACCCATTAGGTCAACTACACCCTAACCCTATCCATAACCTTATCGCTAAACATAACTTTACCCATTAGGTCAACTACACCCTAACGTAACCTTATCGCTAAACATAACTCCACTCATTAGGTCAACTACACCCTAACCCTATCCATAACCTTATCGCTAAACATAACTTCACCCATTAGGTCAACTACACCCTAACCCTATCCATAACCTTACCGCTAAACATAACTTCACCCATTAGGTCATCTACACCCTAACCCAGGGGTGCCAAATCCTGCTCCTGCTGATCGACTGTCCTGCACAGTTAGTCTCCAACCCTAATCAAACACACCTGCCTTTAATTTTCAAGCGATCCTGAATACCTTAATTGGTTGCTTCAGGTGTGTTTGATTAGGGTTGGAGATGAACTGTGCAGGACAGTCGATCGGCAGGAGCAGGATTGGGCACCCCTGCCCTAACCCTATCCATAACCTTATCGCTAAACATAACTCCACTCATTAGGTCAGCTACACCCTATCCATAACCTTATCGCTAAACATGACTCCACTCATTAGGTCAACTACACCCTAACCCCATCCATAACCTTATCGCTAAACATAACTCCACCCATTAGCTCCAGAGAGGTGGAGCTGGACGTTATTTGGATCTGCAATGAGCACCACTTGTTATTTTGTGGATCATAGAAAGCAATATTTCGTATTTAAACCAATATTAGGATTTATTTAAATACATTTAAATTTATTGTATTATTATTATCTTGGGTGCTCTTCTATAAACTCTATAATGGAGCGATCACACTTTAATTTGCCATATAAAGTTGTCTTCTGGTATAAAATATATTTAAATAATTGAAATATAGTGAGAAAGTTTCATGAGTTAATTTTATTGTGCTTTCCATGCCATTTTTGGAGCTTGACAGCTCTAGTCCCCATTCACTTTTATAGAATGAAAACGAGCAGCTGGACATTCCGCAAAGTATTTTTATTTAAGTTCTACGGAAGTAAGTCATTCAGGTTTCGAATGACATGAGAACATAAGGTTATTGATGACAAATTTCAATTTCACGTGAACGATGTCTTTTTTCTGGTCACCTCAGCTTTCAGCTATTACTTCCATACCACATTGTCTTTCCCCTACAGCAGCTGTGCATTGTGGGAGACATCTGGCAGGCTGCTCTAGACTGCTGTTCAATATGACCTTTCCGGCTCCTATTCGTCCCCACCCACAGGAGCAATTCTGATTATGTAATCGTATGCTAGCCTTGTCTTCCACTCATTCAGATTCTAACTCTCCTCCTTTCATCTCTCTCCCTTTCATTATCTCTCTGTCCTTCCCTCCTTCTCCTGAATGTATGATTGCAGTCTATCATTTGTCTCATAGGGTTGACTTTCCAGAGACGCATCACACCACCCCTGTCCAACAATATACTCCTGAATCATCTGTTACTGTGATACTATTACCATCTGGTCCTGTTTCAATTATCCCTGATCCTTAGAGAGGACTTTGAATGAAACATAATGGCTAAAAAACAATGGCCAAATAATCTATTTAAAAACAACAACAACAACAACAACTTTATTGATTATATGAAGAATATGCTAATAGATCAGATCAATATACTTTATGATAATCTGTACTATTATGCAATATATGCCGTTTTCCCTGTGGCTTTAAAGAGGTTATAAAATGTGTATGTGGATGGGATTATAAACCTTATCAGCATGGCTCATGAATATTAATTAGTTGACGTAATGCTCATCCAGTAGTCATAACCGATTTGCTGAAAACCAGGTAACAAGCCAAATTAGGATTACAGTTTACTAATTCAATTGAATGCCGATATAACCGGTTGGCAGAAGCTGCACTATGGTGTAGTTCGAAAGGCACAGAACATTTTAAAAAGGGAACATCAATAATCACTGTAAAAAAACTTTTTGTACATTTATTTGCATTTTAACATGTTTATTTCAATTCCATTTGTTTTACTGAATTAACCTGAACATCAGAGACATTGTTTAGTATTGGGAATGTCTATAATATCTCTTGTGGTCATGTTTACAGTGGCTTGGTTATTTTTAATAACCCCCTATTTCTGAGGTTAAAGCAGCTGCATTTTCCTTTCAACTTGCATTATTCAGTCAACACCTCAGTTACACAACACTCAGTTACACAACACTCAGTTACACAACACTCAGTTACACAACACTCAGTTACACAACGCTAAGAAAGTGGTTTGTGACAGCGAAACAAAAAGCAATGCTAAGGTTTGTTCTAACCATTCGAATCTGAGTCTCATCTCAACCCAACAACATAGCAAATTAGGGGCTAGAGTGCTTAAGGTGGTTCTCGCCAAAGAATAAGGAAAGAAAGAAGATGGATGGATGGATGGATGAACACCTCCTTTTATGTAATGGATGGATGGATGGATCGTGGATGGATCATGGATGGGTAAACACCTCCTTTTATGTAATGGATGGATGGATGATTGATGTATGAACACCTCCTTTTATGTAATGGATGGATGGATGGATGATGGATGGATGAATGAACACCTTTTATGTAATGGATGGATGGATGAACACCTTCTTTTATGTAATGGATGGATGGATGGATGAACACCTCCTTTTATGTAATGGATGGATGGATGGATGATGGATGGATGAACACCTTTTATGTAATGGATGGATGGATGAACACCTTCTTTTATGTAATGGATGGATGGATGAACACCTTCTTTTATGTAATGGATGGATGGATGAACACCTCATTTTATGTAATGGATGGATGGATGGATGATGGATGGATAAACACCTCCTTTTATGTAATGGATGGATGGGTGGACGGATGAATAAACACCTCCTTTTATGTAATGGATAGATGGGCGGATGGATGAATAAACACCCACTTTTATGTAATTAATGGATGGATGGATGAACACCTCCTTTTATGTAATGGATGGATGGATGATGGATGGATAAACACCTCCTTTAATCTAATGGATGGATGGGCGGATGGATGAATAAACACCTCCCTTTATGTAATGGATAGATGGGCGGATGGATGAATAAACACCTCCTTTTATGTAATTAATGGATGGATGGATGGATGGATAGATAGGACTGTACTGCCAAAGCTCTTTCTCTGTCTGACAGGAATAAAGGCAGCGATAAATGACAGGGCTTCAACAAAGTACCTCTGAATGGCGGCGGCTGACTCCACCTCACTCTTTCTCCTCTTTCTCTCTGCTAGACTCCGGAAAACCCTGGCAGGAGGTGACACAGCTTTAATGGCAGAGGGCAAGGCTCACTTGAGTGCGGTTAGAGGTTAGAGCCATGCTCATGAAGGGGCAGTGTTAGCCTGGGTTAATCAGGAAGAGCTCCTTCTGGGCAAATAAAGCCACGGCACAGGCTTGCACAGAAAATCAAAAGACTGAATATTTATTGTTGATGTGTTGATAAGAAAATATCTTGACCTTCTTCCTGATAACATAACTAACTGCATCACCTACGGATTGAAATTCAATCCAGAGCCTCAATTTCTCCTTAAAATTAAATAAAAGATGTAATTAAGTAAACAAAATATAAGCAAATAAATAAATTTCACACACCTGCAATCCAACATGTTGTTTTATGATTCACAAAACCAAATTATCCCGTGGGGCACTTAACATTTCTAGATTATCAACTCAAGTCAAAAGATGATCGGCATCAGCATCTGTCAGCATTTCTAAACCATCCAAGACAACCACATCTCTGTCTCTTGCTGAGGTAATCAGAATTATCCAGACCAGCCTATCAAATGTTTCTCGAAGCTATTTCCTGAATCAAAATGCATCGCTGCATTACACACCACTAAAGCAACATCATCAATCATTCTCTCAGGTTTTCAAACCAAGCGCAATGTGATTCTTTCATACATCAAGGTAAAATCATTTTACTTCAGTTTCATCATATTGACGGCACTGAAATGGCAGTTTCCTCTGAGCTACCCTGAGAAGATTCAATATATGTTTGTTTCATAGACGTAATGTGTGATTTTAAACAGGTTGGTGTTTTTCTCACACAATTTGAAATTATAGAGCAATTACAGAAAAAAATACCTCAGAGATCCTCAGAAAAATCTAATCCTGTTCAGATAGAAATGCTTCTTTTCATTTATTTCAAAGATTTATTTCAAAGATTGAGAATTGTAAATAAAGCTGAAGAGGTGGGACTGGAGGGATGGTGGTGCAGAAGCTAGCGTTTGATATCACACACTGTCATTTTGTGACATTTAAAGGGTACAAAAGGGATACTCACGAAATCCTGTAGAGCAGAGAGGTGAGGCAGACAAAAAGGAGAGAGAAAGACAGACAGAATGCTTAGATAACCACATTTGAAGAAAGTGTGTGTGGTCATCGTGTACTTGTCGGCTCTCTGAGTCAGTTTGACAGTAAATGTCACAAATGAATGAGTGTTAGTGGCGATACACCTGTTGTGCCATCTGTACTTGAGGTCAATGTGGGCTTCAAACTTCAGTGTGTGTGTGTGTGTGTGTGTGTGTGTGTGTGTGTGTGTGTGTGTGTGTGTGTGTGTGTGTGTGTGTGTGTGTGTGTGTGTGTGTGTGTGTGCAATGAAGTGAGTACTCACGCCTGCATGGTCGTGGAAGCAGTCTGAAAGCTGAACATGTTCTCTTTAGGGAACCAACTGTTATCGTCTGGTTAGAAACAGACATACAGGGACCACATTAGTATGGTTGAAATGATGCATCTGAATGTATGAATTGTGTCAAACTGAACAAACATATGCAGTGGCCCCAAAAAGTATTTGGATGCGTAAGCCACACTCACTCAGTAGGAATGTAGGAATTTCACTGCGCTAGACAACACAATATCAAAGCAAATTAGCACCCAAATTATGCTAGCTTTACTGTTCTCAGCTATTTTTGTTATTACATTTAATTACATCATAGTATATATAAATATGTAAAGTGACACTGTGCTACTTTAGAAAAAAATAAATGTCACTTGGTTTGATAATTTTGTCATCTAATGACACTTCTATATTTTTAAATAAACGTTTTCAAAACAAGTGAAGCTCAATTCAGTCAATTAGAACAGAAAATCAAGTTGACTTGTCCCTTATTTGATCTTTTTTATAATAAAAGCACAAAAAAACAACAGCACCACAAGAAATAATAGTGCCAGTAAAACATGTGAAGCTCCAATTTTTAACAGATCTGCAAAATTGTGTTTTATTTGAGCTGTAAAGCTGTCTAAATTGTCATTTTTGTGATATGTCTGCTGTTCTACACTACTGAACTTCTAGTTATTCATCCGTGATTCATCTGTGGGTTGTTGCCAGTACATCAAGAGTAAGTCATCCAGGTGAAGACAGACAGTAGCAAATTACTTGTCTGTGTCAGGTTTTCAATTGTCAGACATTATGAATGTACGCAAACAAGAAAGAGACGTTTATGTCTTATCGCTAAACATAACTCCACCCATTAGGCCAACTACCCCTAACCATAACATTATCGCTAAACATAACTCCACCCATTAGGTCCAGAGAGGTGGAGCTGGACGTTGAATCTGCTGATTCAAGACTATTGGAAAACTACCTGCTTAAAGGAACACTCCACCGTTTTTTGAAATAGGGCTTATTCACCTTCTTTCCTACATTTAGATAGGTGGGCAAATGCATTTTTGTCTCAGTGCATGCATTGTTTTAGTTTGACAGGGTTGGTGCTAGCTTAGCTTAGCATAATGAATGGAATCCTTTGTTGCCAGCTAGCATGTCCTGAGTAAAAGTGATATAAAAAAAAAAAAAAAAACACCTAATTACTTCTTGTGGCCTGCGTATTCACAACGAGTACAAATAGCGATGCAGATTAACACTAGGCGATTTCCTACGCAGATTTTGACTTGGGACTATATTAGGGGGAAGCACATGCGAAGCACTGCTACTTGGGCGCAGAGATATCACGCCCAAGTAGCAGTGCTTCGCCTGTGCTTCCCCCTAATATAGTCCTTAATATATAAGTCAATATCTGCCTAGGAAATCGCCTAGTGTTAATCTGCATCGCTATTTGTACTTGTTGTGAATACGCAGGCCACAAGAAGTAATTAGGTGTTTTTTTTTTTTTTTTTAAATCACTTTTACTCAGGACATGCTAGCTGGCAACAAAGGATTCCATTCATTATGCTAAGCTAAGCTCACGCCGACCCTGTCAAACTAAAACAATGCATGCACTGAGACAAAAATGCATTTGCCCACCTATCTAAATGTAGGAAAGAAGGTGAATAAGCCCTATTTCAAAAAACGGTGGAGTGTTCCTTTAACTTGATGATGAAAGTTTCTGACTTTGCTCAAAGTTGGTAAGCGATTCCTTCACATAGTCTCATGTTAACATGTATACTATTTAAGTAGCATGGCCATACCATTGAGGTATTTTTAAGTGTATATAATAAGGTGTATATAATAAAGAATGTGAAATAACTGCCTAAAATTAACTCTACTTTGGTGCTGCAAGAATATTGCACAATGCCACGATAACCAAATCAAATAGCTCTTATCAGTGTAAAAATGTTTGAGATGACTAATCAAATTACGCAGGTTTTATGTTCACAGAAGCTGCTGTGCTGAGTGTGAATTCCAGCACGACGCTTCAGTTAATGGGCATAAAGATGAAATTAGCTAAAACTAAACATTTCATTTCACCAAGCCGTTTTAATCATACTTGGCATCAGATTAATAATGAATATCCAGATATTGTGAATTAATTTAATAAACAGTTACCTAGCTTTCCTGGTGGCCTCACTTGTCTAAGAAAATGATTCATGAAGCACAAATATCAGTTGACCCTATGTTTACTTTCTTCACTGACACAGACGAAAATGCATCAGTCAAAGCTCAACTTTGGGAAGGGAAGAGATACAGGGCAAGATAAGGAGACAGAAAGAGATAGAAAGACAAAAGGTGATGGAGATGAGAGAAGAAGAGCAGGAATTGACTAATAATTTATGCTACTGCCCACTGACATGGTTTTAAAGCTATTGTTATCCTAATTTTTTACCTTGAAATGTCTTAAAATGTGGGTGGCACCCCCCGAACCCCATTAGCAAGCTCAATTTTAGGACCTCTGTATTTATAAAACTCTGAGTTCAAACATTCATTTAAGTGTAGTTTAAGTGTCCAAATACTTTTTGGGGCCACTGTGTGCAGATTCACCAGCAACAACATACACACACACACACACACACACACACACACACGGTCCACTCCACAGAGGGAGAGAGCACAAAAGAGACACACAGGAGAGAGGAGAGAGACACAGGAGAGTGGGAAAAATACAGACCACGGCACATCGAACACATCGACGCCCCCCGTTGTTGGCTGAAACCCACCCCTTCCCCTCGGCCAGAGCCTCTCTCTCTTTCTCTCTCCTGCCTTTCTCCCCCTCTCACCTCTCTCCAGCCCAGTCACGCGGTCCACACTGCACATCCGCTCTAGTGGTGGCCGGCGCTGCTTGCCTGCCTCTCGGGTGCTGCTTTCCAGGTCCAGGGAGCCCTGGCTGCGTGACGGAGCCCCGGGACAGGACTCACACGCCAGGCCACAGTCCTTTCCCTCCCCCCAGCCGCGAATATTGTGCGCGCTGACAGAGCTCTGCAGAGGCTGGGAAAGGTGGTGGTGGTGATGGGATGCCCCGTGTTGATGGTGCGACGTTCCAGCACCGGAGATGTGCTGGTGGGGGCTGCTTCCACTGGTTCCGCCATTTCCGCCATGTTGGTGGTTGCCATGATGGTGGTTGCCGTGATGGTGGTTTCCGCTTCCGCTTCCGCTTCCACTTCCACTTCCGCTTGCGCCTCCGCCTCCATGGTGGTGGTGGCGCTGAGTCGGAGATGACGAGTTGGAGGACGTAGAGGGCTGGGCAAGTACTTGGGCATGACACGCCTCCCGCCCCTCTTTCAAGACCTCAAGCTCCAGGTTCTCCTTGCTTCCCCGGTTGGTTCCCAGCATGCCGCTCTCTCCAGTGATAGTATAGACCCGGGCAGGCTGCAGGGAGCACTCCACACACTTCTGCTGGTCCTCCTCTGCCGAAAAGCTGCGCTCTAGGGAGAGTCGGCTCTTGGAGGAAGTCGTCGGAGGTGGCGGTTCCAGGAGGCCCACGGCGGGGTTGATCAAGCTGGGGTCGTCGCTGACGGAGGAGCCCTGGAGGGTGCAGCTGTGGAAGTTGTTGTTCTGTGCACACAGGCTGTCTGGGAAATCAGAGTCGTGGCCAACGAGGGTGTCAGACAGTAAGTGATCTTCAAATCAAACATTAGGACAGATGCAGAGAGAAATAAAGAGGGACAAGTGAGAAACAGCAAGAGATGCACAGAGAAAAAGACAGATGAGACAACACAAACTACATCAAGAAGTGGCTCATGAAACATGAACGAGCCTGGAGTCTGAGAACACCACAGGCTCTAAATGGACCAGATAAAAAAGAACAGTTGAGAGAAACCGCAAGAAAGAAAGAGGAATGGAGATATCTGACCTGATCCGTTGCGGTTCTCAGGATGGGTGTGAAGGTACTCTCCAAATGCACGAGCTGCTCTGCAAAAAAACACACACACATTGGTCATTGGCAGGCCCACATTGTGAATACAGTCACAGCTGAAGGATGGTGTTAGGCACGACGTGCTGCGAAGTCACGAGAAAATCACCTGTTCTATTAATGAATCGTTCAAAAAGACTCCAAAACCAAGTACAGGATTAAATCAGTCTGAAGAATCTTCCAACAAATGAACTCACTAAATCAGACAGAAGAGTTTTGAGTACTTCAAGGGATAGTTCACCCAAAAAAAGAAGGTTCTGTCAACATTTACTTACTAGATATGATATTTTGAAGAATGCTGTTAACCAAACAGTTATGGTGCCCAATGACTTCTATTGCATGAGCAAAAAAATTTATCAAAATATCCTATTTTATGATCCACAGAAAGACAAAAAAAAAAAGTCTGTACATGTTTGGAATGACATGAAGAGGCTTAGTAAAGCCTGTTATCATTTTAGGTTTTGGGTAAACTATACCTTTAGGGTTTCTGAAACTTTAGTTAGTATCATTACTGACTGACAATGTATAGGTAAAATTACACATTTGAAAAAAAACTGTAGAAAAATCTAGTACTCTCAGCTCTGTTTAACACCATATTAAATCCATTCAACAAAATTCCACAGATTTTCTCCCAAAATCAGCTTAGTCATCATCGGGATACAAAACCACTAAAGCATCACCAGTGTAATCCAGCACAGCATAATCCAGTGACCCTGTCAGCAGCTGATCATATTTAGCATTTACTGCAATCCTTTCAGTACTTAAATCCTAAATTAATTGAGCCCATCGTGATGTCTCTTTTACGAGAGAACTTCAGAGCATACCAGCAAGCATTAAAGTCAACATGCATACAGCTGCATATTCTACATGTTAACACAATATTTATCCTTTTATTTTGATGTAATTATTATTTAAACCAGTTTTTTGTGTGTGTTAAAACAATCATAATTTAGTTTTTCATGAACATGACCATGAGAGGCAATCACACTGACACTAATAAGAGTTTACTTGCTGCTGTGCCTTTAAGACTTTATGTAAAATAATATCCTTTTCACATGTGTTGTGACTGCACTTTTCTCAGCTCACATCTGGAACATTAAACTCGTTTATGTACAAATTGCAAATAAATTAAATTTCTGATGATATGACCCCATTTTCCCACAAATGAACATGTGAAAGCCCTTCTAGATACAGTCTGGATGGACGATTGTTCCTTACGTGTCGTAACTCCTCCTGCTTCCGGATCCAGCTGTCAATGTCTCTCACTTCTTTTTCAATTTGAGAAATGACAGGCCCAGTGAGGACTACTCTTAGCCTCTTAATGTCACCTACTAAGCTGACACCAGCCTCGGGTATAAAAGGCTTTTCATAAGGATATGAGTAATGCTCTGCATGCGGCAGCTGTCTGCATCGAGAGGTTTGAAAGCTGGACTCTTCAAACTTGAGAATGTGGCTCAGCTTCTTCAGCGTGAAGGCTGAAATGAGGGGCAGGCATGTGGAAACGCATGTGACAGTGAAAAAGAGGGCATATGGCAGAAAGAAAGGTGGGAAAACAAGACTGGGGGAGAGGAAGGGAGAAAGAGAGAGGAGGAGGACGAGGAGGAGGAAGAACAGAGACACAGTCTCTGTGTAAATGTAATTGGTTGCTTTGTATTTCGGTGCCACCCACAGATTCAGATGTAGCGTTTTTATCTTTCCATTCCGGGAAGAAGAATGTGGGAGAATGATGGATTTAAGGGTAAAAAAGGGACAAATAGAAATATGTAATGGAAAAAGAGAAATGCGAAAGGCACAATAGAAAAGATATCAACAAAAAGAAATACATGTATACATATACATACAAACATATATACATATATACATATACATATATATATATATACTGTATGTATATATGTTTGTATGTATATGTATGGTTGTACTCAAAATGGTTGAAGTAGTGCTGACCAGTCATGTTTTTTATTTATTTTATATATATATACACACACATACATACATATGAGATGTATATATACATGTATGTGTGTGTGTGTGTATATATATATACCTGTATATATATATATATATATATATATATATATATACACATGTATGTGTGTGTGTGTGTGTGTGTGTGTGTGTGTGTGTGTGTGTGTGTGTGTGTGTGTGTGTGTGTGTGTGTGTGTGTGTGTGTGTGTGTGTGTGTGTATATATGTATATATATATATATATATATATATATATATATATAAATAACATGACTGGTCAGCACTACTTCAACCATTTTGAGTCACCTTTTTTGCAGTTATGAGGCCATACAACTGCATGTATAATAATTATAAATAATTTAAGCACATAAAACAAATAATAAAATAGTATTACATGTTCCGCTGAAGTTTTGTCAACTACTACAATAAATCATTTTAATAAGTAAAATTGTTTAAAATGAGTATCACATGTCATACTGCATGCCATGACAACTACCCTGTGTTTTTATTAAATATAATGGTAATTAATCTCCATTAGAATATGAAAACAGCTTGCATTTGCTCGAATTACAGACTCACGAATAACAGTGATGCAAATCATCGGCTCAATAACCTCAAGAGATCATCAAAACCTCATTCATACCAGAGCATCAAAGTAAGCACTAATTTGGCACTTAATTCACAGGCGGCTATAAAGAGAGTGTCAGAGACAAAGAGAGCGAGAAGACGCATAAAAACTGCGAAACGAACGTCATGATGCTTCCCACAGGAAATATTTGTCACCACTGGCCCATCGTAAACAGCAGGAATCAAAGAGACAGAAAGAGAAACACTAATTAGTTTGGGCCTGAGGGGGAATCATCAGTAACAATCGATAACACCAACTGAGAATCATGGGAAATGACTTAACCAATCAGAACAGCCGATTAAGATTTGAATAAATAATGAGGCCAGTATAACCAAAGAGACTGGCGGTTCACTTTTCATAAGCGCATTTTGACGCCTCGATAATAAACGAACAACAGCTTATTCTGTTTCGCATACGGTGGCTTTGGCACTCGCAACTGTGTAAATCTCAGGGTGAGTCACTGCTTTTCGGGAAGCTGATTCAGTCTTGAAGGAGACATGATGGATGACTCCTTAATACGCTGCGGCTGAACCTGTTTTCGCCACACAGACAAATATTTGCAGTCACCAACACATGCATTCGTACCTTTAATGTATCTAATAACCCTACACAATATATAGCCCACACATAATCACATACATTCCCCACGCACAGAGAACCCACTCCGATCTCAATATTGCAACCGCCTCCACAGAAGCTGTCACACGACCAGGGATCGTTCCACAGGAATCCCTGGTGGCTTGCAGTCGCCCTCAGCTTTTCCTGACGTAACGTACAACAACATGACACTTATGACAGCACTTTAAATTATTCAGTTTCACCATTAGCAGGTCGTGTTGAACCGGGTCCGTAACAAGCATCCTCCAATGCAAGAGGGTTAATTGGAGTGCCAGTTCAGTTTGAAGAGCCACATACTTGACCTGAAGAGTGTGGGGGGGGATGCAGAAACGAACAAGGGGTAAATTATACATTACCTGATGGTGTATAAATAGCTAACGATATAGTCAGTGCTTAATTTGTAAATTAATAATTGCTGGATCAAAAACAGCAATTAAAAGGTGTGACAGATGCTGAACATACAACTTCAGTTTTCCCAGAAACATACAATGACAACTATAAGAGCATAATTTACAAGTTTCTGCAAAGCTCTAACTACAGCCTATTATCCAGTCATGTATATAGCCATGTTGAGACAAAATATCATTCAGTTGATCAGTGATAGTCTCTCTCACCGACAACATTGTTGCCTCTTTCATTAGCTATATTGATTTCTGACTGATCTAAAAGCCGTTGCTTGTGTCTCCTGCTATCCTGATTAGTAGTAGAAGAATTGTCCAGGGGTGCAGATCCATCTTCTCAGGATCTCTTTTGATCAGAAACACCATCAGCTTTACTCGTGGATATAAAAAAATGAAAATATGTCTTAAGCGATATTAAAATGAGTTATAAACACTCTCTCCAAACTTTCCGCAGCTTCAGCAGGATCTAGCTCAAATTAAGCACTGGACATGGTGCTTCTGTCATTACAAACGCTTTACATATCATTATAGTTCAGCTCTTTACACACATATACATATATATATATATATATATATATATATATATATATATATATATATATATATATATATATATAAATAAAATGAAGAGTTCAGATGCAAAAGCCTCTAAGTGCCATCTAAAATTTTCTTCTAAAATTATAATTTTTATGAAGCTCGTATATTTAAGTTCAGTAATTTCACTTAAAAGCCAATGAAAATTACCTATTAATTGTCATTTAAGTGAAATTACTGAACTTAAATATACGAGCTTGATAAAAATGATCATTCTAGAAGAAAATTTCTTAGAGCCTTTTGCATCTGAACTCTTCATATATATATATATATATATATATATATATATACACACTGTATATGTATGTATTTATATATTTATACTCTTTATTATATAATTATATACTCTTTTATATATAGTGTATAAATTAAAATAACATTAAAATAAAATGCAAGGTAATTATCCATACGCTCAGGCACACAAAACTTTACACTGCTTCTTTTTTTTTCTGTTAGGTCTTTGATTAACATCAGCTTGACGTCCCAAGCTGGGGGAATTATCATATTAATAAAATATCAGAAGAAATACAGGAAGATAAGAAGGAAGGAAAGGGAGCAAAAGAGAGTGAGGGGTAGAAAATGGGTAATGGGTAAAGAAAAAAAGAGGAGCCACTAAGTGAGGATGAAATAATAAAAGGAAGTCAGCATGCTTCAAGACATGTGACTGAACAAAAATGAAGGTGAGCAAGAAGAGGAAAAACTACAGCATGTAAATGTGTGTGTGTTTTCAAGCTGGGGTGTGGGAATGCATCATGTGAGTCCATGGGGTTGGAGAAACAAGGTAGGTGAAAAAAAAAGATCTGAGAGAAACATTAAAAATGAAAGCGTATGAAATTCGGTCAGAAGATGCAGGGGACTGGTGGAATTCATTTAGTCATTTCCAGTGCCAGAAACACAATCATTCTTTTAACCAATTAAAGACATTGTAAAGACATTAACATTTACATTACATTTCTATTTCTATTTCATTTTTCTATTCCTATTTCTATTTCTATCTATTTATCAAATAATTATTAAATATATGCATCACGGTTTCCACAAAAATATTACACAGCACAATTCTTGAGGACCAAATCATCATATTAGAATGATTTCTGAAGGGTCATGTGACACTGAAGACTGGCGTAATGATGCTGAAAATTCAGTTTTGACATCACAGGAATAAATTACATTTTAAAATATATTGAAATAGAAAACAGATATTTTAAATTGTAAATACATTTTAATTGAACTGTATTTTTGATTAAGAGTGCATTAGAAGCATTATATATATATATATATATATATATATATATATATATATATATATATATATATATATATATATATTATTTATTTATTTATTAAAGACAAATCTTACCGACCCAAAACTTTTGATCAGTATTGTCCGGTATTTTTCTTTTCCCATTAAAGAAAATACATCACTTACTCACTGTTATGTCATTCCAAACTTGTTTTTGTCTATAAAATAAAAGTCACTGAGGGTTCAAAATAACACTTAACCTTAAGTACTTTCATTCTATCCAAAAAGGAAAGCAAGTCATAAGGTTTGGTAAAAAAGGCTCATCTAGAGCACTGCTCTTTCTTTCTCTTTGCTTTCAGCAGTGTTACTCTACAAAAGCAGCACATAAAAGCATGGACACAGTAGGAGAGAATGAAATCCATGACACAGTACTCACACATTTCCACACATTCACACACACAGCAGGCATTTATGCATGAAACATGCACACACTAGAAAATTCACACTCTCAAACACAGTAACTGTACAATTGGTGTTAAATGCCATAAATGCCATGTGATTAATTCTTAACAATGCTGCATTTTTTTGTTTACACAAAATGCAACATAATTTAAATTAATCACATGGCATTTACGGCATTTAACATCAGTTGTTTAGAAACTGAGTGTGTGTGAGCAAATATGCCAGGTTTCAAATCGTCCACGTCAACCAACTACCATTGATATGAAAGCTAACAGATAGTTTTCTCTAGGTATTATATTATAATTAAATTTGAAATGATTGAGGTAAACTGATTGTGTAGACTGCAACATCTTTTTAAGACACTTCTCCAAGGCAAACACTTCACTGGCATTTTTCCCAGAGAAAATCTGTATGCGTTTAATTCAGGCAGGTCCTTGAGAACTACTATAAGGTGAGTGGATAACATCCATTTAATATGAGCCTGGGGACAAGCAAACAATCAAGCATTGCTGATATTGCGGAGGGGTGGTAGTGGCGCAATGGATAAGACACATGCCTTTGGTGTGAGAGACCCGGGTTCGAATCCACTGTGAGACACCAATGTGTCCCTGAGCAAGACACTTAACCCCTAGTTGCTCCAGAGGCGTGCGACCTCTGACATATATAGCAATTGTAAGTCGCTTTGGATAGAAGCGTCAGCTAAATGAATAAATGTAAATGTAAATGATACCTCTCACTTGTTTCTTTGACACATGTTCCTCTGTTATATTCTGAGTAAAAACATCAGCACAGCTAATGGCATGTTCTTGTAGTGCATGTTTGCACTGCATATGGGACCTGCGCTTCAGCACAGACCACAGATTAAAATGTCACCCTCCTCCCTCTTCCACGGTTTGAGAGCCAGGCTTAATGATGCCTGGAACCCTCCTTCGCCCAGAGCGCACCCTCTCTTCAACTCTCGCTCTACCCTCTTCTCTCTCTCTCTACCATAACAGCAGAGACAACAATGTCAAAGGCGTAATCGCAGTGTCAGAGTCATCCTAAGATCTGCATTATCTCAAACGGTCAGACTAATTACAGGACACAGTCTCATCTCCGCTACCAGATAATAAATAGAGCAGGAAGTGAAGGGGGGAGATGAAGCATCCAACTGACTTCAAGTATATAAGAAGTGGAGTCTCCTCCTCACAAAGATGTACAATTAATGATGTTAAAACTGCAAGGCAGACGATTTAATGGTTTTGCATAGTAGGAGGTACAGTATTATCTAGGATTTGTTCTTCTGGCATTTGGATTAAATTGGATTAGTTAAGTTTTACCTACTGAAAAAAGGGATAGTTCAACCAGAAACAACAACAACAAAAATCTGTCATTGTTTACTCACCCTCTTGTCGTTCAAAATCAGTACGCTGTTATTTTTTCATTACGCACATTACTCCGACCTGCAGTTACCCACACTTGGAAATTTTGAGGGATCTTAATGCAGGGTTTTTTTCTATACAATGATTATATGAAAAAAGCTGCACATTTTTTTGTGAATAATTGGTTCAATTTGAATCTGTTTCTCACAGAAAACAATCAAATGAACACTTTTATACAGCAATGAACGGTTTCCACAAAAATAAGTGAAGTGAAGGCCAAGTATGGTGAACCATCCTCAGAATTTGTCCTCTGCATTTTAACCCATCCAACTTGTACATACATTAAGAATAGTGAGTAGTGAACACACACTGCAAACTGTGGACACACACACCCTGAGCAGTGGGCAGCCATTCACTGCGGCACCTGGGGAGCGATTGGGGGTTAGGTGTCTTGCTTAAGGGGACTTCAGTCATGGGTATTAAGGGTGGAAAAGAGAGCTGTTCATTGACTCTCCCAACTACATTTTCCTGCCGTTATTGAGAATTGAACCCACAAGTCTCACTCTCTAACCATTAGGCCACAACTGCCCCCAGAGCAGCACAACTGTTTTCAACACTGATAATAATATATTAAAAATGTTTCTTGAGCAGCAAATCAGTATATTTGAATGATTTCTTGATTAGGATGATCATATTACACTAAAGACTGGAGTAATGGCTGCTGGAAATTCAACTTTACCAGGAATAAAGTACTTTATAACTATATAGAAATACTGTTTTACTGTATTTTTTATCAAATAAATGCAGTCTTTGTGAGTTTAAGAGACTTAATGTTACATTAATGTTAAAATTCAATGGAATTTATCATTATTTTATTATACAATATATAAACACACACACACAAAAAATACCCATTTACAAAGCTGTCAGAAATCAACAATAGCTTTCCTTCCATTCCATCCACCAAATTGTATGCGCATTTTGGGATATCGCATAAAAACGCTGGATGGAAATGCCAAGATGCGCATAAATTCTGCTGAAAAATGCACAAGTCATTTATCAAGTAGGATAAAAGAGCCACAGTCTCTTCCCTGATTGCAACTTCCATTTTTATTACTGATATTTTGTGGCAATTTCCCAGGAATTGAAAATGTTGTCCTCTTGAACACATGGGAGGGAAAGGCTGCTTTATTCGCAAAGGTTTTATGCGACATTCCGATTTTGTGCATAAATTAAATTCGAGACTTTAATCAGCTTTAAGCAGACTTTAAGCAGCCAACTGGATTTGGTTATTGACCGATGGTAATATCAACAAATCTGACAAATATTGTCTTATATATTGGTCAGTTGTTAGTATGAACTACTTTTATAGACTACCAAACTTTGTTTTTGGAACTTGACTGTCATATGAAAAATGTAAAATGTATTTTTTGGTTAAGTGTGTTATTGTTGAAAGCAGACCAGTTTTAACCAGGGTAGATATATGATGGGTATCTAGCCAAAATCAGCATGTCCGCAATATACCTTATACTAATAACTAGCCATTTTTTCATTTAAGATGGTCACCAGCGGGGTTTAAAAATTATTTAAATGTCGACCCAATGTTTCATGTGGCCAGTGCAAAAAAAAAAAAAAACCAAAGCTATATATGAAAATCTTCATAAATTCCCTGCTTTGATATTTAATATGAATATACAAGCTATTTTTAATATGCTGAAAGGAGGGTGACAACAGGGTTATGGATTTAGATCTTTGCTGGGAAACTATAAGCGTCTGAAATGCCAGCATTCTGCAGATTTATCCGGGGCCCAAAGATCAATGAGTCAGATTTCATCAGCCTGCAGTGTGCTGGATCAAAACACACTGAAAAGAGCCTCACTTCCCACTCGATGTCTCAGACTAGGCTTAAAGAAAGGCAGACTCTCTTCAGATACTGCAGGCATGAGAGAATATCTGGGATGCTTCCTTAAAAGGTCCCACATAGGTCAATGATTTTCTGTGTCTGTTTTAAGTGCCACAGAGATTATGTTGCACTGGACTTATGCAATATTGCCCCTTTTTGCTTCTTAGATGTTTTGTTGGAAAACAAGATGAAAATACAGATGTAAATGTTTTTTTGCAGTGTAATAACTTAATCCTTAAATGCATGAATGTTTCGCAAACCATTTTAACATATTCGGGTCTTTATCGACCCGGATCTTTATCTAACACGGATGGATCTCTACCTGTCGTGATAATATTTTTTTTCCCTGATATTAGAGTAACAACTACAGAAGAATAAAATAAAGCACATTTTGTTACCTTTTGGAGTTTGGAAGGATTCAGTTAGAGCAGATGTTTTACACTATCATCACTGTCCTCATCAGAGCTCATTTCCCAGTAAATTCAGCATCTGGCTCATATTCGCCATCTCAAACATATTCTCAAAACTATCATTTTCAACATCTTCAAAATCAATAGTTTGATCGCTGAAAGCTTTGTCACAAGATCTGCCATCAACTGACAGTGACAGTAATATTTGATTGCGTTCAGTGTTGCTCTGCAATAAATCACTGAGCCACTTCAAGTTTTGCTGATGATACTTCCCATTCTTTTGTTTTCTGCCGGCAGAAACTATGAGAGAAACGTCACTATATCATTGTGTATCAGACATTCCGACCTTGTGGAATAAAGGTGAATTGCACTTATTCAGTCATCGAAGATTAAATTATTGATGTGCAGAATTTTTTTTTATTACACTGTTACACACCTCAGGTCATTAGCGACCCTATACATTTTAACAAAAAAATGATGGGAAAACAGGCTTTCATTTATAATTGCATTGTCTTTTTTTTTGTTATATTGTTTATAGTGAAATTATTGAGGAATACTAAGAAGGCTTATGTCTAACTTTAAAAAATGAATGAGGAGGAGGGTAGTGAATGACTTCACGGTTCACTAAAGACCAGAGGTAAACGTTTAAGGGTTAAGGCCAATTCACTCCACACTGCCAGACGCGGACAATCATCAGATTACATTATGTCACTTCTCAGACATTCCACGACCCGACAAACGCCGATTCAACGTGTTCAATCGGTGAAAACTAGCTCTGGCAGACGCCGACAGGGGTAACGCACTAATCTGATGAAAACCCCATGAACTGTCAGTTGCCGTCTGTCGGTGCGGTCTGCGATGTGAATAGGCTTTTACAATGTGGAGGTTTTAAAAGTTTTCACACCACAGTTTAGTTTGCCAATGATTTTAAGACACGTCCGACTGCTTATTCCTCAATGACATTCTCATCTAATTCTGCTAACCCTATTTTCCATCTTGATGTTAAGGTTTCACACTACAAACAGCAAAGGAATAACAACTGGATCTCTGTATGTTGTGGACATTTTTTTAAGGTACGTGTCGACAAAAGACTCTAAAACTCTAAAGATTCACAAAATATATATGCATGTGTTTGTCTGTATGAGATGGCGTAGCATAGCCAGTGACTCAGCTTTTCAGCTCATGAATCAGAGTAAATAAATCATACAAACACTGTACAGACCAGGCTCTCCATGCTGACCCACTGGCCCTGAAAGCATTCAGCCTAAAAATGACTCAGACAAACTGTAATAAAAAAGAACAAAAATGAAAAAGACCAACGGGAAGAACCCATTGCATAAGCCATATGAAGTGATTCTAGGTAGATTTTTTTATTTTTATTGCTACACAACGAGGGGCCATTAGTTCGAACCTGAGAATGCGGGAGAAAACAACTATAAACGCACAACATGGCCAAGCTGAGAAGAATTTAAGAGTAGTGCAGGTTGAGAGCAGGATACTTCCTTTTCTTTAGCGTGTCAGAGTGGGCAGGGGGACTACTGATCCTGTGTGTATTCACAGAACATGGTCCACCTACAGATTTTGGTTTTTGAACAGCTCAGTGGTCATTAGGCACTGCGCCAGGATTCCAGTTTTGGATGGGCCAGACCAATTGTGGGTGGGCCTTAAATTAAAAACGTTATCAAATCACTGTTTAACCTAATAAAAATGCCTGACTAATATACTGTTATATTATCTGTGCTTACATAATAGAGATTTTAATAGCTTGATGCACTTTAAATATTTTGTTGCATTTTAAAAAGTTTCGGTGCATAGGACGGACCTATCCACGATCGCTCTCCTTGGTTCTGACCAAAGAAGAGCGCTTTGGAATCAATCATTCCTTTAACGCATCTCTCTATAGACCTAAGGCTTATAGCCTGTAAAAGTGGTCAGGAATCTAATATTTCCCCGAAACTTTAGTTCTGCTAGTATAACATGAAGGCGAATATTTCACAATTTTGTTTAATTGTTTTAAGTTTTCAACAATGCAGATCAACAACACTGCCCGACAGTTTCAATCAAATCCGTTCATAAGTGGCAATAGACCTGTTTGACGATTTCATACAACATTCATTTCTCTCGATTTCATTAACAACAGACTGACCTTGGCTTATTATACAGAGAAGATGCATTAAAATGGCTACTATGAGATAATAACTAATACAATAGGTTACCGCCAATTCGCGGTCATCCACGAAGATTAACAGCTACATCCGATCCCGAACCTCACTGCCAGCTGAATTTGCTCAGAAACATCAAAATTGAAATAACCAGCTTTTAAAAATTGTTTTGAAAACTCAACTGGTGCTAGGTGACGTCACCTCGCCCCATAGGATCCACAACGAGCCATAATTAGAGCTTGATTAAATAAATTCTTCGTTTATAGGGAGGACGTCTTAAGCTATGAAACTTTGAAAACTAAACATTTAGACTATTTTAGCACAAATTATGAGCTTATTTTATTTTTGAAGAAAAGTTTTGGGTGGGCCTGTTAAAAAATGGGTGGTCCTACGCCCGTCAGGCCCATAACCAGGCCCACCGTGCCTGGTGGTCATGATCCAGTGTCTGGAGAAAGAGCAGATTACCAGACACTGCCTTCACGTAGTCCAATAGATGTTCAATAGTAAGTCAGCACAAAGCGTGTGTGTTATTCCAATCTGTGTTGAAAATGACTAGCTTATGACATAAAAGCCATTTCTCTGTCAGGCGTCTAATCATAAAGTGACAGGGTTTTAAATTTGGCTTCGGCTGATAATTACTCTATAGCACAACACCTCTTTCTTTGCTCAAAATCACTATAATTTACAGCCTATAATAACAGTAACAACTGCCCCAGGCCAATGACTAATTCCTTTGCAAATGTGCGGTTTCTTTCTGCAGGGCACAGGTTCCACGTCTGAAGTCTGAATGCTTTCTGATTACTCCAGTGAAACTTGCTTTCATTTCATTCAGGGCAGTTTTATGGCCCCTTTATTTTGCTATAGAGACAAACCTTAGAGCAGTGGCTCTCAATTTTTTCTTTGGACTCCAAGACCCTCTATTGACTGACAACATTTGAAGACCATTTTGAAAAAAAAAATTATTACATGACTTTTCTAGTTTGTAATTACCGTCCAAGATCATGAGAACCGCGGTTAGTAAATAAAAATGGCCGCTGTTAAGGGAACTATTAAAATAAGAAATATGATTTCAAGTTACACCTTGATTGTTAGCTGTTTTAGTTTATTTTAAACCTTGTTTTGTCTTATTTTAAATTATTTGAAGCCACCTTGCGGCCTCCGTAGAAGTGTGCTGAGGCCCCCTAGGGGTTCCCGGTCCCCTGGTTGAGAAACACTGCCCTACAGCTAATCACCTAGAGACTTTCACCAATTAATTGATCAAAATTAATCAAAAAAGGTTAATATTTTCAGCATTCAGTAGATTAAATTTATATTGTTTATATTGGATTACTCAAAACTGTGTGTCTATTCATGCCGTTAACATGTTGTGTCTGCTTAGAAAGCTGTCTACCGTTCTCTGTTACATCGGTCATTTCTGCTCAGCATTCAAAGCCGTTTGCATAAATATACCTGCCCTGCATACTGAACAGCCGCTCGTTCAGGCTTATGACACACACACTGAGGTAAAGGAATGCCATCCCATTCACCACCTCATTCCGTGCCTGAATGCTGTATGTCAACGGCAGGATTTAGCAGACAAGGTCATTTCAATGTCATCTATCTACAAGGAATGAAAGTGCCAGAGTTTATCTGTTCAAATGCAACACTCACAATCCATTCTGCATGTGAACATTAAGAATGTAATGACTCACAGCATCCCTGAGGAACCAGGCCCAGACATTAGGGTGAGAAGGTGAACCACCTGCCATCTTGTGAATTATGACAGACGTGATACACATGAGAGCTAAACACACACTAGTTATGTAAGAATAGGTCTATAGGCAAGACTATTGATTGACCATCAATAAGGGGTTTTCATGAATAATAGTGAAAACATGCTGCTAAGTTGTCTTAAAATAACATGTTGATTTAATGCTTGTGGTGCCTATAGATCAATCTCTAGGTTACAATGCTGCAAGTCGGTTTTCTTATGACAATATAATTCACCGTGACACAGAAACACAGGCGCAGCACGAGTCAGTCACGGATAATTGACAGATAGAGTCAGTCTTGTGCCTACTTGCCTGTTGCAAGCGGTGAAGGACGCTGTCAATGCTTTGATCTACAGTTGGGACAGGCGAGAAGATTACTTTAATAGGCAGCCCTGCTAGAAAATCCATCTTAAACTGGTAGCTGGTCCAACAGCATGGGCTAGACCATCTTAGACCAGCAATAAAACAGCTTAAGGCAGTCAAGCAGACTTTTGGAATAAAATGGAAGTTTAAAATGGATTTTGCAACAGCATTCTCACATCTATGCATATTATTAGAGTTAATTTAGGGAAAAAAAGTTTTTTCTACACTCAAGAGTTAATAATAAAATGAATTACTGAATAAATATATGAATTAAGTTGTGGGACCCTTTATTTAAAGGGATAGCTCACCCAAAAATCTAAATTCTGTTTTTCAAAACCTGCATGATTTTCTTTTCTTTAGCTGAACACAAAAAGATCAATTCTGAAGATTTTCTTTGCCTGTCTTGGTAACTGAATATGTCAAGGATGCAAAAGCACCGTAGTATCATCAAAATACTATTAAATAAAATAAACAACAAACAAAATTATTATACACTATAAATCTTTACAAACCCATAAAAGTAGTAATGATTCAATGGAAAGATTCAACACAAACGAATCTTTCATGAATTCTTCTCTGCTCTAGAAGACTTTTATTATTCTTTTATGAACATATGATTTTTTTATGAGGCTAGACATATTCAGTCACCAGCCTTTGCATTTAAAGATATACTTCAGATGTTTCCCCCCTGTGAAATATGGTCATACGGGTCTGGAACAACATGAGGGAAAGTAAATAATGACAGAAACGTCATTTTGGGTGAATTAGCCTACCATTAACTGTTCACATGATAACATTAACCAATACACTCGTTTTCGTGACATCTATCTTCAAAATGACCCGTCTGATCAAACAAATATCACGGCTGACCTTTCTTTTCGCACATGAATGAGAATCCAGATCCCCGTTTTGTAAGTTCAGTGGCAATGCGCGCAGAGCTCTGAATACACACGTACGAATGCAGAGCTGAGCTGATGGGCTTCATGCAGTGCATGACCCAAAACGAGTTGACAAAAGCAGACACTCACCTAACTTTGGCTGCCACCGAAGAAATCGCATCATTTCTCAGATTCTTCCTTTTGGACGCTGCAGTTCCCATGCTGGCATGGAAACAACGCTTGCAAGAAAACAGCACATTCCAGATGTCAAAGCATTGAAGAAAACGCGTGGAAAACGGGATGGAACAGGTTGCTTTAAGAATGCGGATCCTATGGCGTTCACATAAAGGACTGTTTATATCATAACGCAAAATTTGAAGATGATGCGGGACAGAGGATGCTGCCGTCTCCTCTTGCTGGGGTCAACTAGTTAAAGAAAAAACACACGCACGAGCACGTCCCTCCCCTCCTCTCTCTCTCTCTCTCTCTCTCCCTCTCCTCATTGAAATGAGAAAGACACGATGGCTTGAAGAGTGTTTATGGTAGTGTGTGAGGGTCCAGGCAGGAAACCCAGTGGGACCATATATGGAGCGACCACTCCTCCAATTCCACCCACTCGTCCAGCGCTAAATGCCAGGTACAGAATGAGCTGGAATACCGCACTTCTCATATAATGTTACCTGAATCATAACACTTAAAGGGCATTGCTCTATAGTTAAATAATGGTGCAATTCTTACTGTGCGTAATCTATATCTATGGAATATTTAAATGCCCGTCCATATCTATCTATCTATCTATCTATCTATCTATCTATCTATCTATCTATCTATCTATCTATCTATCTATCCCGTCTGTCCGTCCATATCTATCTATCAAATATTCCTGTCCATCCATATCTATCTATGTACTATTTCTATCTGGATCCATCCATCCATCCATCTTTGTCAGACAACCTAAAAATGCTGTGCTATAGCATTTAAATTTTGTATATATACAAAACCTAATTTTATATATACTGTATATAAAAAAATCGTATTCAATATTATTGTATTAGGTTACACATATCAGGTAGAAATAGATAATTGATTATAAAAAAAATAAATAAAAAAAACGTTTGCATGTAAGCTACCTTATAATGGTTTCGGACATTATGAATGTGACTGTAGCGCCATGCACACTCACACAGGCACATGCACAAACAGGTCTGGAGTGCAGCAGTGTGCCCTTGCTCCACAATAGCATGTTAACCGTCTGCTGTAGCCTCACTGTAACAGACAACAAACAAATCATCCCTCTGCTGTAGGATGGCTACGCAAGCAAGTGCATAAAAACACGGGCTTTAGTGTAGCAGCATCAGTAGAATGAAGATCCAAACTAAATATGCATTAGTGACACTACTGTATGAACTCGGTCAAGTCATCTGAAGAGGTCACAAAACCTGATTCTTCCGTTTCATGTTTCTGTCCTAGGCAAACACATGGGGTATCTATCTGTGTCATACAGGGAGACAGGAAAGAAACAGAAGTCAGATGGATTTAAGAACAATATATTACAGAGCTTCTGGGTTTTTCCCGTGGCCAATGCCGTTTTTTAAAGCAAATAATCCGTAGCTCTGGGCTGCGAGTGTGCGTGGTGGGACTGCCGATGAAGGGAGGAAAAGCAGAAATGAAATTGACAAAATGCCCTTTCTTTAACACAGCACCAAGAAGTGCAGCACTGTGTACAACATGTTCTGGCGATAAAGCCGATAGAATTTGTTAATTATCCCCACACAGACGGCACTGGATGTTCACATCATGCACAGCTAAGCGTTACAGATTAATTATTTAGAAAATGTTTTAAGAACAATTCCCCACCTCTGCATAATAGACTTATTTTCCAACTAAATGAAACACATTGGCAACATTGTGAATGCTGAAGTTATGGCATGAAATGTCCTCTGAGAAGACAAATATTAAATGAAGTGTAAAAAAACACTCAGCACCCGATGCTCGCACACAAAATGAGCTTTTGTGTCTTATTCTTTTAGATGATGATGATTAAGAGGGAATGGTGAAACACTATGTTCCTCCGGACAGGATGCCCTCATCCGTTTGAACTCGGGACAAAGTCTCTATTTTTCTCTCGCACACAAACCTGGATTTCTGGAGGGGGGGCACTGCTGTTCCCATCACTCACTGTGTGTTCCAACACAAATAACCTAACAAGGTCAGCCAAAACACTCGCATTCCATTACTCCACTGGCTCATTGTGTGCCAGAGCCCCAGCAACACATTTGTGTTTTGACAGTCGCTAATAATGGCATGTGAAACCTCATAAACTCGCACTGACACAAGCAAGAAGAGCCATCCTTAAAACTCGTTATGATAATTGCAACAGGGAGACCCTTAATCTTTGTCACTTAACATAATTTGAAACTTAATTTGAATAATGCAATAATTGGTAATCATGTAGGTACACCAGGCAAGTGTGTAATTCCGATTATAGCGTTTCAGCAAATGTCCTAGAGAAATAAGTACATATCTGATGAAAATATACATTATTTCCACATAGTACACAATTTTTGTTCAAGTCGTTTAAATAATTTTAATGTAAAATTCACATATGTAACACAAAACACAAATATTTACACTATTATCCCATATAAAATGACACCCTACATTGGTTTCACAGTAAAAGTCTGCATGCATTATTGCACACTAAATAAATATTCAAAGGTTTAATACAATGTGTCAATTACAACAAAAATGTATTGCCTATTATCTATTTATTATAGATGTATTGCCACTTTATTTTCTCTCCTTTTCTATGGCCAAATCTGCACACTTTAATTTCAGACAGAAGACAGAAGATGTCAACAATATGCGTGTTAATATTACTTTAATTTGAAAAAAAATGGCTTACTAACCTTTTCTGTGTAAAGCTTCATCTAATTTTACATCTTCATTTGCCATGACAATGTAATTCCTAAAACAACCTTAACAATTACAACTTTACAGCTAAAATAATATACAAGTTTTGACAGAAGAATCAATGTTTATTTATAACATTATAACAATCTCCCAAAAGTTGCCCCATTTACTTTCATGGTAAGTGCTTGATCTTAAACTTCATTTTTTCATCTTTATTTTTACTTTTTTTACTTTTAAGAAAACTGGGAAAGAGTCAAAATAATTTTTGTGATAATCAACATTATACCACATTATGGGCTTAACTTCAGCTTAACAACCTGCTAAATGAACAAATGTAAATGTGAGAGACTACTTTTAGGCCCTATCCCAAATGGCACACTTCATATGCACTTACGGTCTAGTGGACTAAGGTTTCAGAAGGGTGCTCTTGATGCCCCCTTTGCGGTTGATGTGCCCACTTTTGCCGAGCCTGCACTGAAGCGACCCGACAGTCAAAGCAGCATTACATCACAAAAGTGCTGATGTGTAAGAAGACCACGAGTGTTTAGGGTGCTATTTGGGACAGAGCCTTACAAATTGGGTCTGCAGTAGTATGGGGAGAGACAATGAAACACTGATAAGTCTGGGTAGCAATGTAGGTCAGCTCACATTGCTTTAGATTCAACATTACTCCTAGCCCTGCCAGTAATGAAAAGGTAGTGATGCAGAAGATTTTTTTTTAAACAAATCCTTTTACTGTAAAGTAAGTGATTATTTTGAGACAGGAAGTCAAACATGCTTTATCATCCTCCAGATGACACCACTGTGAGGAGGCAGCGGTGTATTTAGAAACCCTGGATGTACACATCATTAAACAGATAATTACAGCGCAGATCCCCCCCCCCCCCCCGGATACCTTTTGAGTCATACGCACACACCCCCAGACTCTCCACCTCTCCTCTGAAACCTGTCACTACAGACCATCTTTAGTCACAAGGGATGACGGAAACGGAAGGACCACAGATTTTAACAACATCATGCCATGGCTTTGCAAACATCTTAATGGATCATTACAACACGGTTGTTATTTATGGTTTAGTGCTGTTTGCTTGCAGAGTTGCAGTTATTTATAACCCTATTAAAAGTAATGGTTGACCCCAAAATAAAACTGTCGTCACTAACTGCTGTTCCTACCCTGTACTATTTTCTGTCGTCCTTGAAACACAAAGGTTAGGCAGAATTTCAAAGCTGCTTTTGCCCATTCAGTTAAAAACTGAATGATGATGTTCACCGCATGAATAAGTTTCCGCCACAGAATAAAAAATAAAAAAGTAATTGCAGCTTTTTATCTCACAATTCTGACTTTTTTTCTTGTAATTGAGAGTCATAGATTCAGAATTGTGGGATATAAACTCTATAACTACAAAAATTGTAATATAAATAAATATAAACTATAAAAACTGATGCACCTCTTGATCAATAGGTGCATACATTTTTGGTCAAGATCTTGTATTGACAACGCAAGAGACAAGCACTCTGTAAAGTCTGCTCCAGCACATCCCAAAGACTATGAATTTAAGGTCTGGACTCAGAGATGCCAATTCATGTGTGGAAATGATTCTTCATGCTCCCTCCCAACCGTTCTTTCACAATTTGAGCCTGATGAATCTTGACATTGTCATCCTGGAATATGGCCAAGATTTGTCTTCCTACATGGTTGTTTAAGAAACGAAAAGCTACACACTCCATCAATTAGGGTTAGAAGAACTGTTGCCAAACATATAACATGCTAGAAACATAATAATCACTGCAATAATGATCCAATCATAGAGTCTTAAGCATTTGCCTATTTAAATCCAGACCTTTTTTTTGGCCCGACAGTGTATATAGCCTATGCTTATATTGCTTATATGTTATATGCTTATAAAAAGCAACCAAAGCTGTATCTACAGATATATATTTTCACTTGATAAATATCAAGACTTGAGGATAGGCTATTTTAATAAACTAGCAACCACGTAAAAATGGCCTAGGACAACGGCCACCCAGTACACCCTACCAACCACTTAATATGGTCAAGCAATCTCTTGCATTTTTCTAGAAAAATGTGAAAATACAAGATTTAAAATTGTTCTTTATTAAGCATAGTAATCAGGTGACCGTTTAGAAAACTTTACCATAACAACTCCATGCCCTTTTGCTAAGTAGTGAGCCGTATGGATAATGAAAACAAAGAACCTTCCAGACAGCAGTACAATGACTACTTCAGAGAAGGTCAAACGCTCACATTTACAAAACTCCACCAGGCTGATTCAGACTGACAAACGAACAAAAGGCAAATTACGTAAATGCTCACATACTCGCACACATACCCCAGCTACAACAGCCCCGTCTAGTCAATATCATTAAGAATATTGCTACAGTTATGGGGATTTTTTTTATACAGGTCAGTTATGCTAAATGACCAAATTGCCACTGTCATTCTCCTTGGCCACAGAGGGCGAATATGACTTCTCTGTTGGCATGCCTTCTCTTTTCTTTCAGAGCACACTTATAGTGGCCCCAAAAAGTATTTGAACACTTTAGCCAAACTTAAAATCTATGAACATAAAAAGTTTTATGGGAAGTCAGTGTTACGTTAAATATAAGTCCTGTCAGGCTTAGGTCAAAGTTTAAAATGTTTACCTTAGGCATGAGAAGTGACAACAATGATCAATCCTGAAAACAAAATTGAAATCCAATCCACAATCTACAACAATACACAAACATGCCAAAATGTACCTCGTTTTTCATTTCCACGATTGGTTATAGTATCAGTACCCTGCAGTCAGATCCCACTACCCAGTACCAATTTATTTCAACACGAGTCCCTGTTTCAAAAGGTACCCTCAGTCTTCATAGTCCTCCTCCAAACCTAGACATTGTGGCAAGGACTGTTGGGTTACAGTTCGCTGTGAATTTTGAACTAATCTTGGATCAGCAAAAAGCAATGCATAAAATGACTACATTCTTGTGGACTGAGCAATTGCTACAAGACTGCAACCTTCATGACAACACACAACACTTTCCCTTAACAATGCTTTCTTCCTTTCAAAATGAATGTCTGTATTCTTCTTTTCAGAGCAGGTAGACAGGGACACCCCACACAGTTCTTACAATAACTATTCCGATCACTGCCAAACATGTCCAGTATTGTATGTGTTAATCTTCACAAGTGTCTGAGGCTCATGGCCTCTTCTGAATAACTCAAGCAATGTCATCAGTGCTGCAGCTCCGGGACGGGCACCATTAGTGCCTGCCGGATTATCCTGCCAGAGAGAGGGAGCCCTCGCACCGTACGTGAGACTCATGCCTATCAGCTCCTTGTTTCACCTTGGCACATACTGCAGTACTGAGCACTATAGTAGGGTGACGAACAGTGTCATGATTTGTGTGTTTGATTCACATGTGAATATTCGCACTGGCTGCTGCCTGTATCTCACCCTGACATGAGGCTCTGAGAGAATGATGCATGTTGCAGGGAGATTATTGCTTTACACTCTCTCACCCTCGCCTGCTGTTGGCTGCGACCACGTGGCCTGATTCCTACCACGGAGGGAGGGAAATGGGAAGGAACAGCTGGGAGGGAGAGAGGGAACAATAGAACAGAGGTGGATACATGAAAGTATGTGGGAGACAGATGGAGAGGGGTACAGGCAAGGTGTTCAATACTAATGTACATGTATTGTAATTGCATACAGTTTTATGAATTATGCATTCTCTGCTGTAATAATTCTATATAAAAAGCCAGGTAATAATAATGGGACTAATGACTAATTGGCTCATCCTCAGAAGTCCACACACTCGTGGTCCAACAGATAAATAGAGCATGCAAGCACGGGAACAGGTGCACTACTTTAAGCACTTCAGAGGAAGATCTAGTTGCTTGATTTGAGAGGTTTGCAAGGTCCATGGCAAAACATTTTGATATATAAATATCCTGGAACACAACCATATTCTGTTATGTCTGATTTGATAGTTACCCGGAGCTGAATCATGGAGCAAACCAGAGTGATTAGTGCCCTGGAGCCTTGGACTGCCTGGGGCCTCCAAAACCTCAGGGCATAGGAGATTTCCAAGACTTCCAAAACAAGGTGGATACCAGGATTCCTGGCACATACACTTTCATGAACTCCAAAATGTGTACCAAAGGGTCTTGTGGAACCATGATCTTGTCCTGGAAAAGAAGGAAAACTGTGATTGGTCGATGTAAATATCAGTCAGATGGGTTATTTCTTGTTGAAGTGGGTAAAATAAGTTGAATTGTCAACTAGACATAAGGGTAAATATTACTACTCTAAGTTATGCACCTTTTAGATGCAAGTAAGGTACAAATTTGTCTTTTAAATGTAAATGTTTCACCATTGTACCCCTAATGGTGAAAATGTAGACAAGGGTATCCTGTCCTACAGAGTTTACCTCTAACCTTAGACACTTGAATGTGCAATTCAAGATCTTCAGAATTACGAGGCATGCAAAAACTGACATACTTGCTCTAAAGCAGGGGTAGCCAACCCTGCTCTTAGAGGGCTATCAACCCACAGAGTTTATATCCAGCCCTAATTAAATACTCTTGAGCCAGATAATCAAGATCTTCAGGATCACTTAGGCCCTGTTTACACCTGGTATTAAGAAGCGTTTTCGTCAATCGATCATGAGGGGACTGCTCCAAGAGGGCTACCATCCTGCAGAGTTTACATCCGGTCCTAGTTAAACACCTGAACCAGCTAATCAAGATTTTAAGATCACTAAAGCCGTTTACACCTAGAATGCTAGAAGCATTTTTGTCAATCCAATCACAAGTGGACGATGTAAAATACAGGTGTAAATGGGATCTAAAATATTTTGAGCTTGTCCAATTTCAACCAATTCCAGAGGTAGTTGAAAACGCATTCGACTGGATTGCTTTCGTTGTGTCATGTGGTCGTATGCGTTTGAACAACCACAAGACATGGCCTACTCTCCGCCTACTGACCTTATATGTAAACATTATGGGAAGCGCGCTGATCAGATGGGATTTAAACTTCATCGGCTGAAGACCTACGTTTGGTTTGAAGATGAAAAATGTACCAAGCACAATGTTCTCTCCATTCCTGATTTCGAAAATGTGTCTTTCTTGTCTACCTGTGATCCGATCGACCAAATCGCATCTTAATACCAGGTGTAAACTGGGCCTTAGAAAATTTAAGGCAGGTGTGTTGGGGTAGATTGCAGATTGCTAAACTCTGCAGGAAGTTGGTCCATCGAAAGCTGGATTGGACATCCCTGCACTAGAGTATGTAGAATATGTAGGCTGCTCTGAACTTTGACCTCTCTGTCCTTTAGAGTTCACTATGCCTTTCTAACTCATCTTCAGTCACTATGTCTGCCTCATCTCTTGTTTTACAGTTCCCCATCAGAGCCCTGGAATGGGCTGGCACTCATTTGTCTAAATGTGACTTTGTGAGGTGAGGTAGGGCCGGGAGATGAGCATGCTGCCTCAGCCGAGCCCTGGGAATGAATGAAAGCCTGGCAGCTCTCCCGTATGCTGACAGATGAATTATTGAGCTCTGTTTACCAAAACAAGAAGCCTTGGGGTGCTCATTCAGGAGGAGACTGGGGGAAGGCAAAAAACATGCCTCAAAGCAAACAGCTGGA
This sequence comes from Leuciscus leuciscus, assembly GCF_965113295.1. NCBI lineage: Eukaryota > Metazoa > Chordata > Actinopteri > Cypriniformes > Leuciscidae > Leuciscus > Leuciscus leuciscus. The sequence goes on along the minus strand of NC_138740.1, from coordinate 28,741,166 downwards.
TTCTTGCTTGTTATACTTTTTCACTTACAAAGGCCCCAGAAAGTATCTGGACACTTAAACACCCTTAAAAATAAATTGCATTGCAAAATATGAGCAAAATATGAGCTATGATGTGTCATTTTCGTAAATAAATGCTATTTGGTTTGACGCATCTTGTTATGTAACATACAAACATACCTACAGACATCTAGGTACAGTACATGGTGAACGTCTCTTTCTAGTTTTCCTGCTCACACAAGGTTTTATGCACATAGAGCCAGCTGGGATCATAGTGTTCTTTTCATGTCCAGTTGTGTGGGTGTCTGTACTGTATGTGCAGAGGGGACTGTTCTCTTATTAAGAACAGTACAGTAGGTTGTGTTTTGTGTCCCATGCAGTCTACTGAGAAAGCAAACATTGTGCATTCATGGTGATGACCCGTATCCTTGTTAGGACACCAGAGCAAGTGGAGGGAAAAGATGCTGACAAATAAACAAATTACATCTGACTTCATGACTCATCTCTCAGCTAAAAGGGCAGAACTTACTCAACTACTACTTTCTTCATCCAGCCTCTCTGTTCTTTAACATGAGTGTAAAATCAGAAGAGTGGTTTGCTAAATAACAATGCTAGGCCTATGCTTTTTACAATGCGGTGCGCAATTTACATGTAAAGTGGCAATAAAATACTTGGACCCTTTCTCCCCGCCACCCAATAGAACGAGGGAATGTATTAATTAATTTGTGGCCACAATAAATATATTTTTTGTATGCATGTCATGTGCAGTAATTTCTCATTTCTCAGTAATTTCTTGTGTGCATGTGTTATTTTTTGCACCCCGCGGCTGCCGTAGAACTACGCTGTCATTTTTTAAATGACGCTGCACTACGTGCAAACGCTGCGTTGGTGCGCCAAATTAAAAAAAGAAAACAGTGTGTGAGAGGTTATTTTTGCTTCAGCGGAGCGCTCATTTTTTAAACTGAAGTTAATCAAATAAAGTTTGCGGTGCACCATGTCACAGAACAGACTATCTTGTTCATTGAGAATGCACGAAGCCGTGAATTAAACACCAAGAACATCGTGGATGAATTTGCCGAAAGAAAGGTGATAAAAGTGTTTTGAGGTCATAACATAGTATATTGTGCAGGGAACGGCATGAAAATAAGTCTTTATTTATCAATAATTTCCCCCTGTGTTAATAATTTGTGTGAAAAAGAATGAAAGTTGTTGGTATTTTACTGCAATAGTGGTCCTTTTAGCCTAAAAGTGCAGTGATTTTTTCCAAAAATGTAAATAGAGGTACGTTTTTCCAATAAGCATAGGTTGAATACATAGGGCCCTCAAACGCAGTATCAAGTATCAAACGCGAAACACAACTTTGTGGGCGATTCTCGGGCGCTGTTGCTATTATACTCTATGATTATACTGGCAGGATAAATGACTCTTGCGCCCGATGCAAATCTAAAATGGTTTGGTCTGAAGTAACGTTAGCTACATTACTCATAGGTGTGGTTTGGGCGTAACGTGAAATAAACCAATCAGAGCGTCATCTCACATTCCCTTTAAAAGCAGGCACACTTGTTCAATGGCGGCTTGCTATTATAACGGCGGATTTGCCAGGCGCACGCCAGGAGCGGTTCACAGCCGAGGAGACCAACGTTCTCGTCAGAGCCATAAAAGACAGAGAAGTGACATTGTATGGGGATGGGAGAAACCCACCCAAATAAGCTTCGGTTAAACAGGCGTATAATAATTTGGTTAAATGTGTAAGCTAGATTTATGCCTATTTTTTCCAGATCTTCATGGACACCACAATGATTTCCCTCATGTGGAATATTTTTCCTTGTATTTATGTATGGTTTGCAAAAATTTCAACTGCTGTGTCTGTGTAGATGAGAGAAGCAAAGTGTATGCGCGTTGTGCACACGCTACATTATGGCCAAGCATGCGCCCTTAAAATAGCATCTGAACGTGCCACTGAAAACGTGCCACTGACTTTAGACTAGGTTTTTCCTGGTCTGTGGCGGAATTGTTTTCTGAAACTGCAAAATAGCACCAGGGAACGTTTGCGCCGGAACACGTCTCCTCTTTTCGCTGAACCGCCCCCGGGAGCGCGAGTTCATTCCCTAATTTACCGACGTGTGTCTGTGGAGGGAAAAGTCTCCTGTACGTCGGGTGCAAATTCAAAATAGGAATGATACATGCATCGGTGTACAAAGTCAATTGCGCTGGGTGCAAGATAGCGTCTAAAACAAGCAATTTCAAGTCACCCTCTCTCACTGTTCTTTGATAAGACAGTGGAGATCAAAGGAGATCCTTTAGACGCTTAACAGTTTGCTACATAGGAATGCTATGCTAACTTATAGCTATATATAGTCTCTTATGCTCATCAAGCCTGCAGTTAAAAAACAAAACAAAACAAAAAACAGTAATATTATGAAATATTATTACAATTTAAAATAATGGTTCTCTTTTTTAATATATTTTTAAATGTAATTTATTTTTGTGATGCAAAGCTGAATTTTCATCAGCAAGTACTCCAGTCTTTGGTGTCTTATGATCCTTCAGAAATCATTCTAATATGATGATTTGATACTCAGTTATTATCAATGAGGGAAACAGTTGTGCTGTTTAATATATTTTTTTGGAATACTTTTTTCAGGATTCATTGATGAGTAAAACGTTAACAGCATTTATTCATAAAAACAGCATTTATTCAAAATAAAAACATTTCTAACAATATAAATCATTACCATCACCTTTTATCAATTTAACGCATCCTTGTTGAATTAAAGTACTAATTTCTTAAAAAAAAAATAGTTATTGTTCCCAAACTTTTGAACGGTAGTGTATATTGTTACAAAAGATTTCTATTCTAAATAAATACAGTTCTTTTTATTCATCAAATAATCCTGAAAAAAGTATCTCAGGTTATTAAAAAAATATTAAGCAGCACAACTGTTTCCAACATTGATCATAAATCATCATATTAGAATGATTTCTGAAGGATCATAATAAGACACCAAAGACTGGAGTACTTGCTGATGAAAATTCAGCTTTGCATCACAAAAATAAATTACATTTTAAAGTATATTAAAAAAGAGAACCATTATTTTAAATTGTAATAATATTTCATAATTTTACTGTTTTTTTGTTTTTTTTGTTGTTGTTGTTTTAACTGCAGGCTTGATGAGCATAAGAGACTTCTTTCAAAAACATTAAAAATAGTAACGTTTCCAAACTTTTGACTGGTACTGTATATATATATATATATATATATATATATATATATATATATAGCTTCTGTGTATATGTGTGTATATATGAACACACATAAAAGAAAGCTGAAAACAAGGATTGTACAACCAATCTTTTTCCCAAGTAGTCATTTAGCAGACGTTTTTTTTTCCTAAGCAAATTATAGTACTCCCAGTAGTACTCTTATGGCATTATAAATTATAGTAATTTTAAAGTACAGAAATAAATCCCTTAGATCAAATGCCTTGCTCAAGGACAGGGTGATTGTTGCTCTTATGGGAATTAAACACCTCGCTTTCCAATTGTCAGCCCTGACCTTTAGCCACTACTTTGAATATAGTGTAGAATAAAAGTGGGTGAATACATATTCATTTAAGATAAAAAAAAACATTGTCAATAGCTTTATTAGTAATATGCAATATCTAAGTGGTTAGAAATGTGGGCTGTAACCAAAAGTTTGTAGGATTCAACTCTAACAGGAGATTTATGAGCAATCATCACTGTTATGGCCTTGAGGAAGGCATTTAACCTCAGGTTAGTTCAGGGCAATTGCCCCTGTTGTAGGTTACTTAGGCTAAACAATAGCTAAATGTGATTTTGAATGGTGCTTTGTTCTTAATGTCACAAAATATGCAGTGCAATGACAACAGTATAAGTTCTGCACAGTGATTTTTTCATACGCAACAAATATTAACATGCAACAAAATCCGATGACATAATTTGTGCTGATTAGCACATAATTCTGCAGCCCAGATGTGTCCAGAAACCATCTAATGATGCAAAATGAAGTTGACAAAAAAGTACAGTCAATTCAAAATGTCCAAGAACAACAAATTGTCTAGTCTGTGACAGAACAACCTCACACATTGATTTTATCTATCTGCCTTGAGGGCCTCAGCTCCTGACGTCAACACCTCTCAATAAACTGGAGCGAGAGATGCATCTTCAATGCTACAGGCCAGCGAATAAAGTCTTTTTTTTTTGTGCAAACCCAGAGTAGGAGAGGATTGGCAGTAATAAATTGCTGCCTCTTTCTGAATGAGTTCAGGTATGGCACATCCACTTCAGTACACCACAGGGAGATTGAAAGAGAAAGATCCGGCCACCGCAGAGTTAGGAAGACAATGTGATGGGAAAACAACCTCAAGAAATAGATAGAGGTGTATAGATAGAGAAACAGAGACAGTGGAAACCGAAAAAAAAAAACTTTAAAAAACAAGTGGTAATAATTGTTCAATCAATACTGTAAAAGGGTCTTAAAGAGGTCATATCATACATACATATACACAACACACTATGTGTGTGTGTGTGTGTGTGTGTGTGTGTGTGTGTGTGTGTGTGTGTGTGTGTGTGTGTGTGTGTGTGTGTGTGTGTGTGTGTGTGTGCGTGTGTGTGTGCGTGTATATATGTATGTATGATATGACCTCTTTAAGGCCCTTTTATGGTATTGATTGAACATTTATTACCGCAGTATACACACATACACACACACACACAATATGGTCGCACTTTAGTTTAGGGTCCAATTCTCATTTTTAACTAACTGTTAACTACAACTTTTGCCTCAATAAACTCCTAATTATTGCTTATTAATGGTTAGTAAGGTAGTTGTCAAGTTTAGGTATTGGAATAAGGCATGCAGAATAAGGCATTAATATGTGCTTAAGTACTAATAAACAGCCAATATCCTAGTAATATGCATGCTAATAAGCAACTAGTTTGCATAAGTGGTTAGAAATGTGGGCTGTAACCAAAAGTTTGTAGGATTCAACTCTAACAGGAGATTTATGAGCAATCATCACTGTTATGGCCTTGAGGAAGGCATTTAACCTCAGGTTAGTTCAGGGCAATTGCCCCTGTTGTAGGTTACTTAGGCTAAACAATATCTGCCTTGTGGACTATGTACACAAGAAAGCAAGACAGCGTTTAAGTCTACTTAGGAAGTTGCGAAACTTCGACATCGAAAGGAGGATCTTAACTATCGTATATAGATCGATGATTGAAAGCATTTTAACTTATAACATTGTTTCATGGTATGGTAATTTAACAATGAAACAGAAGAATAAATTAACACGAGTAATTAACGAAGCGAATAAGATTATCGGCCATAAACAGAGCACATTGCAAGAATTATTCTCTCATTTTCTAGAGAAAAGGGCGTTTGTGGTTTATTCAGACCAGACTCATCCCCTCCACTCCTGTTTTGAGGTCCTTCCGTCGGGGCGTAGGCTACGCGTACCGTATGCCAAAAATAACATTTTTAAAAGATAATTTGTCCCATTGGCAGTGACTGTTTTAAATCAGATTCTCAATTAGGTTTGTTATTGTGAATATGCACATATTGTATCAATTTAACTGAATCATGTATTTATTAATTATTATGCATGTATTATGTGTTTTATTACGTGGTGTGTAATGTGGTTGTATGTTGTTGAAGCCAGTGTCAAAGATGAATTTCTGACCAGTAAATCTGAACAGACAATAAAGATAAACATAAACATAAACATAAACATAAACATAGTTAATAGTGAGAATTGAACCCTAATCTAAAGGGTTAATCATAATATATATGAACACCAGGGCCCACAGGTCCCAGCTTTACATAAGAAGGTTTGACTCTCACCTACGAACTGCAGTTTGGGAAAAACATAGGGAAGATAAAATGGTTCTCAGCTTTTAAAGATCTTTTTTTGTGTGTGAAAATACTGCATTATGTCTTGACTAAAAAATAAGGCCCCATTCTATCACTTCGTGTTCATTTCTGCACAGGGAGAAAAGGGAACATCCATAGAAGGGAACATCCCCACATGGGACCGTGATCCTGCCCGGCTTAGCGTTAGTTCCTGATAAGAATGATAACATCGTCTTCTTCTGTTGTTTAGGAATAACTGAATCTACTTCACTGCACTGGGATTTAAAAGTCTGAGACACTTGAGAACATTACTCGTTTAATTTGATACAATATTTTTAACTGTCATTTATATTATGAGCATAACATTTGAGTGAAAAGTTTATTTGAAAAGTCACGAGTATTATTATTCAAATAGTTTTCTAAGTTTTAAATTTGTGAAAATCCTAAAAGTTTTTTTATTATTATATGAAATAAATAAATAAATAAATAGCATTTACATAAGGATTCTTGATCTAACTAGACACAGTGAGAACAAAAATAAATAAATACATGTATACATACATATCAACATATCAGTATAACAAAATTTGAGTGAAATGTTTGTTTGAAAATACATTATTATTATTTGATTAGTGACAAAAAACCCAAAATATTAAACTATTCTTTCACTATTGTTTCATTTTTGTCACTGTTTTAGCCTGTACCTTTCAATTTTCTAGTATTATATTTGGATAAAAGTGTCTGCTATGAATGCTGCAGTTTTGGGAAAGACACAAACAAATAAAACACATTTATAATCGAGAGTGAGAGCAATGAAGAGAGGTGGCAAAATTGCAAGGTAAAGAAATTTCAGAATATTACCCAATATGTAGCCAAACTGTGTTTACTCACATAATAATAAATCACTCATAATCACATCTGTCACGACTCCCACCAAGGACCCGGGCTGGCTTCTTCACTCTCTCTCCTACACTGCAGCTGTGGAGAAGATGAGCAAGCTAGACAGATGAATATTAACATTAATGCAACGTAAATTATGGACAAATGAATGCATATACACCTGTGCCAGGATCGCAGCATTTCAGATTGAAAAAACAGCCAAATTGATAATGAATATTTTATATCGTCATAAAAGAATCAGGTCAGAATTGGTTATGAAATGTGTGCTAACAATGAAGACCATTTTTGTCAAAGAAAAGATCTGGTTTGGTATTTTTGTACTAAAAATAGCAGTTTCCCTCATCTCACATTGTGTGTGGGGTGCGTTGTGTGTGTCTGTCTGCGTTAGTGGCCACGTGTGTAGTGGATCTGTTTTTAGAAGCTGCATGCGCAGGGTGACGCACTTTCACAAGAGGTGAGTTCCCACCTTTCACAACACATAAAAATAGTCCCAAACCTACAAAAATAGAGCAACCGGCTGATTTAATCTCCAGATGCGCACAGACCTGCTGCATCTCCAACCTTTAGAGCGAGATCAATCAACTCCATCCCTGGACACACACACACACACACACACACACACACACACACACACACACACACACACACACACACACACACACACACACACACACACACATACAGTCGTGACTAATCTCAGAGGAGAGCAGAGACAAACAGAAGCAGAGAAAGAGAGATGAAGAGCAGAACTCATAATCCCTGCCTCAAACAACGTACGGATCAATGCAACCTCATGGGTCTAAAAGATTTCTGAAAATATTACCATTTTTTATTAAAGCAAAAGTTTCTGCAGCTGTATTTGGTATGTCTTTCTTAATTTTAAGGTATGTTTTATAATGACATTTCTTGTACAAAAAAAGTGCTATGGTGGCACGGTATTAGATTCCAATACTATGGTATTTTGATATAATGATACTGAATGATTACCATAATCATCGACAAGGTACTCTAAGGTAATTCAAAAGAATACAATTACCTTGGTGCATGTCCAAAAATATGCTACCATGGTATCCCGTTCAAAAAATGGTAATACCATTGTGCTGCAAGGCTGCACTTTAATATTTGGAAGTTTAATTTTATCCTTTCCACATCAGTGTAGTTATTTTATATATATATTATATAGTATTTATTAATTTAAAATACCTTTTATTTTTATATTTTAAGTTACGTTTTCATTTTCATTTTAGTTTAAATTTCCCCAATTATGCTATTTTAAAGGTTCCTAATTTTGTTTTGGAGTCTCCTAAAGCTTGTTTCTGCAACAGAATAAAATAGATTTTTGCGACTTCTCACAAATTCTGACTTTTATTCTCTCGCAATTGCGAGTTATATAGTCAGAATTCTGAGAAAAGAAGTCTGAATTGCAAGAAAAAAAGTCTGAATTGAGAGATAAAAAGATATTTACCTTTTTAATTTTTTTATATTTAGTCGCAGAAACAAGATTACATAGGTTCACATGCATCCAAGGTCAAAAAACACTTCTCATAATATTCATTGCTTATCACCTCATTTCTCTCAGAGTCTGAAAACTGTTTTTTAAGATTCAGTCTCTCTAAACCCCTCCTTTCCGTGAGTCTACTCTGCTCTGATTGGTCAGAGGGCCCAGTCGGCTGTGATTGGTCTATCACTTACAGTGTGTGTTGGAAACTAAACGCCCATTACCATATGTGAATTTCAGCTCCAGAGGCTTCCTCAGCATTTGATACAGACAGGGATACGAACGATGGCATCAATGTCTCCATATCAATTCCAGCACAAGTCCTCATCCTTTTAAACTGCATGCAGTTGAATCGCAAACGCTGAAAACAGAGTCTTTTCGACATGTTAACAATAGCACTTTCCCAAGTCAAGGAGCCTCATTCATCAAGAACGAATTTCTGTGTAAATTATTTGTTAAACAATTATGCAAATTCAATGCCAATTTAAGCAAGAATGTTTTACAAACAATTTCCACAGATATTCGTTCAACTCATACACGCACATCTGCAGCAATTTTCTGTCCACTTCTGTCCATCAGTGTCGACACTGGGGGAGTAAGGAGATGCATTATCCTTTCTTTAATTTCTTTAATTTAATTGATTTAATTTAATTATAATTTAACTTATTTATCACAGCTCGAAGCTGCTACAGGACTGGACATGTTCTGCTCAAACCAAGAGTGCTCAAGAATGAAAGCAGAGGTTGCCACTCTTAGAACGAAAGGTCATGTGACACCAACACTTATTAACTAGTCTTCAAATTAGAGGAACGACTATAAAATTGTGGGTTTGATGGTTGATGTAAACTACAGGTCATCAAAATATGAAGATCAATGCAACAGCCAAAATTTACACCTTGTATTAACATCAGTTTTTGATCACAAGTGATCGCTAAATACAGATGTAGGCTAAATGGAGTCGGTGGTGATCCGATTGACAAACGCACCGGACTCCAAAACCACATTCAGATACATTTCGAAATACACGTGTGAACACTTCTATATTATCATTATTTAATTATTAGGTAACACTTTATACTTTATACTTTATTTTACAGTTCCCTTATTACACGTTATATGTAGTTACTATAGTAATTACTATGACAAGAAAGAAGCTAGCATGAATTAACGTTTTAACACAAGCATGCTAGCATGAATTAGCATGTTTTGCTAACATTTTTAACAGGTTGCTAACATGAATTAGCATGTTGCTAACATGTTCTAACACCTTGCTAACATCAATTAGCGTGTTGCTATCATGTTTTAACGCATTGCTACCATACATTTTCATGTTGCTAACATGATTTAGCATGTTGTTAGCATGAATTAACATGATGCTAGCACGTTGTCCTGTGATAATCATTTACCTTTGCTAGTGATAGACAGCTTAAATACTTTATAAGTCTTATTGTACAAAAGATTTGACCCCCTCATTGAAATTTTGAAACTTAGTAGTTTTGATTGTATGTTTAACAAAAATAGTATGTCGGATCAGTTAAAAAAGATAATAACCTGAGTAGGAACAGGTCTGAGGTCTGACCCGAGTTCAGTGGTTGCAGCTTGAAAGCCCTAGGAGGAGATATTGTTTACATTTTTGCTAAGAATAATAAGCTTTGTCAAGCCAACATAATGATTGTAACTAAGGAACAGTTCACTTGTTCAAGGTGTTTAATTTGTCCCTAGCACAGGAACACAAACAACCAAAGCAGCAGTTCTAACAAAATGAATATTAAATGTCAATAATAAATTGAGATGTTCAATAAATCAGACCTGGTAGTGAAAGAATACACATGAGAAAAGTCCATACAGGCAAGAAAAAAGAAAAAAAAAGGAAAATTAGTATGTCCATGGGCCACTAGCAAAAAAGGAACCTTTATGTAGCTGTCACACTTTCCAACAAGAATGAATCACTGTACCTACATAGAGATGAGCAAGCAATTAATAGAGCAGAAATAAGAATAGAAATGTGTGAATGTGTGTTTGACTATGAGAGAGAAAGACTGAGCTATGGCCCCAACTGCCCCATTTTAGTAACAAACAATTTTGCATACAAAGTGTCCAATCTAGCAGTAAATCCCATCAGGGGTGCGAGAGCCCCTACAGTGACGCTGTTTCTAAAAGAAGAAGAAAAGCCATGATATCAACAACAGGCAGAAGGCTAATCTGGAACATTCCGATTCACTGGATTTACAGTGGAACCAATGAGGCAAACCCGAGGGCAGAGTGACCATGACAGTTCAGCTCAAAAGAGTCTATTAGACACTAGTTCAGTTACTCTGAAGGTTGATTGGGATTCTCACCAACATTTATGCTCACATTTATAATGCTTTCAGGTGTATAATTTCTGTGACAAACACTTCCTTGTCTTCTATTGGTTGATCAAACCTATAGCCCCTCCCCAGATTCATGCATTCACATTTACATATCCAAAGCAACCTAAACGAGGAATACATCAAAGTGATTCATCCTAAACAAAGCAATTCATCCTAAATAACAAATGACAACCAAGCGATTCACAAAGGGATTAATCTTAAAGCAATTCATCCTCATAACATCGTCAGGAAGCTCAGACAAACAGTTAATATGACAGAAATATGTCAGATTTGACAAACGTGTTTTAGTATCGAGCAGCATCCATCGATCCAGCAGATGCCGACACTAAGATCTCAGCGATAGGCTGATGCTGAGAGAATTCGATGTGAATAAAGGGGGAGATTCAAGTCAAGGCAATTTTTATTCCATCTGTTCCCTTCTGATAGAGGTTATGGAGTCAAGGCTTCACATCCATATAAAAACATGCAGGCACATGCATGCAAATGCAAACAAACATTGGTACGGCTTGTGAATAAATATATTTATCAGAACACAGGGTGAGACCTCATTACATTAGCGGAAACAAAGGCACCTAAAGAAACCTGCACACACAAACACACTGGCTTTTCGTTTTATGGGGACTTTCAATACACACAATAATTTTCATACTGTACAAACTGTATATTCTATCCCCTAACCTCTAAACCTATTCATCACAGAAAACTTGCTTCATTTTTACATTTTCAAAAAACATTACTGGTATGATTTATAAGCTGTTTTGCTCATGGGGACCAAAACAATGTCCCCAGAAGGACAAGGATTTCAGATTTTGCTATCTTCATGGGGACATTTTGTAACCATAACGTCGTAGAGTATACCTGAAACACACACACACACACACACACACACAAAGTATAACTCAGACATCAGTCACACATTTCATTATGCACCCTATAAGCAAACTCTGAATTGCTCTAAAAATTTACAAAAAAGAAATGACTTTATAAATAGCAAAATAGAGCAAAAAGAACATTTACACTGAAGAAAATGTATTTAGACAGTTTCGCACGTCAAAGCTTTAAATGAAACCGTCTAATGATGCAATGGCTCCAAAATTAAAAGAGTTCCTTGATAGTCTGGAAGCCAGGGGGAAAGAAATCTTACAGCACATTCATTTTTCACCTAAATTGCTCTTTGAGCCAGCGGCAATTATTTTCCAGTTTTTGTTCATTCAGTTCTCAATGAGTGTGCTTGGGGGCTGAACTTACACCATAAGATCTTCTGTCCTATTCTGTACACCATTAATGCATTGTTAATGTTCCTCCTCTTGCTCCACCCAGTGTTCCATTATATAGAACCTTTTTGGCATAAAGGGTTCTTAAAAATTAAGTCAAGAACTATATAGAACCACATTAAAAAAAAATTCTACGAGTGCAGGTTCACTGCCACATACATTTTTAGATTTGACCGCAGTTTGTAAAAACGAAACAAAAAACACATTTACAGTAATGCGCAATACCATGGGAGTCGATGAGGCAAGACATTCTGTAGAAATGTCAAGCTTGTACATGTATTTCATAATGCAGATTTCAGCATCATAAATGTAGCGGATATGTTAATAAACTTCTGGTTATGCATTACGGATCTAATCGCTATGAGTAACTGATCAAACGTCCCCTTTACAGTATGTGCTTAAAAAGGTCATTCACAGGAGTTCAAATATCTTTAATTAAAACAAAGTCAGCAATTGCATCACACTAGTCTTGTGTTAATGCGTATAATGGTAATACTTTCAAAACTGTGTTTATCCTGGTGCAACATCTTGCTCACTTCCAGCTTTTTTCCCCCTGTGTCGACACATTTCCTATAGACATTAGAAGTTTTCTTCATTCATTTAAAAAAAAGAAAGAAATCCAGTATCTTACAGTTTACAAATAGGGTCAGAAAGTTATTCATATATTTTATTTAGCAAGGAAGCATTAAATTGATCAAAAGTGACAATTTACAGAATCCTGAAAACAATATTAAGAATTAAATTAAAATAATTAAATATATGAATCATCACAATTGTTTTCAACATTGATAAGAAATGTTTGAGCACAAAATTAGCATATTAAATTGATCATGTGACACAGAAGACTTTGCCATCACAGAAAATAAATAACATTTTAAAATATATTAAATAGAAAAGTTCTTTAATTGTAATAATATTTCACAATATTACTGTTTTTGCTGTATTTTTGATCAAATAAATGTAGCCTTGGTAAACACGAGACTCCTTTCATAATCTATAACAGACATGGACTAAATGCTACAAAGCAGACAGAGCAAAGTCAGACCGTCCTATGAGACCGCAATTTGCTGTGTATTTCCCAGATAAAATTGTCAAATGGGAAACGAGGACAGATTAACTTTGAAAGAGGGCCATGGAAATCTAATGAAGCACAATGGCTTATTTGTATTATATAAATGCATAAAACCAAAATTATGCAAATGATTTTATATTAAATAGTTTTGTGTTAACGGTCTGTGCAGTGAGCTCAGCGCTCACATTGGAGACTCATTATCTAGGGAAATAAGAGGTCATTAGTTAACACAAACTCAGAAACGCTGTTCTTACCGCGGTCAGCAATCACGTGTTCACACTGCCTACTCAAAGTCATCAGACGCCAGTGGGTTCTGTTGAGTTTGTGCTGATCATAGCGTAGGAGTCTGATTGTACATGTGCGTCAGAGCAGGAGGGAGATCCGACTTCAGTGACCCATTTACCTGTTCTAACCCGAATTGCTTTTTAAAGACAAGAGATGAATTGAGACTGGGAGAACGAGAACGAGAGAGAGATGCGGCATGTCAGATTGGCAGAAAGGAAATTACAGTTGAATGTACGGCAAAGTGTTACATTTGTCCACTCCTGCGTGTTCTCTGCAAGTGCCAGAAACTGCAGCATTGCTCTCTTTGTTTCTTGCATTCTTTGCTTTAATCTACGGCAAACACTTTTCCGATCTACACAAACCTGTTGGACCGCTCTTTCCCACTCACATCAAACAATATGATGATACGCACACATACAAGTAGAATAGTTCAAATGAAAATCTGTCAGCATTTTCTCGCTCATGTCGTTCCAGACTTTCTTTCTTCCATAGAACACAAAGGTACATTTCTGAAGGCCATTCATGCCATTCTTTTCATAATAAGTGAAATAACTGGGCCTGCCAAGCTTTAAAAAGTGAATGTGATATGTGAATGTCACATACTCGGAATTAGTCCTCTGCATTTAACCCATCCAAGTTAGTGCACACACATTAGGAGCAGTGAGTAGTGCACACACTGCAAACCATGGACTAACACACCCTGAGAAGGCAGCCCAGACGGCTTTTTGCTGTGGCACCCGGGGAGTGATTGGGGGTTAGGTGCCTTGCTCAGTCATTTCCTGTAGGTATTGAGAATCGATCCCGCAACTTTTGGGTTACCAGTCTGACTCTCTAACCATTAGGCCATGACTGCCCCGAAAAACACAAAAGCAACAGCAAAAAATAAATAAAAATAAATAAATAAAAAAGTAGTAGTAAAGAAAGAAAGTAGTTCTTATATTCACTGAAAGTAGTCCAGGCTTTAACTGTTGTGACTAAATCAACTTGACAAATAAGGTCAGTCCAATTTGTGAATGATTCATTTAGACTAGGCTCGTGAACTACAAGTTGTTGTTTGGATTTAAATAGGCAAATGCTTAAGACTATGAGACTGGATCATTATTGCAGTGATTATTATGTTTCTAGCATGTTATATGTTTGGCAACAGTTCTTCTAACCCTAATTGATGGAGTGTGTAGCTTTTCATTTCTTAAACAACCATGTAGGAAGACACATCATGGCCATATTCCAGGATGACAATGTCAAGATTCATCAGGCTCAAATTGTGAAAGAACGGTTGGGAGGGAGCATGAAGAATCATTTCCACACATGAATTGGCATCTCTGAGTCCAGACCTTAAATTCATAGTCTTTGGGATGTGCTAGAATAGACTTTACAGAGTGCTCGTCTCTTGCATTGTCAATACAAGATATTGACCAAAAATGTATGCACCACTTGATGGAAATAACATCACAACATTTATTTCCATCAAAAGGTGCATACATTTTTTCACTCTCATGAATGCTGCAAAGAGAACTAGAGTGAATTTGAATAATGACTAAAATTTCTGTCAGTTCTTCACACAAAACGGTCATAGGCTTCAGAAGGCATTATAGCACTTTTCTGGTGCTTTTTTTGCTCTCATTTGCTTTTATTATATTGAATATAGAGTGGCCTGGGATTCACCTTTGTGTTTTAAAGAACAAAGAAAGTAATACAGGTTTGGAAAAATGTGAGGGTAAATAAATGATGATAGAACTGTCATTTTTAGGTGAATATTCCTTTAACCGCTCACTTTCTCAGAGACTATGACCCATATTTCTCCTCACGAAACTCATTAATTAATGGTGACGTTTCTGCCTATTCTTGGGGGACAACAAGACAATGAATTAACCAGGCTGGCAAAATATAAGTGTGCTCCAGCAGAGCAGAAAGGTCACAGCGGCACCTCATACGTCATTCTGACAGGAGCTAAACAACTGAGTAAATAACCTTCCTTTACCTGCTTTTTATTTTTTTTTATCTACTTGCCCTTTAGGCTAAAAATATTTGTAAAAAAAGATAGTCTATAGGTTAAGAGGTTCAGGCTGAATTAATTGCAGAAAATTGTGGGCAAGATAAAATAAAAGAGGACAGTATAGCTCGTCTTGCAAGCAGTGTAAAAAATACAAAAAGGTGAATGCAAATAAAATGTTCCTGATTCATACACTAATGACTGCATAATTACCACACTGTCATTGTCTGTGCGCTGACCCTTCCCAAAGCTTTACAGTTTATATAAAGACCAGCTTTAATGGTTTCTCTATCCTACATCCAGACACATTCCTCACCTTTGACCCAAACTGTGCCATCTCTCATTATCTTATTAGCACTTCTGCATCTGCTCATATCTGCTCAGCCTGACGGACACACAGCTCTCCTGGACCCTGTAGAGATGGGAAGAAACTTGTTTAAAATAAATTTTTAACTAAAAACGGAAAACCTTTTATGCGTTTTGGCCGTTTATTTACACAACAACAGCGTTTTGGGGGCCTGAAAACACAAACGTTTGAAAACAGGATTCAAAGAGTACGTTTTTGAAAACGATACCTTTCTCGTCCGTAAACGATGACGTCATGTGCATGCATATTATTCAATCAATAGGCATGTAGTGTTTCTTTACAAAGTGACATCACCAACTACTGGCCTGGTATGCGCAATACAGCGTTTTTATCATTTTGACAACATTGTTTTGTCGTATGAACGCGAAGGAAAAACTTTTCTATTTTTAGTAGGCCTACTACATCGTTGTCGTGTAAACGTACCCTCCCTCATTTCCTGGAGGGCCACAACCCTTTATTTAGCACCAACTAACCAAACCTGCTTGGAAGTTTCTAATAATCCTGAAGTGAAGACCTTGATTAGCTGGATCAGGTGTGTTAGAGCTGAACTCTACTGAGTTTGAGGCCGTTGAGTTAGTGCATCATTGGCCGGGTTCACAGACAAGGCTTAATCCTAGTCCCAGACTAAAATGTACGTTTGAGCTGTTTTTACTGAAAACAAAATTATCTTAAAATATGTCAGTGCCATTGTTTTGTCTCAAATCTTTATACACACACATATACATATAATACTTTATTATGTATCATTTTTATTTGCAAACAGTTTCTCCAATATCTCTAAAAAGCACTTGACTGACCACACACCCAGTGCAGTTGCACACGTCAGTTCATGTGATGCATAAGACGTCTGTTTATCATGTACGATTATCTCGTAGTTCTCACTTCACAAAACTCATTTGGGAAGTGCTTTTTCTTCATTACATGTCTGAGTGCATTAAATCTCACGTGCAGCGTCCTGCTGAGGCGGTTTTGCTCAAAGTTGGCTCTGAGCAATGATTGAAGATAGCAGAGTCTCCATTAGGCAGAAAAAACGTGGATTTAGAGCCGAATCTCATAATTCATCTCCATAATTACCGCCGGGCACACATGGCTCCTGGAGTGCAGCATACAGCAGACAGGGTAAACGTGAGCCTCCCTGCATTATGCAACATATGCAAATAAACAAATATTTCAAAAGCTTCACACTAGAACTCAAGACAAAGGCAAAACGCAGTTTATTAGAAATCAGCATTTTAACACGTTTGCAGAATGACACCAGATTCTCCCGTCGTTAGAAAACAATTGCATATTTTTATTGTTTGGACTTTCAGATGTCCATACTGTGGTTTTTCAAACTTTGAAAAGAAACTGATCCTGAACAACCAATGTTGACAACGTAAGTGCTTTCTTCATAGCTTTAGCACAACAGATTTAAAGCAAAACTATTGGCACAAAGCATTAAGATTGTTCCAGAAGATTCAAAAAGAATGGCCTGACCACAAATCTCTAAATTAATGTCAGTCCTGGCAACATAATCAAAACACAAACATTACCTCAAACATGTATATTAGTCAATACTGGCATTATGATTAGACTGTTAATACATTCTTGGACCACTTACCCATTTCATAGTTAATATTAAGGTTAAAAGGCACAACAGGTATCATACGGCTTTTTTGTCAACAAAAACAAGAAATACAAAAAATATTGCATTGATAGGCTTGCTTTTTTGCTTGTGTTTGATCACACGCAGCAGCAGCTAGAGGTATGGTTAACTCATCCGACATATTCGGTATGATATACGATGCTGTTTAGTTTAAATCGATCACTCTACTGTCCACAGATCAGGTACCCCTCAGCAAGGAGAAGTTGGCCTGCATGAACAGCCAAGCTGTGGGACAAATCCACTTGTCAAATGGTCTAATGAAACAAAAGTCAACATTATTTTTCTGAGCTTATAAATAGAGAACTCTACAGTCAATATCTTTCTTTTTTATCTCCAAATCATAATTTTACTGTTTTCTGCTACTTTCACTGACAGTAGAAAGAATCAACTGTGTGTGCAATCCAATATAACTGTTTGTAAATACAATGTTTGCAGTGTTGTAGCTGATTGTCTTACTCGTGCAATTTCTTCTGTTATTGACCGGTAATTCAAGATGGGCTAGAGTTGAGACTTAGTTCATTGTCAGCATGAAACTTCAGAGAAACTCTGGGATAGTCTTGAGTTACCGCTCTGATGCAAGGACAGGTGTTACCCAGTGCAACAGTAGAGATATAGATGTTTTCTTAGGATTTTTTGCACAAGAGGAGGGGAAAAAGGCTTGTGTAAATACACAAAATACAAATGTTTTGCTCCTCAAGGCTTGGATGTATTTGGTTGGAGTGTACCTGGAATGTATACACGGGGCCAAACCCCAAATCTTGGGAGTGTCAGTGTTTGTACACTACCATGCTCATATCTGGGTCAGTGGTCAGGACGGAGGGGTTCCTGTCAGTGTGCTTTTCTGGTGTGGAGGGTGGGAGGGCTGTCAGGGCTGGAAGTTTGCAGTGTTTCGGAGGACACAGGCCCCACGTCTTCCACGTCTGAAGAACGCACACGCTGTCTGCGAGTCCTCTCCAATTCTTCATCCTGGGCATAAGGACCAATACAATCAATTCATTTATTTTTTAGGATTTTGTAGGACTTTTTTTGTTGTTGCTTTTTCACCACCAAGGCTGCATTCATCAAAAATATTGTAAACACAATAATATTGTAAAGCTTAAAATAACCTTTTTTTCTCTTTTTAATATATTTAAAAATGTAATTTATTACAGTCATCAGTGTCACATGATCCTTCTGAAATCATTCTATTATGCTGATTTGGTGCTCAATAAACAATTTTTGTTATTATCAATGTGAAAGCAGTTGTGCCGTTTAATATTTTTGTGGAAACTGATACAATTGTATATTTTTTATAGAAGATTTAACAGATCTGCATGCATTTGAAATAGCAATCTTTTGGACATGAAGCAAAAACAGATCATGGTGACTGGTGGTGATGGTGACATCATTAACATATGGTCACCATACTGACATAACATCTTAAAGGCACAGTAACAGTTTGATTGTAAGGGGAAGAAAAAAGGGTGGACATTTTTCTGTGGTTCAAGACACTAACTCACATTAAAAGCAGATCTAAAGGAAGTAAAATTATAAAAATGTATCATTTAATAATGGTGTCTTGTCCTCAGCTGGTTCAGCACAACCACAGCACAACTAATTGTAAGGGATACAAATGTATCATGTTCACTTAAATTAGGACTGTTGGTGCAAGAAATAGTCGACATGAAGAACAAGAATAAAATGCTACAAAAGTGTAGAATGTCCCTTTAAATCTGTGTGTGTATGCAAGACTTACAGTGTCTGCGGTCAGTTCCTCCTCTGTGTGCTCACTGTAATGGTTGTAGAGCTCCATGTCTGACAGAGCACTCTCTGCCATCTCCTCTTCATAGTCAGTGTGATAGTCTGATTCATCTGAGGGAAAGATGGCGATATTCCGACCCATTAGCTTAATGATGTTTGTACACAAATCACACAACACTAAATTACATCCAACTAAGAAGCAGCCAAAGAAAGATCAATATGCTGGGAATTTATGCCAAAAATCCCTTAAACAGACTGCCAAATGTTATCTTAAAAAGTACATTTACAAGAGGTGTAGCATTGATTTACCATCCACATGAGCTGGTTTGACTGGCTCAATCCGTGAGACGATCTCAGCCAGATCAGTGAAGGAAGCATTGGGACAGGTCACCACCTGCAGAACAACAAACTGAAGTAAGGAACTGTTAACACAACTTACATCTGAAAAGTCTTTTAGGTGACCTATGGCTTACACTGTTGCTGTGCGTTTTGTGGAATTCTTCCTGATGTCTGTCCTTCATCATCTTTTCTACCACGCCACTCCTGCACCACACGTCAAACACTGTCTTCCCATGCTGGTACCCCACTTCCTATATGTGCACACAGCCACACACACACAAACACACATGTGGCAAACCAAAACAAACCCAAAAAGTATAAGTGCAAGAGAAAGACTGAATATTTAGGGTGCAGATGGTAAAAAAGTGAAGGAGATAAAACTCACGCTGATCTCATCAAACTTGCCGAACTCGAGCGTGCGGTATCTGTCGATGGGAGGTCTGATATATTCACAGTAGTCGCTGTTCTTAACAGATTCAAGCTGTCTCACTGAGCACACATAAGCCAGTCGGGCCTGGATCTCAGTCATGTTCAACACCTGAAACAGTCACACACAACTTTCAAAATTCTGAATCCACAACAACTTTATTAAAGAAACTAGACTTACATTTTTTTTTTTTTGCTTGGATGTTTTGGTAGATTGCTGTTTGCTAATATGTTCTGCGTTTTTTTTATAGCTTTTTGCAGTTGCTAGGGTATTCTGTGTGGTTGCTAGGGTATTGATGTTTGGTTGCTAGTTAATATGGCTCAGGTTCCCCCAATAATGCAAATCTATGGCATATTTTTGCTCGTTTTATCATCCGTTTAAACTGGTACACAGGTAAGACACGCACCATCACATGAATGACACTGCAACTTGTGTAAAAAGTTTAATAAATCACTAGCAGTTGACACTTAAAGTGAGGTCACATAAGTGAAATTTTGCTGCCAAAAAAGGTTCACTGTCTATTGTCAATAGTGTAGTGATATATGATGCACAGCTCAGTCATTTTCAAACCAAGCAGCTTTCTGTTGTCATTCGCATGGATTGCTATTGAAATGTCTGTATTTCGCAGAACAACAGTAAATGTGACCGGACATTTACAAGTATGAGTAATAGTAATAGCCATGCTTGCCTTAGAAAACACAACTAATTAAGTAAACACTGCACTTGGCTAATGTCTCCATCACCTTGACTTTCTCAGCCAGTGGGTTGAACCGTTTCCATAGCAGCCACCAGCCAGAAAGGGCATCCCCGTAGTTAGTGAGGTTAGTTTCATCTTGGCTTCCCACATCAATGGCGATAACCACCTTGGCACCCATGGAGCGTGCCACATCCGCTGAAATAGGGATAGAAATCAACACCCTCACCAACAATTAACCACTATCATTAAAAAGACCAAAATTGCCAAATCCTTCAGATCTGATCAAATGCAGTAGTCTTGGCCATAGACGGCACACTCACAGTCTTGCCCCAGGCCCGGCGCCAGAGGGAGGCGCCCCCCATGGACATCCCAGCGCCCCCCTCCAGGCCGAGGGAGTTGGACTTGATCCTAGCGTGTAATTTTCTCACTCAAACCACTGCCTGCTTCTGCTACTGATTGCTTTTAGAGGGAAAAGCTGCCCATAACTGCTGGTCTAGGATTTGTTTTCTTCGTAATAATAGTGAAAAAGAGTTGGCAGATCCAGCTTATTTGTGTTTGCGCTCATCAAATGATTAAATTTCATGATTAAAACATGTTTTGCTTTGGTGAGTAACGTAGCCATTCACAGACATGTTTGTTGATCTCTTGAACGCAATGGCTAATCACAAGTGTTTAAGTTAGAATCCACTCACCGCTCAAGTTTTTGCCCAGTGCTGAGTTCTGCACGCGCCAAAATCCTCTCTAACAAAGTGTAGACATTATGTAAATAAGAGATTCATTGTGTAGTCAGCTTCACTGATTAATATAACGGAACTTTGTGAGATCGCGTTCATTGAATGTTTGACAGCTTTTTAGTGATTATAAAGCGCTCTTTGCACGCTGTCTAGGAGATATAAAATAATAAATGGGCCTATAATATATTGAGAATTTGAATAAAACATTTGTTTTCCATGCTTGAAAAGCAGCCACATACACGTTTCAATACATAGGCTCATCCACATATAAATGCGGAATTCACTCTCGAAATTGTGATGACTGACAGACAGTGATAAACATAGCAAAGGACGAGACAAAAATACCCTTACTATTTTCAGAAGAAATGGGCATGGTCCAAACGCAGGATTTTGCTGCATTAGGTAAGGCAATTGTTATTATTTGTATAAATATAAATAACCATCCCCACCCCCCCATTATTGGGGTTTTTACTATTTCAGAACCCTCCCCCAGACAGATCTTCTCTGTCTAATTAGGCGGTTCTTGGATAAGAATAAGCCAGAATTTTGTGGCCAGAATAAGCCACAAACTTTGTGGACTTTGTGCCAACAGTTAAAGTCTGGCAGTGTTGAACGTTTTTAGCAGCTTTGCATCCATGAAGAAGTGTGACTGTCATGGCATTTTGGGATTTCACTGTCGAGACCTAAAGACGTTTTACTGCGGGGAGCTGATGTCCTACTACACACCTGGCAGGTTGTTGATGTAGCCTCCGTCCATGAGCAGGTGTCCATCTTTTGGATCACACAGTGGTGGCAGGTAACCAGAAAGAGACATGCTGGAACGCACATACCTCCACAGAGAGCCTGAGATGGAGGGACAGGAAACATCAGACATTTATCCTGGTTAAGTAGAGGCTCATAAATGCAGGTGGAGTATGTGACAGTACCAACCATCAGTGTGCACTCTCATCGTGGAGGCGGTGATGTCTGTGGTGATGTTGAAATATGGGATCCAGAGATCCTGTAAACAATCCAAACACATTTAAGCTGCTGAATTTGGCAGATTGCGATCCTGGGTAGGATTTCTTGAGCCAAAAAGAACTAGTTTCCTACCTCTATCTGTTTGTCCTTGAAGACAGCATTAATGCTAGAGTTGAACGAAGCTCCGGAAAACATAGAAGTGATCGGGTAGGTCAGGTCCAGCACTTTCTTAAACACTGATGTCATTTCCTGCCGAGAAAGAGAGGGGAACAAAGTTAGACTTTTGGAGTCCAATTTAAGTGGCACTTTATTTAGATCCTAAATAAAAGAAGAAATTAAAAAGAAAAGGGGAAATAAATGCTGATGAAGGGAACAACAAAACAAGAAAGGGAACAAGACAAGGAATAGGATAAAGAAAAACGAAATGAAAATGAATAGAAAAACGAAAAAGGACTAAAAAGAATAGAAAAAGGGAAAGGAAATGAAATGAAAATGAAAAGGTATAAGAAAGGAAAAGAAAACAAGAACAACAAAACAAGAAAGGGAACAAGACAAGGAATAGGAAAAAGAAAAAAGAAATTAAAATTAATAGAAAAAGGAAAAATGACTAAAAACAAAATAGGAAAAGGGAAAGGAAATGAAAATGAGTGGGAAAATGAAAAGGTACACAAATGGAAAAGAAAAAGGAAAAGACAAATTTAAATGGAAAATGAATGGACAAGAGTAAAAAAAAATAGGAATGAAGAAAATAAAATAAAATTAGAAGAAAAAAACAAAAGTAAATGAACAGAAAAAAAAACCAAAAAGGGAAAGGTAAAAGAAAGAGAACAGGAAAAAAAGAATAGGAATAGGAAAGGGTTCAGTGTACTTAATTTACATTTTTTAATGAGCACTGTGGTGTATTTTCATAACATTACAGTGGTCTCTCACCATGGCCCATTCTCTGGCTCTGATCTTCATCCTGCTGTAACTGCGGTCCTCTGCAAACAGCGCGCCCATCATGGAACCGATAGAGGTGCCGCCCACCAGATCAATAGGGATTCCCGCTTCACTCAATGCTCGAATGATGCCCACCTGAGAACAACCCCTGAAAGGGAAGAAGGGATGAAAAGAGGGATGAGGGGGGGAAAATAAACCCAGTAATATGAGGCCAATCAATACATAACCTTTCACTTTGGTTCTGTTCTATCTGTCCAAAAAAATTATGATGCCCAAATATGGCTTGATTGAAATCGACAACCCTGTCCTAGCCTAAAAGGAAACTGGGCAGATTTAACACTGAACACAGAATCAATCACAGGTTACTACACAGAAATAAAGGGATAAAACAGCAACCAACCTTTAAACACCTCCTGCCAACCACAAAAAAAGACAATAGACAAACAGAGGATGTCAGATCAAATTAAATGACAGAAAGAGAGCAACAGAGGCAAGAGGTCAAACAAAGACTGAGAGGGGGTGGTAAAGGGCTTTTAAAAGAAAATGCCACAGTAGTGTCAACAAGAGTGGGAGTGTGGAAATGCATTCAGAACAGTGGAGGTGTTTTTCTTCTCTTTTACAGTTTTTTTAAAAGGTGCAACAAGTAAGAGTACCTGGCTCCTCCGCCCCCCAGCACTAGAGCGATGGTGTTGCCTGTCAGCACACGGGCCAGGCGTGAGAAATCAGTGTGGCGATCGGCGGGTTTCTGGAACACACGCTGGTACATCTCTCTCTGAAAACACAAATGACACAGGAACTTAAACCAAAGCTATACCAGAAATCCATGTTACATTCGCCAATGACTATCACATAAGAAAATTCTCTCACATCACCTTGGTCTTGGGTCAGATATGCTCATTAATACAGCTGCCAACCCAACTCGTTGTGATGGCCACTACTGGAAACCCTTTTATTAAGAATTTTACTGGTGCCATTCATAAAACATTAAAATTGTCTTTATTCCAATCTCAGCTATGAAGCAGATCAGAAAATTTCATTTCTTCAAGGTTTTTGTAAAAATTGTCTGTAATTAATTCTACTTTGTGGTTTGTTTTCTCTTTATATCCTGAAAGAGATGAATATTTGCCATGACATAACACGTATTCAATGGAGCTGAAGGACACACCAGTAGCAGCCTGGGAAACTCAGAAAAGAACAGAATATCAAATATCAAAATGTATAATTTAAAATGTGGCAAATCAATAAAACATTTTCCCTTCACTCCAGAGAATGCTAGGGGGAAAAAATAAATTTTATTAATTTATTATAATTTTTATTTATTAAGATTATATAAAATAAAGGAATCTCTTGCATCGTTACATTTTGGGGTCTGTGGCATTAAAAGTTTGAAAACCCCTGAGCTAGACCATCACATGACTTTCAAAATGTCTGTTATTTCAGTGAAACCATGATGTAATATTGAGTGCTGTACCAATTTTGGCAGGCTCCTCTTGGAGAAGACTCTGCGGGGGCAGGACAGGTGAAGGTGCCTGGAGATCCAGCTCCGCATGTTCAGCCATTCGGCTGTTCCTTTGGGAGGAGGGCCATCCTCCCGGTGCAACAACACCAGCTGTTTCTGTGCTCTTACCGCACTCCCCTCTAACATACGTTCCAGCTGAGTGAAATAGAGACAGACAAACAAAGAGAGGGCTGAATATCATCCCTTCAAAACTAGACAACACTCCGTCAAAATGCATTAAGATAATAAAATCATTTCTTTAATGGAATGCACTGAACGCAGAACCAATCCATAAATATAATAGAAATATATCCATTTCTTTCACAAGGTCACTTCTTTCAGAAGAATACTGGGACGTTTAAGAGAAAACCTACATCCTCTCTCAATTCTTTTCCTGTGAATACGATTACCTATTTCAAACTTGTTTAAAACATCTTTGAGTCCCTGATTCAAAGAGCAGTGCCATAGCGGCCGTCCCCTTTAAAGTTTGAAGGATATACACGATCAAAAGGAAATACCCCGGACCTCTGATCCAACTTCAAACACAAAGCCGAAAGACTGCCCAAAACCACTGCTGCACTAAAATGATGAATCACTTGCTCTTTAGGAAAATAACTAAGTAAGTCCTGCAGTTCGACTGGAGTCCCGTCAACATGGTTGAATACTGCCTGTGATCAGAGTAGTTCAGCAGTGACTTACAGTAAAAAAGAATAAAACAGCACCTGGAGTAGGTGTGTTATGGTTCAAACAACCTAATATTATTTGGCCCCAACGTATAAAAGTACCTGTCATCCAGAGAGAATGATAAATTAAGCCTTGAAGCCCATTTCATTTGAGTCTGTTGAACTAAAGAGTTTTTATAATAAAGACTCTTCAGTTTCCAGTGGATTTAGCAAAAGTGGTGTAGCTCAGAATCTTGGTACATAATTTACAGTAGCACCAGTTCATGTAAGTGTTTTTCACTCTGATGATGTAACACCATCATACCTCTCCCACGGCTGGGTCCTGCTCTCCCAGTCCCACGATGATGATGCAATCAGCCTGTCTGATGCAACGCTGAGTCCATGGGGTGAGTGACACATCTGTCTGATACAGGACTATGCGGTGGATGTCTTCCTGCTGACCCAGCCAACTCGACAACCTGTACTCATGCACACTGGAGTAGAGCGAAACTATTTTTAGCTACTTTTCATGGTCTCTGCAAATAACTTGGATTGTAAGTTTGTTCACTGGATTGTAAGTTATTTCTAAAAGTTTAGATAATCGAACCTGTTACATTTTTATAAACAAATAAACAAACATCGAAGTCAATTGAAATAAGGATTCTAATGACTTCAGTTGTTAAATTATGAAATGTGTGAACAGATGTAGGGGTCCCACACCTTTTGACAAGTAAATATCTATGATGCATAGAGTGCAACAGTGCCCGCCCACTTTTTCAGCGGCGTTGGTTCAGGAAGTATTTTTTCCATTCATTTCCCCCATAGGGATTTAAAAAAAGTCTTTGTTGAAGCGTTATAAGACATGAGCCAAACCAATCAGCTACAATATAACAACAAATTTTGATTTGAAGTAAAAAAAAGCATTTGAAATTCGGACTACAAGAACCACAATCTCTTGAAACATTGCGAACAGCGTAATCGAATGAAAAACGATGGATAAATATAAACTACTCATTCAAAAATGTCGAGATATATAATATATTTTAAGGTTTTGCAAAATATGCATTCAAATATTTAAGTATTTTGAGAGCATAGGGAGACCAACTCGATTACGTCATTTACGGTGCTTCATGGGAGTGGGCGGGGCTAAGGAGTTCTTCTGCTATGCGCTGCCAATCACAACACACTGGGCCGGCTAACCAATCACAGCACATTTCTTATTTCATTTATAATGTTTTTGTTTCTAATAAATGCTGTTCTTTTTTACTTTGAAGAATATAAAGAACTCCCAATTTTTTTTTAACAGTTTCCACCAAAATATTAAGAAGCACAACTGTTTTTAACATTGAAAATAAAAAAAATTTCTTGAGCAGCAAATCAGCAAATTAGAACGATTTCTGAATGATCATGTGACACTGAAGACTGGAGTAAAGATGCTGACAATTCAAATTTGCCATCACAGGAATAAATTACATTTTAAAATATATTAAAACATAAGACTTTAAATTGTAATAAAAAAATATTACTGACCCTAAACTTTTGAATGGTAGTGTAGCCTATGTGTATGTCATGAACTCAAATAAATTTAACACCATGTAAGATTTAACAAAGACATTCCTACAGTTTATGAGGAATAGATTTTACATTGTACATTTTTTTTGTGAGGATGAGTGAACATTACACTCAGGAGTCCTCTTCAAGCTACTTTGATGAATGTGTGTTGGACTCGGATCCTTGTCTCAGTGGATCTATTGCTGTTAAACTAACCAATAAACATGTGATGGATGAGAGCTTGTCAATAATCTTGACAGAAACCAGGACAGTATTGGCACTTAAAGGTTTTCTGAATTTAATCTAACAGAAACCACAAAAAGCGGTACACAGCTGAGACAAACATCAGCAACAACAAGGAAAAAGGAAGATCTCATGCTGGGTTAGAGGGACCAGAACTCATGCGGACTGATTAGTTATGGGGTTAATTGTGTTGTTCATTTACATATCACAAAACAGCTTTCATCTCGCTCATCAAACGACTACTTTAATGTGTAAAAACAACAAAAAATGAGTGTTGTTGTTTTTCAGCTGAACACACAAAATCTGCATGTATTAATACATTTGCATATTCTGATAGATGGAGTGGGCACACATTTATATAAACTAATATTTGATGCCATATAAATTATATAATGACACTTTGATGCCGTACCTGTCTAATGCAGCAGAGCCGAGGCGCTGTTTGATGATGTCACTTGTCAAGAGAAGAGTGGGACCTGGAAGACATAAATTTGACTCAAGCTTCCTCTCCAATTGTAAACCTTCTCATCTTTTTCATTTAAAATCGATGTAATATAGCACTCCTCACCAATAGCTAAGAGTGCATGCTGAAGTTCCAGGGTGAACGCGGTCAGAGGAACCTCCTCTGATACCGGGAGCACAGTGACGGTGGAAAGGTTTGAGGCAGGGTTCCCCGCGTCCCATTTACTGCCGGGAGTGTGTAGGGCTAGACTGCGAGCTGGATGTTAAAATACAGATACAAAGCAGTTATCATACATTAATGGAGCCTAGAAACCTTTGCCTTTGATGCAGGAGATGGAACACTGATAGTTTTACACACACACACCTGTTAAAGGTCCATTAACTTGCTGGAGGATCTTCTGTCCGAGCAGATGAATAAGCCTTGTGACTACCTAATGAGATCAAATACAGAGAACAAGGCTGATATTATACAGACACA
The DNA here is from genome assembly GCF_965113295.1 of Leuciscus leuciscus. NCBI lineage: Eukaryota > Metazoa > Chordata > Actinopteri > Cypriniformes > Leuciscidae > Leuciscus > Leuciscus leuciscus. The sequence goes on along the minus strand of NC_138740.1, from coordinate 28,713,161 downwards.
GAGGGAGCAGAGAAACTCTAAACACTGCAGTTTCTGGCTATAAAGCAAATACAGTGGGGCTGGCATACCTGTGGGAATTTTCTCTTGATGGAACTGAGAGCGCCCTCAGGTAGTTTAGCCAATTCTGAGTCCCGAACAGCATGAACAGTAGTTGCTCTGTTCTGATGGGTCAGAGCTTCCACCTACATTCACACACATACATGCACACAAAACACATGAAAAACTTACTTGGAAAAAAGTTAAATAAAAAAATTAAGCTATACAGAAACATTTTGTATAGAAACAAAATTACCAAAAATAAAAGGAAAACTGAAAAAAAAAAAAATAGAAGAGAATTCAAAATATGATCAAATATGATAGTAGTATATAATTCTAAAATAACACTATGACTCATGCTTTATAACTTAAGTCTTCGGAAAGCATTTAAGCATATGAAATTTGTTATTCACCAAAAAAGTAAATCATACAGGTTTCATGATTAGAGCAAAGATCAGCAGTCACAAAACTCCAATATCTAGAAATAGTCAATCTGTGACGTAGATTGAGACTAAATTTGGATCTTCAAAACAGGCGTCACATCACTCGCATCCATGGACAATGAACCACCGTTCTCCAGGCAACGTAACCATGGCATCACCATGGAAAGGTATTCTTAGCAGCATAGGCGTCACTACTGAGACGTCAGCCAATCACAATAAAACATTATGAATAATGAGACAGAGGGATCTCCTGGGAGGTACTGGGATACTGAGATACTGGCACACCTGATTAGGTGGCACATATTCACTGAATACATCAATGCCATTGCCAGTACATTAACGTCACTACTACACATATAATAGGCAGACTTTCTATATAGTACATTCACAGCATTATATAAAATGGAACGATATCTGATGATTCATTGTTGAGTCATCTTAGCAAAAAATAAAGTTAAAAAAAGGTAACAAATCCTGAGAAACTCTGGGCAAGGTGCAATAATTGGTTACTAGCACAGTTTTGAACCATTTGAAGACGTTACACTATATGTTGTGCATGTGGAAAAGCTCACCACTCCAATGAGATCTCCTCGGCCATACTCTCCAGTCAGCTCCTTTTTCCCATCCTCCTTCATGATGACGGAACGCAGGCGGCCACTGAGCACTATAAAAGTACTGTCAGACTTATCGCCCTGCCTGAGAGAGAGAAAGGATGGGGTCGTTTATCATAGAAGATTTATGAAATGCTGAGAAAGCTTATCTGTCTCAGCCAGAGGGGCTGAGGAGAAGAAGAAATCGCCAAGTTTATTAGATTGTATTCTGTCCAAAGCTCTTACTGAGAAGGCATAGGAAAAGATGAAAAAAAAAAAAATCATGACAATAGAGTGTTTTTGGCTCTCCTGAGAGCAGCTCCCAGATAAACTGTTCAGGAATACACTTAATATTAATATATAGACTACACAGCCAAAAAAAATATGTGGACATACAAACATCACACAAACAGACACTTATCGAACGAACACACCTTACAAAAGTTTGAGGTCAGTAAAATGTTTTCAAAGAAGTCTCTCATGCCCAAGGCAAAATCAGTAATGAAGTGAAATGAAATATTATAACAACTTCAAATAATTCCTATTTGAATATATTTTAAAATGTAATATTAAGTGCTGCTTAATATTTTTGTGGAAATCGTGATAAAATACTTTTTTTTCAGTATTCTTTAATGAATAGAAAGTTCAAAATTATAAATCTTTTATAGCATTATAAATGCCTTTATTGTCACTTTTGACCAATTTAATGCATCCTTGCTGAATAAAAGTATTAATTTCTTAAAAAAAAAATATATTTTCTTAAGGGTAGTTCATTATTTTTCAAAACCCAGGGTGTTAATAAGGAGTTCGTCCTCCTGTTGCTACTGTAACTGCTTCCACTACAAAGTCACCAACCTTATTGATACTGGTAAAAAAAAAAATAAAAAAAAAATGTGTCTTTACCTATAATAACACGGTGTTTGTTTACCCATACCAAAAATGTTTGTCTAAGGATATTGCATGATTTAGTGAAACTGAGTGTAGCTGATGAAACAATAATATCTGTTAATAAGAAGTATTTACACTAATAAAGAGGTAGAGAGAAAATAAATAGTGTGAAAGGAGGAGGAAAAAAGTAAACAGTAAATATGAGGAAATGAAGCAAACCTGTAGACAGCTCTCCCCGCCTCCACAGCCATCCAGTCAAGGGCAAAATCAATCTGTCTGACGAAAGATGACATCCTTCTTACAACTGTATGAGCCACATTCAGCACCACTGTGGGCTCAGCTCGCATGATCCTGACAACATACACACACACGGGAGTGAATCAACGTGTCAGTTGAAAAACCATTAAAACCAGCAAAAAGAGTGAGTTTATGTTCATTATTTGCAAGCCAATGTCAACAAGAAGTTACATATAACTATGTATTATACTATAGAAGACATACTAGGAATTTATTAGCCAATTATAAAGATTTACTTATTTATGATTTGATGCCATATCAGCAGCAATGGTTATATTCATGACAAAATCAACAGTTTTTCAATTAAAAAAACTAAAATTATGGTTACAATATCATTTCAATACATACATATAGAGGTAAACATTATTACTTGTGGCCAGAAATAAATGGCCACAAGTATTAATGCTAATTTCTTCTGTGCTTTCTGTACAGCAGTTATGGATGACACTGTTTTTCAATAATGGCCTATTATATAAATTGATGGATCATTTTAAATATCGGTCAGATGTTAACTAGCTGTTTTAGCCAGAATGACCAGAAAAGTGGACCAGACTTTATGTTGATAGTAGTAAAGTTTGGCTACACTAATATTCTAAGGTTTGGGGTCAGTAAGATTTTTTTAAATGTTTTTGAATGAAGTCTCTTATGTTCCTCAAGGATGTATTTATGTGTTCAAAAATACAGTAAAAACAGTAATATTGTGAAATTTTATTACAATTTAAAATAACCTTTTTAGAAAGGTCTTTACTGTCATTTCTGTCATCCTTGCTAAATAAAAGTATTATTTTTTTCAATAGAAAAAAAAAGTAACTGACCCCAAACTTTTGAATGGAAGTGATTTTGGAACATGATCATGGTGTAAACTGGACTAACATTAGTAGTGGACTGAATACCTACTCATAGAAATGTGTTTTAGAAATGGACAGGAAGCTGCAGTCACGATGTGCCCGTACGGTGAAGATAAGTGGCTCTCCCGTCAGTACAGCCAGCTGACCCACCAGCTCTCCTGGGTGAGCCACGAACAGACACGTGTCCTCCTCTCGGTCAATCATCCGCTGGTACACATGCAATGTGCCCGAAATCAAAAACTGCACACTTACTTCCTGAGGAACACACAGCCAAACAGTCAAGCAAATGATTTTGACACGGTAACGCATTATAAATCCATATAAAGGGATCCATATAAGACTTTTTTATTTAGAAAGGCTTTTATGTGCTGATTGTTTTATTGTTGTTATGGTTTTTAGTATTCTGTAGTTATTATTGTTGTTCTTTTGTGTAGCACTTTGAGATTCTTCGGAATGAAAAGTGCGTTATAAATAAAATCTATTATTATTATTATTATTATAAACTACACTGTCTAGATATTCTCACTAAATGTTTCAAAACCTAGTAAGTTGCCTACTTAGACAGCATTTTTGGGCAGCATAGGTCTTCTCCTGAAGCAAAAGCTAACTTAAAAGTAGATAGTAACATTAAACCTCACCTAAAATAGCTCATTTTATATGCATCCTTACGTAATTCTATGTTAATGAAGTTGCCGCCCATGTAGTTAGCAGATATGCATTTACTGTGATGTCTGACCTGATCTCCTTGGCGAGCTACAATAGATCCAGCTTTAACTTGATGGAGCGTCACCCTGCCTTCCAGCAAACTGGGGTCCTGGACAAACACAGCACCAATAAATACAAACAAACACAAAAATCCATGTAAATATACATAAACCAAGAACACATATCCCACTAATGGTGATGTATATTTGACCTGCAGTGGAATAATCCCCAGCAGGTCCTTCTTGGCGGCCTGGAATATGGCGCCCACTTTACTAGGGGGCACGTCAGAGTGTGATGCATTGTCTGTGTAGTGAATCACAGCGGACGGAGCATGCTGCATGGTCACACTCTTCTTCAAAATGGACTAAAGAACATAAAACAAATTATATCAATGCTGTTTTGATATATACAGATATTTAGGATGAGAGACAGATGAGATGGAGGAAGAAAAGACCTTGTGAATGACAGAATTGGATGGAGGATCGTCAATGGTGACTCGGGCCCGTTCATAGGCCATGTTCAAGTCATTTCCTGCCACTCCTGCACAAACACACAGAAACCAGATCTAGTTTGTAGATTTCAGTACTAGAGGTCTCATTTGTGTGTAAAAGCAAGTCTGTGTGGCGTGAATAAGAATGGATGGATAGGCAGATGGTAGGTGAACTGTTACCTGAACTCTCTACAGGCATCGAGACCGAGCGAGTCCTCCGTGCAACTATGGACGGATTTTCGTGTGAACCTGCTTGCCCTCCATCTAAGTGATGAGACATTTATATCACTCTCAAAACAGACAAGTACAATATTACAGTAAATCTGTTTTGTTTTTTTGTGGGAAAAAAAGAAGAGCAAAAAGTGTCTTTAGGCGAAAGCCAAACCTGACAAAATGCCAAAAGCAAATAGTCAATATTGCAAATGCAAAAAGTTTTTTTACTTGGGCTAAAGCTCAGTCTGTAATAATTAAAGAGATCCAATCCTGGACTGTAAGATGGTAAGATTTTTTTTTATGTAAAAAAAAAAAAAGTCTATTATGCTCATCATGGCTGAATTTATTTGTTAAAAAAATACAGTAACATTGTGAAATATTATTTAAATTAATTTAAATAGGCGTTTTCTATAGATTTATTTTTTTAATATACTTTTTCAGCAGCCACTCTAGTCTTTAGTGTCATGTGACTCTTAAAATAATTATAATATACTGATTTGGTGCTCAAGAAACTTTTCTTATTATTATCAATGTTGAAAACAATTGTGCTGCTTAATATTTTGGTGGAAACTTTAACACTTTTTTTCAGGATACTTTGAATAGAAAGTTCAAAACACCAGCATTGAAATAAAAATATTTTGTAACATTATAAATGTCTTTGCTGAATTTAAGTGCACACACACATATACATATATAAATATATACATATATATAAACAAACGTTTACCTGAGTGTGTCATGTGCTCTCCGGAGTCCTGCAGGTGCTCGTCTTCTGGTTGTGTCTGGAAGTGGGGTCTGCGGGGGACTCGGCAAGGACTCCCCTCGGTGAGCACACTGTTGACCGTGAACAGCGCCACTGCTTGTCTCTCCTGTACACACATTCACAGTTCAGACAGCCACATACAAGCATCTGACACACATAAACTATTTTCCTGGTCTGATGTAACAGCCATTGACTCTCTGAGGTTTTTCTCCAAAGAAAGAACAATTCAATAAACAACTTATTTACAAAATGACTAAAAAGTACTATAAAACTTTCATGAAATATAGTCATAAACTAATATAAAGTTTTCTAAAGCCAGCTTGACTTAAAAAAAAAAAGAGTTATGACTTCAATTTCAAAGGTATGAAACAAACAGGAACACAAATATGATATTTCAAAGAAACTTTGAAGTAGATCAGCATCCTTATTTTCCATCGAACCTTCCACCTTATTGATTTTTACACTAAAACTCATCACTTGTTTTTGTTTTTTTTATCTCAAAATGACAAGTGTGAGAACTGCACTGAGTTTATGCTGTGTTGTCACGTAACCTTGCCTGCTGACAGGACTAAATCGCATTTATAGCCGATGGGAGAGCACTCAAATTCACAGCGCAAGCTAAAAGTACTTCTTAAATCAAAACGGAAAACAACTCCCTCGGCCTGCCCGCACTGTGAAGGTAGAAGAGAGCTGCGTGTGTGTGTAGGGTTGTGCCATGACATACAGTGATGGCTGATGGGAGATTTTCACCCAGAGGGTGTTAAAGTCGGTGTCCTTTAAATGAAAGCCGAGGTCTTATGATCCATGTTATTCAATCTAGCTGAGTTTTACAGCTCCAGCACAGGAGTGATAATGCGGATGGAGGTTAACGTAGCATGAAATAACGGTGAGAGTGTGTGTGTGTGTGTGTGTGTGTGTGTGTGTGTGTGTGTGTGTGTGTGTGTGTGTGTGTGTGTGTGTGTGTGTGTGTGTGTGTGTGTGTGTGTGTGTGTGTGTGTGTGAGAAAGCACATATTTTAGAAGTGATTGAGTGTGTGTGATCTTAAAAGTAATAATGCTGAGATGTACGTGTGTACGCGCTCTCTCAAACCTGATTGAAAAGCTCGGTCGTCAGCCCCAAGTAGTTGTGAAGTGCCAGGAAAGTGACTCTCTGCAGGCGCACCATGATTATCTAAACACAGAAATAAGCCACAAATTAACGCTTACTCCAGTAAATAACAGTTTGAAATCTTGCAAATAAGACACCAGTGTCTATGCAGTTAAATGGGGTGTAAATGGGGGGGGGGGATTCTTTGCTTCTATGAAAAAGATATTTGAAATGCAATTTAGACACAGTCTAACTTTTCAAATGATCATGTTCCATACCAAGCCCACCTTGACCATTTACGAAGACTGAACTGCAAAAACTAAAAAGTCATTTAATTTAATTGTACTAACAGCATCATTAAAAGTTTTGGGTCAACATTACATATTAAATTAATATATATTTTTTATTTATTTAATGTATCAGCCAATATTGGATATTTAATTGTTTTCATTTGCTTCATTTTAACATTTAAATAACCTTATCCATCATCTAACATTTCCTTTAACTTAATACTAATAACTGATTAACACTGTTGAATGTAATTTTTAGCAAATCTCAAAATTAATATCCAATTATATTGCATAATTTATAATGACTGATTTTGGTTTTTAGTTTAATTGTATAGATTATAATAGTTACAATAACTAGTATTTAGTTATAATAGTATTTATTTATATTTGTTGGTACAGAATTGTAATATTGGCCATTTAATTATAGGTAATAATATGAAAATAATTACTGGCTTATCGATATCCATTCACTTTTTTTATATTTGTGCATCCCTAGTATTTAGCTACTTGGCCACCCTGAAGAACTACAGTGTGAACTGTGCTGCCAAATGCAAGTAATTTACATATAGATCTATTAAAGGTATATTATATTATTATTTTTATACAGTCCCGCCCTGTATAAAAAGAGAGAGAGAAATCCTGGTGAACATTACAGGCCCAAATATACTTCAAGCGAAATTGAAGAACGAACTAATATGACATCCTTTCAAACAAAATCAGGCCAAATCTAAGATTGTTTGGAGTTTGGAGAAAGATTTTGGAGAAAACAGCTTGCCAAAGTGAACTTTACGGAAAAAGTTTGTGAAAACGGCTTGTGAAAACCATTGGTCCGTGGGGATTATGTAATATTTAGGTGTGCTTTGGGGGTTCCTCCTTTTTTGATGTGAAAATCTTCTCTGGTTCATTTCTTCTGTTCAGTCCGTAGAGGTCAGACGCAAGACAAGTAAAACATGAACAACTGGAAAGCAGCTTAATAGTAACAGTGACAGCAATCTATAGTATAAAGTGCTATATTTTTAAACGTGACATGCTGAATTGCAGAGCTTGGGCAAACATATCCACATCACTACGATCATATGCTATTTTTAACTGCTGTTTTCTCATCACAGTTATTTTTGTTGTGTTGTTTTTGTTACTGAGAGGAAAGTGCACAACACAGATTTACATATTGATGCAAACTATCACAATATTGCTACTCAAGCATTTCAAACTTATTTTTAACCACTATGCAAAAGATGAAAAAGAACCTCGGCGTGAGTATATTGGGGCCTTAGAGAAAAAAAACATGATATAAAAATGTGTAGAAAATGGCCTGTTATTATAGTGTGGTTGAGACATATGTTCAGTAAGACAGAGGTCACATTGAAGCAGAAAGCCATGGGGGAGTTCAAGCCCATCTGTACCTGTATGACTCTCACTAGCGTCTCTGGGTATTTCTCAAACACTGCCTGGAAAGCTGAGGCAGGCAAACGCAAAATGGTAGACCTGACCGCCGCACGAGCAGACACAGTCTTATAAGGAGCAGGATAACCCTGAAGAGAAAGGAAATATCCAAAATGAATCTCAATGCACTAGAGCAGGATAAGTTATCAGGAAGGCAGACAGAGAACTTACTGTAATGATGTCTAGAATGCTGAGCAGACTGTGAACGCTGTCCCCGGGCAACACGTCCTTCACCACAGGCTCTGTGCCATCCTGAAAGACACACACACCCCAATGGAGAATATGACAACATCAAGAGGGGCACTAAGTTTAATTACTCATTTGCCATTTAGCTGACAGTTCTTATCCAAAGTGACCTACAGGGAATTTATTGCAGGGACAGACCCCCCTAGACTAACCAGAGGTTAAGGATCTTAATCAAGGAAATTATGGTAATTGTTCATGAATCAATTGCTGTAGGTTTCGTACCTATAACATTTCTGTTAACAGACCAGATCTTTAATAAAAGTTATTGGACCCAATCAAACACTATTTTATTAGTTGTATTTTCATCATTAAAATTGTACACCCATAGCCTATATATCATATATAATTTAATTATTTATTTATTTATTATTATTCATATTTTACATTAACCATTTTCCTCAGATGTTTGACTAAACATGATCACAAATATTTTAAATAAATATTTTATATAAATAAGCGCTTTGGATTAAGCTGTTTTTTCAATAATGTTTTTTAAATGTATAAAATATAATGAATATACATAATTATAATTTATAATAATGCATCATTTAATATATATATTGGTTGTCTGGGGTTGAGCAACTTTTTCCATACTTTATAAAATGCATCATATCTAATTTAATTTATCTAATTTGTTTTTAAATTTATGTAAATATATACAAATAAATATAATTAAAATAATTAATAATAATAATAATAATATAACTTGAAATGCATTAGTGTGCATGAGGTTGATGACCAAGTTAACTGACATTCCCTAAACCAGTGCTCTAATGAAGTCTAATGAATTTTAAAAGGTACTCCCATGGCTCATCCTTACAAACTCATGAATGCAAAGCTCAAGCCTTCCATCCTGAACCACATAGATGCTGTCATCATCATCCCCTGGCTTGAACAGCCCCTCTCCCTCCTGCAGCTCCACAAACACCATATGCCGACACAGCTCCAAAAACAAGGGCTTTTCAAAATGACCAAGTACCCTGAAATGCATTAACATTCAACTTTAGAAGAACACCAACATTCCACTAGGCTGAAAAATATATAATGTGATTTGCAGTTCAGCTGTGATCATGTGAGGGTCAGAGTTGTTCACCTGACGTTCTTGAGCATGTAGAGCACCTCTGAAGGCAGGTTTGAGTTCTGCACATCGAATTCGGTGAGATCTGCTTCTAAGAGAGAGGGAGGGGGTTCTTTGGGCTGCAAAGTGGGTGGTTCCTTCCTGATCCGCAAGATCCTGCATGACATCATAGCAGGATTCAAACCATCTTCTCACTTAAACTGTGTGGGTGATAATACGAGATGGCATTTGTTCCGTAAAAATGAGGTATATCTAAACATACCTGCGCGCTATACTTAGAACTTTAGGCCTCTTCCGAGAGCGCTGCTTAGACACCGAAGTGGAGGTTGGTGTCGAGGACAAGGTCTGGACCTGAGAGACAGAAATAGAAAAACCAAGTGGAGGATGGATAGTAAATAAATAGATCAGGCTGTTAGTCATACAGGTTATGGACAGTGGCACATGTTCAGGATATTCCACTTCGCACACTCTATGCTGCCCTCTAACGGAGGAAGACTAAACTTTCAGCTGATGATGTACATTTTAATTACACCAATAAATGAGTATTTGTGGAACAGGTCTCTGCAGGGTCAGAGTCTGAACAATCAGCTATTTATCTTGGAGCACAAATAGACTACTGTGAATGTGACCATTAATCAGCAGCTAAAACAGGGTGCAAATCACAGGAAAGCAAATGGGTTTCAGCAAGATGTGACTCACCTTTCTCATGATTTTCCTGCCGTAAAAGAGCACTTTATCTCTTTTTCTGAAGCGATAGCGAGGAACACCAGCCTGTTGACCTTAAAATACACACAAGCAAATGCATAATGAGATTCCAGCAAACTGCTCAACACATACACTGCAGTTCAAAACATTTTTTTAAAGGACTTAATAGTTTTGTTTTGCAAAGATGCATTAAATCGATCAAACGTGACAGTAAAGTCATTGTATAATGTAACAAATAAAAAATGACAAAAATACTGTTCTTTTACTTTTTACTCATCAAAGAATCCTTAAATGTATCAAAGATCCACAAAAATATTAAAGTCACCATGAAATAAAATTGTATAGAATATTGCAGTGTGTATTATACATGATTTATCCATGCACATCATTTTATTTTCTTTATTCATGTGCCCTTTTAATCTTCGATCAAAAACAAAATTCCACTCTCGCTTGCGCTGACATCACTTTTTTGGGGACACTTTTAGTTTTACGGCCCAAGAGTGGGACAACCTCGAGATTGCAGCAAAAGCAAACCACAACGATCCTATCAATTCCAAATGGACAAGAGTCCCGTCCTACATTTTTTCTAGTTTGAGAAGTTGTTTCACTTAGATATACGTCACAATAGGGAAGAAAAAACTATCGCAACTTCTGTTTCATGTTTTCAACAATGATTATAAGAAAAATTTCACTGAAGCAGCATATTAGAATGATTCCTGGAGAATCATTCTCAAGGAAAATATATTTTACAATATAATAAGATATACAATATATAACATAATTTTACAATATTACTGATATTACAAATAAATGCAGACGTGAGAACCTCCATCATATTGAACCCACACTTTTGAAGCCACACAACACTTATTCAAGAATCAGAGCTGAGCAACACGCTGAAAACAACACAATTTGGAAACAAAAGGGAAACCCACTCGCCAGTTTATATCTGCGGTAGAGGAGAAGTACAGAGATTCCTATCAGACACACAGCCACCACGGCACCGATCAAAATACCCGTCAGCTGGAACAAACAACAGTTAAAGAAATGTAAGATAAGGGAATTTATCTGATATTACAGGAAAACTGAAAGATGAACTTGGACTTGACAAAACAAAACATGCTGTCAGTTGTAGAGCAAATAATACTGATAAAAACACTGCAAGAAATTATAATCTGATTAAACGCTGTATCGGTCAACACAAACCTGCTTAAACCTGAACTAAAGTATTTGAAATGTCTGTCACTTGTTTCATAATCTGTACATCTGATCTGAGCCAGTTCAGTGTCTTCCCTTTCACATGGGAAAGTAATAAGGGATAAGACAGTTTTCCAAAGTAATTCAGGGAACACTTCGTTTCTGTACCATGGTGGTCTGCATCCTCTCCTCCACAAACTGCTGCAGTCGGGAACGAATTTCACTCCCAATAGCCTGAGGAAATACATACCAATACACAAACAGTCAGACACACTCCCAGGGTTTTGAAAATAAAAACCCCGGATAAAACACTCTTTTATGTGTATTTATAATTCATTTATTTTTGTTCCACAGAACAATGCAATAAAAAAATTAAAAAAACCCGGCTCATGTGGGATTTCTTTGAAATCATGTTTATTTATTTTTATTCATACCAAGATCATATGAGACTCAAAAGGGCCAGTGCTTATTCAGCTCCTTCCTGTATTGCACAAAACACAGTACTTCCCCTTGCAAAAATAAAGGGATCAATCTGCTCAATACATAATCCAGCATTCATTTTTTTTAAAAGGGATAGTTTACCAAAAGAGAAAATAGTCACTTTTTTTACTCCTCCTTTCACGTGTCATTCCAAACCAGTTTTCTGTTATTTTTCTACTGTGCATTTCAAATAAAAAGGGAGTGGCCAAACGATTAAAAAGAAATCACATAAGCAGTGTTTTTGATTTATTGTTGTATATTTATTTATTTATTCTTCTTTTTAAAAGTTTTCTTTTCTTTATGGCAGAAATTATGAAACATATTCTTAATTATAAATATACGCAGAACACATTTCCCATCCTGACTAGCCTAATCCCTTTGAACAAAATACATTTAAAGCTATTATGTATTTAAGTAATATCTTACATTTTTATATGTAGTACTCTGATATATGTTAAACTTTACTTGATCTATATTGGTATTACTCTCCTGTCTATCTGTTTATCATGTCGGTGTTATTTGTTCTTTTGTTTTTCAGAAGAAAAATATGACACAACTGATAATGATCCATTCACATGCATAACAAATCAACTGCAACAAAAATGACATGAGATGTTGAGATCCATGATACTTACAGGATACAGGCACCGAGCTTCATCCTCCTGCTCAGCTCCCATTTCTAAAAAGACAAAGTCACTCAATTTATGGAGAATGCATTCAGTTGCATCATGTTCTCAAGCTGTCATTCATTCATGAAAACAGTCAAGGAGTCTGAACTGCGACTTTTCTGGAAGTAAACTTCTGATTTAGTTGAGCTTAACACACCTTTGCAAAACCATTTTCGAGATAATCCGATGGAAAAATAAGTATGCCAGTTAAATATGACGCAGTGTTTCTGTTGCCATTAGAGCAGTGATGACATGCATTAGTGTTATGGGCGTTACAGCTATTTAATGTGTAAACAACCACGCCAACTTATGGAAACAGATGAATTCTATTTTGGGTTTAGACTAGTTGCACAAAAATACCAATAAAACCAGCATATCTTACAAAAACACCTGTTTAGCAGGTGGTTTATACGTGACAGAGTAATATGCTAATTAGCTAGCAAACAGTAGCTTACTTACTAAAGACAGCGAAATTGAAGACCGATGCTGAAATAATCCTTTTATTTATACCGCAGCTGCTAGCTGGGTCACTTTCCTGTCATTTCCACACAAATTCAACTCCATTGTAAACTTTGGCAGCTTCTTTTTCGCCCCATGAAGTCAAATCTCTGCTGTTGCCTTAACAGTCCTTCACGTGGCAGTGATATGCAATTTCATTGGCTACAAACAACATGAATAGGCCAATCGGAACCACTGTTGTTTGATTTTTTTTTTTTTTTTTTTTACATGAAAAAACAACATACACAATTCCAATGCTGCTAACCCCAATAATTCTGCAGATCATAAAATAAAAATGGGGGAAAAGAGGTGGAGTATAATAAAAAAAAGAAATTTAACTAATAGTTAATTTATATAATAGTTAATAATAATATTACATGCTCTGATAGCGTTGTTTTTTATTTATGTAAAACATTATACAATATCTGTAACATGCATGCATGCATGAAATGCAAATAAAAAAATATTTGGGGCCAGAACACATGGTATACATATTTTGGGGAAGTATGCATTGTATGCAAAACGTCCCAACTAATATTAGGCTACTGTGTGTGTGTGTGTGTGTGTGTGTGTGTGTGTGTGTGTGTGTGTGTGTGTGTGTGTGTGTGTGTGTGTGTGTGTGTGTGTGTGTGTGTGTGTGTGTGTGTGTGTGTGTGTGTGTGTGTGTGTGGCGATTCAGTGTACATTTCTGTTTCTGTTTTAGCTAGCTCAACCAAATGCAATCAAACAGAGCACTTTTCTTCCATCAAATTTTAATTCGTTAGCAAGCTGTTTTATACATACTGGACGTTCCTTACAAACATTAAAATTTGACATCAATAACATCATTGTAGAAGTTGTCTAGTGCTTTGTCTTCTTTTTTCTCATGGGGTAGAATTTCAGACCAATTACATGTCTCATTTCACACAGCCTTCAAAAACAACATTCACAGACGTTTCTGGCTATCAATCAAAAGTAATCCATCAAAACCACAGACAAATGCAACATACATTTAAATACAACAACAGCAAAAAAAAAAAAATGGCAGGAACAAGCAAGGCAGGCATCTGATATTCACAATTGTGTTTTTTAAATGAAAAAAATAATGAAAACAACCTCCACCAATATATTCAGATTATTAAAATCCCCATTAGGAATACATTCATAATAAAGGCAGTTTGGGGCATTAGACATATATTTAAAAATGTACACTAAATTCCACACAATCTTTGTCCTCCTCCTCATTTGAAGTCCAGTTCTACTTGTTGAGATATTTGGCCACTGAATGGTAGGCAAGCAGGATCTCCTTGTCTTTGGGGCAGGTGAGGTGGAACACATCTTCCTTGTACGCTTTGTCCAAGTATTTTGTCAGGCCTTTTAGCTCTCTAGGGATCTCAAAACCACGGTACTTCTTGCAAACTACCTACAAAGTCAACAAAATATTTCGATTTAAAATAGATGAAGTTTAATTGAAGACTGTTAGTGTAGAGGAAGTGATTTCACTTACAGTAAACACCATTACACTGTATTATTTCAGCACTACAATTTACAAATTACTGCATTGCTGTCTAAATGAGAAAAAGATTAGTAACCTTGACAATGTGCAATTTTGGAAGCAGGTTGCAGTCAGCAAGAGAGAGCGAATTTCCGTCAAGGTAATGTCTTGTGGATTGGGCTGAATCTGGATTTTGGTCCAGTTCATGAGGAAGGGGAGTCAACAGGTACTGATCCAACTTCATCAAACTCCTTAGAAATTTCTTCTCCAGCACTGAAATGTTCACAACCATTAAGGTGTTGATATTCAAATGCAAATATTCGATGTTGTATCATCTATCTATCTGGCCATCCATCTGTCCACCCAGCCATCCATCCATCCATTCACCATCTATCTATGTCTTATATCAATTTTGAACTGACACCCCCCATATTTCAAACACAAAATGACATCAAGCCTTGAAGCTAATTTCTGAGTTTCACTGCCTTCTGATCAGATACATAATTCACTGTTAACAGGCCAAAAAACTTTAGAGAAGGGTGACCCTTACTGTCATTGAGTCCAGGATTGGGATTTTTGATGTAAGCCGAGAATTTGTGAAAGATGTCATCTCCAGCCGTGTTAGACTCCTTATAGCGGCAGCATAACTTGGAATAGCTGCAATGCAAAAATGGTGCAAAACTTTATATTTCATGTCATAAGGGGTTGAATTTGTAGTGGAACAAATTTAGCCATTTTATACAAACATTAAGATACATTTTCTTTCAGGAATTCCTCTATATTTTAGGAGCAAATTTGACCAGTGTTGGGGGTAATGCATTACAACTAACACGAGTTACGTAATCAGATTACTTTTGTCAAGTAACTAGTAAAGTAACACATTACTTTCTTACGTCCCACTTCTGAAGTCGTGATTACGAGCTCATCGTTATGACTTGAGAGGGCCTTCGTGTCCAATTTTTAACTAAGAAACTAGTATTTACGATAATTCCGACAGCACGTGAAGGCAGCATAAGTGCAGAGGCGTTGTGTGAACATGGTTATTGTAGTTCTAGACTAAATGTAAGCATTTACTCATCTCACTTGCACAAAAACAGATTGAGTATTCCTCAAAATGAATAGTGAAATGCAAACTCAGAATGTTACACAAACCTGCAAAAATTAACACAAATACACTTTATGTATTTAATCTCACTTTATTAGCCAATGTCTTTGCTCCTGACCTTTGATGATCCAATTCAACCATACGAATAAGCAAAAATGACTTTAGATAAACATCACATTTGTGTTTAATTTTTTTTGCTTCTATTGCTAATGAGAGTGTTAAACTTTCTTCTCCATCATTTTCTTCTGCAGTTCAGATTGGCAGCACAGATGAAAAGTTTTGTTTGAGCTGCGCCCTCTACTGTACAGGCGTACATTTGAATTTCCTTCGAACTGAGGCTTATTCACTTCACTTTTGTTGTGCACTTTGCATTGCACTTTTTTAGGGAGAAACACAATATTGTAATGCATTACTTTTAAAAGTAATGCATCACTGAATTTCACAAGCAAAATTCTTGCCATCTTTGGACCGGTGGTATGAATGCATACTCACTGTGGGGGCGCAAGGGTCTCTTCCAGAAACTCTTCGATCTTGTTGGTGTCAGTACGGACCTCTTCATTGTAGATGAGAAAAGGGGGCTGAGAACCTGGAGCCAGGTCCTTTAGTACCTCTGGAGCTCTAGAAAGAAAGCAAACATAAATAAAACAACAGATTTTGTTATTTAATGTAACATTTTTAGGGATTAAACTATTGGATCAATTCTAATGTATTTCCCTTCCTACAAAGCAAAAATCTATTTAAAAGATTCTAGAATTGCCCTGAATAGAAAAACTGAGCCATATGAAATGTTATTAATATAATATTAACCTAGAGGAAATGTTATTCCTCAGAGGTGGCTTTTTTGCAAGGTCTATTGAATACATAGTCATGTTTAGTTTGTACTATACACTTTGTCTCCAAAAGCTCCCTAAGTGCTTAGTTATAAAAAATGTGTGGATAAAAGCTCAGATCATTTTCTAAAACTCTAGAGGAGATGTGTAAGGTGTATTTCTTCAAGTAAAAGGAAAGATCTTCAATTTGCGCTCCACTTAATCTCATTGTTGACTAGAAGAAACAACTAAATGAAAGATTCCATTGTGAATTTTTCCCCCCCAATGGAACTGAACCTAAGAAGAACGATTATCCCGATCTCTCACCTCTTCATGTCCACTGTGGTGAGGGTGAAATTGACTCCCTTCAGCCAGAGTATCATGAAGAGCCGCTGACAAAACGGGCAGTTACCAACACTTTCACCATCATCGCTTGCCTAAAGACGACATTCAGTAAGCAAAGTGTTAAAACTCCTAAAATGGATATTTAATGTACAACAAGATACATGGAATTACTTCCTGAAAAAGTACTAAAACATTAGCATCAATGTTCATAGGTTTGTTACTTAAAGTAATTTCACCCTTGTTCAGACATATTTTTTAGAGATCCTATCATTAGTCCTAAATTCAACAAGACCAGTGAGGCCACAGATGCTCTTTTCAAACAATTGACAGGGTTATGTCAAGAATGATTGGAAGTACAACCATTATGAGCAAGGGTTAGATCGCAAGAGACACATTTTTAGGTCTTACATCTTTAATAAATGACAACAAGTTGTCATATATGTGACATTTGGAACTAAGCAATTAAGCTCTGACCTTGACAAAAAGTTCAATCTTTGCCGCTTCTGCCATGTCTGGTTCTCCTCCTCCTCTTTCTTCGGTGTCTCAGTTGCCCAGGATCTCAGGAGAATGAGGTCAGTTTAAATCAGTCCACTTCACCTTACACGATTTCTGTCTCCTCCTTCGATCTCTGAAAAATCAAACTGTATCGATGGCACTGAAAACAGCACCTTCCCTTCTTCCTCTCTCAACCGCAGTTTCTATCATTTCCTATTAGAACCCAAACTCCTACCACACCCCACCGGTCTTGAGTGTTCAGAATACCAGCCCACTGGCCGAACCTGTCCAACCTGTATCTTCCTTAATTCTCAGCTGCTTTAGTCATTGTGAGTTTCTCTCTTAACTGCTCAGTGCTGTCCTACTCCCATCATTCTTCACTCCCAGTACAATCTATAATCTTTTTACCCCCCCTCCCCCAATTTACACACTGTCATGTTGTTCCAAACACATACCCCCAGTTTAACAGACAACGTTTAAGCTAGTCCCAGACTAAACTTGCATGTATAAGCTGTTTAAACTGAAAGCAACTTGCATTGACTTGTTTCACTTGTTTTGTCTCGAGATGCACACCAGTAATGTTTTTTTCTAAGGCACGTTTATAAAAGCCACTTAAATGTCCTAATGAACTAAGGTCTAATCCTGGCTTAATCTAAGCCCTGTCTGTCTGTGAATCCAGGCCATGATTTTGTTTTTCTTTCACAGACCAAAGGAGGAGATGTTTGGCAGGACGTTCACGCTGCACTTTTGCATACAATAATAGTGAACGGCAACCAAATTTCTAAAATGACTAAACTGCACCATAAAGGTAAAATTATACAAATTATTCATTCATCTTTCTGAGTTTTCCTAAAACTGTAGTTCTGTGTGATAAGACTGAAATGTAAGATGTGGAAAAGAGCAGCACTAACATTCTGATACATTTTGTGTTAAAAAAAGTGAGCAAATTATAACAGATTTTCATTTTTGGACTGGACTTCTATAAAA
The DNA here is from genome assembly GCF_965113295.1 of Leuciscus leuciscus. Classification (NCBI taxonomy): domain Eukaryota; kingdom Metazoa; phylum Chordata; class Actinopteri; order Cypriniformes; family Leuciscidae; genus Leuciscus; species Leuciscus leuciscus. Next base: position 28,694,982 of record NC_138740.1, on the reverse strand, counting down.
AGGTATAAGTGTCAAATACAAATAAAGGTACTTTATTGGTATCGATAGCTCTATAAAGAACCTTTAACATCCATGGAACCTTTCCATTGCACAAAAGGTTCTTTATAGAGGAAAAGGTTTCTTTAGTTTATTAAAAAGAGTTCTTCACACTAAGGCAAAAATGGTTCTTGAACTGTTCACTGTACTTTGGGAAACCCAAAATGTTTGTTTTTTTCTACTATGGCATTGCTGTGAAACCTCTCTCTTGGAACCTCCAGGTTCCCATTGGTAACCATTTTGTGCCATGAAAACTGTAACGGTTCTTTAATTTCCTGTAGCATCGATCAGTGTTGAAGTGTTTTGACCCTTGATCTGAGGAATGTGTGTGAGAATGAGGATACTCAGGACTGGGGAGTGATTTAAGTATGAGGTGTGACATCTAAACTCTGACAGTGTATGACAAATCATTAATTTGAATACTGTTTTCGACTTGTGCTCTATCTTGTAACCACACCAATTTTTTTTTAAATATGTAAACATGGTGACACTTTAAAAATGCACGTAAATCCTATATGTCCTTGAATACTATGCCAGCATCCGATGGGTTGTAATTTATTTATTTGACATTTTCTGCACTTAAGAATCTGTGGAATTGATTATGATGAAGAGCTGAGGGTCCTTCACTCTTATTGGTAGCTGAAAAAATCATCAAATGAACACTTAAGGGGCAGGGGGTGTGTAGACTTTTGTGAATGATGGGCGTCCCAAGCACAACCTACATGTTAATACAGAGAATGAATGTACTGAATCACCACACTGCCTTTGTTCAAATAGTCTGAGTCATTTAACTATTAGGTATGAATTCAACTGAACCAGTTTTAATCCGGAAAAATAGGGGTATCACCCCTTGCAATTACCAGGGTAATTATAGATGCCCAAAACATTATAATAATATTGTCACAATAAAACTATGGCAACTTCGTATCAACCACTAATGTCATAAAAAGAAATTAAATACATTAAAAAAAAAAATTTTTAAATAGTATGAATGCTTCTTAGTGTTTTTAGAAGATATTAATATGATTCATATAGTATATATAGTAATATTTATTGGAAAAAGCTTTTTCATGGTATAATATTCACTTTACATGATGCCATCTTTGTGGGGACATTTTGTCCCCATAATGTATACCTGAACCACCGACACACAAAATCATCTAAACATCATGTATAAACTCACATTGTACTGTGGTGGTTAATGTATTATCATTTAGTATCAGTTAGTTAATAAGAAGCGCGTTTAGATTTATGTTCAGTGATAGGTTACCTTCATATCTGTCACTGTATTATTAAAGGACATTTAAAAAGCACACAATACCTTTTAATAGAAGTGAATGAATATGGCCTACACCTTAATCCAATGATGAGAGTTCAAGGGTCATTTTGTGCACGCTATCTTTGAAAAAGCACCATTGCCATCTAGTGTTAAATTTGGGTTATGTAACTCTGAGGACCGAAAGTACACAACATTCGGAGACAGACAACAGCAAAAACAAAATGAAAACGCATGTCGTTCCAAACCTGTATGATCTTCATTCTTTTGTGGAGCAAAAAATAAGACATTTTGAAGAATTTTTCAGCCGATTTTGACGTGTAATTAAAGTCAGTGGAGTCTAAAGCAACATTTGACTCTCATTGATGGACAAAAGACACTTTTGTGTTCCACAGAAGAAACAATTTCACAGAGTTTTGCAATGAGGATGAGTAAAGGGCGACACATATTTTGTGTGGACTACAATATTGCAAGAAAGCATTGTCATCAACGTTCACGAAAAGGAACATGTTGGTCAATCAACATCAGCAGTTTCCCTTAAGAAAAAGAAGTATACTTAAAGTTCATTTTATGAAGTATACTTAAGTTATGTTCAAGTATATTTTTGTAGTAAGTATACTAATGTCAATATGTAGTAGTAAACTTGTAAGTGTACTATTTTAATACCGCTTGGGACTAAATTGGCCCACTTTTAGTATATACAAGTATATGTTTAAGTGTTCTATACACAACTAGTTCATAATTACGTTTCTCATTTGTACTGCAAGTAAACTTATGGTTATACTAGTAGTTTACTATTTTAATACTTGTTGCAACTTTGAAGTATACTCTCAGTAAACTTATACTACAAGTTTTCTTTAAGTGAACTTAACATCATACTTATAGTTTACCATATATATATTATTTTTGCTCTTTTAGTGTACTCTCAGTAAACCACTAGCTTAGTAGTTTTATACTACAAGTTTTCTTTAAGTGAACTTAACATTATACTTATAGTTTAGTATTTATATATCATTTTTGCACTTGCAGTAGGCCTATACTACTATGTTCAAATGTTATTTTTTATACTTGAAAAATACCTTTAGCTGTACTTTAATTTTAAAAACATTTTATTAGCTTCATGCATCCTTTTTTATCAACACTTGAATGTTGGTAAGTTTCATAAATAAAGGCATAATTTTTAAACAAAAAAGATGAGAACATCTCATTTTTGTCAAAGACTACGCCTTGGATAAGATTCAGAAACGTGATCAAACACAGATGGAGTAGATCAAGTCCAACACCCCCAAAGCTTCACAGTCGTTTCCTCACTGCAGAACATAAAAAGTAGACTGAAAGTATACTTTCTTATTTTTAGTTGAAAAGAAGTAGGCCTATACTAATAGCACACTTGAATTAACTTATTTTTCATAAGGGTTGTTAGTCATGCTGGGCTCAAGCCATTATTTTCAGCAGGTCTATGATACAATATAAGTGATTATAGATTCTGAAAACACACTATTTAATCCGAATGACATGAAAGTTGAGAGTGTTTTATCTAATGTTTTCTTGCCTTTACATTGACTCTCTCTCTCTTTTCATGTTCTAGAAAGACTCTTTTAGCCAACATTATACGAGTTTACAAAGAGTAGAATTTTTTTTAAATGTATTATATATATATATCACCAGTGATATCACTTGCATTCTATTTTACTCATATTTCTTACTTAAAGGGATAGTTCACCCAAAAATGAAAATGCTGTCCTCATTTACTCACCCTCATGTTGTTCCAAACCTGTATGACTTTCTTTCTTCTGCTGAACACAAAAGAAGATATTTTGAAGAAAGTCGGTAACCAAACGACTGATGGACCCCATTGACTTCCATAGTAGGAAAAAAAAAAAATACTATGGAAGTCAATGGGGACCAGCAACTGTTTAATTACCAACCTTCTTTAAAATATCTTCTTTTGTGTTCAGCAGAAGAAAGGAAATCATACAGGTTTGGAACAACATGAGGAAGAGTAAATGATGACAGCATTTTCATATTTGGGTGAACTATCCCTTTAAGAATATATTTCATAATTTCCTTTCTTGGGGGACCTAGACACATTTTTTTTTGATAATGTCTATGTAGGCCCTATCACTTTTCACTTCTCTATAAACATTTTTTTTTTAAAGGCAACAAGCAGACGATGAAAGTGTGAAAGAGAAGTTTCAAAAGCACTCACTTCCTTTTCCTGTAGTGTGTTTCAGTGCCCTCAGTACAATTCAGAAGCTACAACCACACAAATGACACTGATACATGCACTGATACATACCAAAAGCTTATGCTTTTTTCTTATTCGTCTTGCTCTTGTAGCACACTTTATGGTGAAAGCAAAGCTCATCACATTTAAAAAAAAAAAAAAAAAAAAAGAAGAAGAAGAACTTAGCAGGCAATTATTAAAAGGCAACATCACATTCTACAGACTTGACCTGTAAATAATCAGATGTGGCATGTTAAAGTTAGATGCTTTAATGATCAAGGAGCCATGCAAAATGGGAGGGAAGATGTAGGGTGGAAGAACATGATATAGGAGTGATCTCAACAGGAAGCTATTGTTTCCAAGAAGTCATTTCGCAAATCTCTCCATCATTAAATGACAGCACAGGCCTCCACTTCACTTTGTTTCTCGAAGAACACGACAACTGCGGTCTTCCCCACACGCCGCATTCCTCAAAGACACAGGTAAGAATTCTGCAAATCCTTTGATCTTTAACGCGCTTATGTTTTTCTTTAGATCATTTGCATTTGTGCATATGCGTTTGTCTTTTACATTCTGTTTATACTTTCTCTTACATTACTGAAAAGCATCAGCACTGTAAAATCTTTGGTTCTCCTTTTCTGGAATGGGATGATCAAGATAAAACAAAGTATTTTGGGGCTGGTTATCCCAGCAAATACATGTACATTGTGGCAACGTCTCTGCATGGCACGTTGTATTTCTGCTATGGCAACGTCGCTGTCTACGTGCTCGCAACATTAGGCTTGTTTGAGATGCGGACAGTTCTCTCTTCTCGTAGTGGATCTGACACCTGCGAGATCAAAGCTGGATATCGCGGGATTGACGCTCGTGCACAGTGTTGCTAATAAACTGGATGTAATTCAAGTTCTGTTGCTTTTATATGAAAATAAATAAATTGAACAAGAAGACACCCAAAGTAGGCTACTTATTTAATTCCATTCCAAATACATGTTTATCAATCATTTTTTCTTTAATACAGACATAGGCTATTTTTTTAATATAAAAATTAAATTGCATAACCCAAAGAGATCGCACTGTCAGATAGTTTGGGAATATTCACACATAACATATACACATAAAACATGATATCAGAGTTTTAAAATCAAACATTTTAAAAGAGAACAATACATCACGGTTGTTTAAACCAATGAGCTTTAAGCTGTGTCGTCAAGCAAGTCGTTTCCCATCGTGTATGTATAGTAGGGTAGACTGAGTAGCCTACTGTTGAGACACTTTTTGCGTTTTGATTTTTCACACAAAAATAGATACTGAAAAGAAGGGAATTTCCACATGACATGCCACATGACATTTCATTAGCTAGTAGACTAAGATATTATCAATCAATAATACCCACAAGTAGTTTATATTTTCCACAATTAGCTCATAAAAATAAGGTGCTTTTTGTCTCAACCTTGTCTCAACTGTACCCATATGTGGTCCAGTTGAGACACACATTTCTAATGATGTAAAGGTAACTAACCATTCATTGTAAATATAAAAAATAAAGACAAATAAAGAAAATAACAATTGGGCAACATTTTTGTTTATTCAACCATTTATATTCATTCATTTTATTTAAATTAGCACTGGTTAAAATGTATAAATCAGGAACAAGATATGAAACAATATTTATTAATAATACACAGTTTAAATATCACAAATATCAAATTTTATTTCCATTTGCGTCCTATGCATGGCTAATTACGACGTTTAACCTGTTATCATACTGAACAATTAAACAGTGTGTTTCCTAATAGAACCAGAGACATTTGATAGAACTCTATTGGGGGTAGGCCTATAGTTGATCCACGTGTGTCTCAACTATCCCCCGCTGGCCACCTCGCACATTTCTCTAGATTTTGCAATCACCTTGCATGACACAATACCATGAAATATGCCAGTTTTTAGGGCACATAATAACGTTTGTGGTGATACCAGTTAGGCCTACGTTTAACAGTCATATAGGGATAATAAGCTATTCATTGTGGAGAGTGCATGGTGAAGTGAACGTCCTACTTTAGAAAAAAAACTTTTCCCGATATTTTCGGATCGGAGATGCGTCCATTGTTCAAATTTCCCACGATCAAAGAGGACACTAATATGCATGTGCACAGCAAAAATCACAACTTGTGCTTGCTATTTATTTAAGGTGTCTCAACTGTACCTATGTCTCAACTGTAGCCTACACAGTCTATCCTGTAGTATGAATGTGTGTAGTATAAATTTAATCCGGACATATATTCACCATGCTGTCATTATCATGTGAGATACCAGCATCACGTGGCCTCATGGGATAGTATGCGCACTTCAAAATCTCGCCCGGAAGTAATTGGTCATCCGCTGTGAATTCTTATATTTCTTTTGTCACATAGGCCTTCTGTTTTTGCCTACTTTATATTAGGGAAGTATAGTATGGAAGCAGCTCACGGCTTTGATATTTTAGCTTCAATACAAATATCTATATATTTATTAAATATTCTATTTAGATTATATTTTTTGCTATTTATATAGGCTACCTGGTGCAGACAGTGTCTACCACTATTTAAACTCTGTGTAAAGAGCATAACTTTTTACCACTGAGTGTAAATATCCGCTCTCTATTTTTTAATGAGTGCATTTCCCCCCACAGATGCCACTTTTAGCAAATAGAGAAAATGTGTTATGCCCTGAAGTCTTAACTTTAACAGCACTTACATTACAATTTCTTCAGTAATTGATAGAGAAAGCACAATAAAGAGAAAGATCCAGGGATTCTGCTTGAGTGAAGAGACACTCCCTCTACTGGTCACTCCGCTTGTCATCTTCAGAAAGGAAAAATATGTCATAGATCCTGACTGACAAAACCTCAAGTTGTAGACGAAGCTCTTGCATAACGTCCAACAAAAATATAACAAAACAACAAACTAACGCCCAGTTCTGCTACTTCCACAGCATACGAATGGGCTCCAGCATAAGATGGAGGTGGAGATGGATAAAGAAGCATCTTCAAGCCCCCAAGACTCTCATTATTTTATTCCTGACCATCAGCTTAATCTACAGTTGGGTGTTCATGGTTCATGAACAACATCTCAATTGCAGTCACAAACCAAATGAGTCGATCACAAACAATATCACCGTCCTGTTCTGGCACTGGCCGTTCGGCACCCGGTACAACCTTACGGGGAACGTGTGTCTGAGGGACTACGGCATCTCTGGATGTGTGCTAGTGGACAATCGCACTCTCAACGAGAGCGCCGATCTGGTAGTCTTTCATAACTTTGAGCTGAAGCTGCATAGAGAACACCTTCCAGTGCATCTCCATCGGCCCGCCAAACAGAGGTGGGTATGGCTTTCGTTAGAAGCACCACAAAACAATGGCGACTTGTCGCAATACAACAACCTTTTCAACCTCACCATGTCATATCACCCTCATGCTGACATCACTGTGCCCTACGGGAAGCTGTTACAGAAGAAGAAACCAGATCTAGACTTTGTTATCCCGAAAAACAAGAGTTATGAAGCCTGTTGGGTGGTTAGTAATTACCAGAAATGGCACAAGAGGAGCGTGGTTTTCCAGGAGCTGGACAAGATCCTCGACGTGCAACTGTATGGCCTTTTCGCCAAAAAAATACTACCAAAGGAGGCCCTGCTCCCAACGATTTCCCGCTGTTATTTCTACCTAGCCTTTGAAAACACAGAGTCTCCGCACTATATCACAGAGAAGCTGTGGAGAAACGCCTTCCAAGCCGGGACCGTGCCTGTGGTGCTGGGGCCGCCACGCAAAGACTATGAAGCCGTGGCGCCTTCGAAATCCTTCATCCATGTGGATGATTTTAAATCTGTTAAGGCCCTGGCTGAGTACCTGAGAGGCCTAACTAAAGATCCAAAGAAGTATAGTGCATATTTTACCTGGCGACAAGACTACACAGTCAAACTATATACAGACTGGAGAGAGAGATTGTGCAATATCTGCCCCGTCTTCGGACAATTGCCAGCTCAAAATGTTTATAAGGATCTGAGAGCTTGGACAAAATGGTAACGTAACAGGACACAGAGCATGTTTTTGCATGTAAAAATGCAAAAGGCAGGGCAGAATTATTTTTTTTAAAAATGTACGCATGGTCTACAGCTGTTTTTTTTTAGGTTTGCATTTTCAGACCACTTGTTCGCAACAAGCGAGCGCAATAGTCAAAGACGTCCGTCTTATGTTTAACGTTACATAGCAAAAAGGCAAGACGCAGGAATGCATGGTCTACAGATGTATTTTTTTTTAAAGTTAAACTTCTTTTAACTTGAGGCCTGCATTTTTAGAACACTGTGTTGTTCGCAACACGCTGCAAGAGGTAGGCCTATAAGCGCAAAGGTCAAAGACGTCAATATATTGTAGCAAATGTTTAACATAGAAAGACAACTAAAAGTAGCGAACCGGAAAGCAAAAAACGCACAAAGAAATAAAAATAAAAATAAATAACTCTAGAGACACGTTTTTAAAAGTTGTACTTCTTTTAAGTTAACTTTTATCTGCGTTTTTAGAGCACCGTGTTGATGGCGACACGCTGCAAAAGATGCAAGACGTGAACTCTCCAAATTGTCTTCGCTGCAGCCTGTAGCGCGATGATATACTGCATTAACCCATGATATACTGCATTAACCCTCACCCGTCCCTTAGGTCATTTTGACTCAAAATAAATCTTTGAAAAAAACAAAACAAAAAACATTCAGTGTTCATCAGAGTGGTCCAAGACCTTGGGACTTTTGATGCACTTGAACCACGAATGCACAGAAAAATGACTGGATTCGAGGAGTTTATGTGGTTTAAAAAAATAAAAATAACAAAGTAACAAATTGGTCCCTCGCGGGTCACCCACCTAGGAATAACTGGAATGCGAGGAATGCTTCAGTAGGCCTATAGAAAAAGCTCAAAATTAGAGATAAACTCAAGAACTGAAACGATAAACGCGTTTTGGGTAAACGATTCTATCCTACGAGTCAATTTACACAGGCCTAGCCAACAGTAGATTTTTAGAGCAGCCGTTTTTTTGGAAGCTGCATTTTTAACGCTGTGTCATGCACGAGACGCGATATAAGAAGCGAGCGCAATGGCGTATCACATCAATCTAATGCATATTGAGCCTATACAAAAAAAAAAACAAAAAAAAAAAGAACAGTGGGAAAATGCAAACCCATGTCCTGTGGAAAAAAACAACCAGTGTTGCCGTGCACCTGCATTAAGCTCTGTTGTGATCTATACCCTGATGAGGCCAAGGTGACAAACTGAAACCACAATGTGAAAACCCTGCTTCCTCTCCTGTCAACATGCTTATATCCTCTGCACACCGATTCTTGAAGGACGGAAAGTCGGTCAGAACTGTTTTGGGGTGGGGAACGCTAAATGCAAATATATAGTCACATAGCCTACATTAATCTTAAAAAAAATATTGCAATATCTTTTGTTGTTGACAGAAGCTGTGTGTCCATTTATGCTCTATAGTGTTTGAGAAAAGAAAATCATTGGTTACATTCTAAATTGCAAAAAATTAACAAATAGTCTAAAAACTTTTAGATATGAGCCTTCTTATAATGAAAATAAACTTGTTTTACAGACCATGTTTTTTGTTTGCAGTGAATTATTGGTTTAAATTGGTATATTTTTGGTTTGAAGACATTGGTAAAGATAAAAAAAGGGTTTTGTGCTGGATCGGCACTTGATACAAAAACAGCTGGGTCTAGAAGCAAAATCTGTGCTTTGGAAGACAAAATACAAAAAAGCAAATATTCTCAAAAGAAACTAGAAATGACGGTCAATTGAAATGGTTTAATTGTTGCCCAGAAGGTATTGTGTTGATTTAGAGCAGAATTTCAATAAATTATCAGATATGGCAGATTCATTTCCATTGCACATGGTTGAGCATGCATGATACAAACACCAAAAGATAAGGCACATGACCTCCACACAGAGGCTTTTTAAACTGGTAGCAAATTTCTTCTATAATTACCCTGATAAAAAGATATTACACGGAATTATTTTCAACTGGAGATGGGAGAGTGCAAATATTTAGAGAAAAAGAACAGTGACTGATGTTCTTTGTGGACCATCTGAAAAAGGTCTCCTCCAAATTGTAATAATACAAAAAAAATCCATCTCTTTAAAAATTCAACAATTAGTCAAAATACAAGTTTTTGAAGTATTGAATTTGCTGCCCGTTCACACAGAAAGGTTGATGAGAAAAACGATAAAGTATGGAGACATATGGAAATATACTTTTTGAAAAAAAAAAAAACCCAAATACTGAACAATAAAAGACAAACATAAGTACATAAAAATTGATACATGAGTAAAAAGTCATAAAAACAACTATAAAAATCATCTGAACCCATGACTTCATGTGCAAACGCATTCAACAAAGCACCCATTATATAAAGATCCATCAGGCTGCTAGTGTGCATGGTAAAGTCTAAACCAGAAGGCGTGTCCAAAGGCATGTACGGAAAGAACCAAATAAACGGACGCAATGGTTACATAAAAATAAATCTTATGACTGATTTGATCCATAGCTTGGCTTGTAGCGTTTCTATAAACTTTTAGCGGGCATCTGTAGCCAGTTAGCTGGTGAGGTGACCCATCAGTCCGGGATGCAGGGCGTTTTTAAAGACCTCCTGTCGGTGGAGGGATGGCATGTATAGGGCAGGGGCTCCTCCGGGATGGCCTGGTCCAGGATAGCCTTGCCCTTGGAGGGATGTGCCACCCATGTGGTGCGGAGGTGGTGGACTCTGCTCATAATACTGCACTTCGGAACATTCGTCATCAAAGGGCAATGCTAGGCGCTTTCCCTTTTGTCTACGATTGCAGAACCACACACGTACTACCTAAAGAAAAATAAAATAATAAGTCAAATGGGTTTTTAAAAGCACCGACTAATTACGAAGGGTCCACAGACTTTGAGGCATGCTCACATCTCTCTCCAGGCCTAGATCGTCAGATATGTGTGTGATCTCTAGAGTGTTGGGTTTGGGACACTTCACAAAATACGACTCAAGAGCAGAACGGACCGTGCCTTCCAAACTGGTCCTCCGCTTTCTTTTTCTTGTGTCAACGAACACCCGTTCAATTTTGTACATCTGGAAGATTGAAAAATGGGCCATGAGACTGAGTAAACATGTTCAACATGAGCAAGTTAGAAGTGTACATACATTTAAAACCATCATTTTGTGTACATTAAGGACCTAGTAATAGTTGCACCTAGGTTGATTGGTTGTTGGTTCAATTAATCAGTTGATTGTACAAAGGCAGATCTTAGCAAGCTTTCAGTCAATTGCAAGAAAGGGGTGGGATTAATGCAGGAGAAACAATTGGATAAGTCCTGCATACATCACCAGAGAAGTATGTCAAAAATCAGTGTGTGGTTTCATTGTAAACTACGTATTCTATTCCACAAAAAGCACCAGTGTTGTAAACGGGTGACTGTAGGTAAACTATCCTCAAGCTCAGTGACAGGTAGTCGGGTTTGAGGGCCCCTAGTGTAATGTAGTGTAGGCTACTGTAGTGTACTTACATCCTGAGGGTTTTCGGAATTCTCTGCCTCATTCAACCACCTCTGTAGCAGCGGCTTCAGTTTACACATGTTCTTGAAACTAAGTTGGAGAGCCTCAAAGCGGCAGATAGTCGTCTGACTGAACATTTTGCCTAGACAAAAAGTACAACTTAAATCCACCATTTCACACATATAGGCTACATTTATTTATAATGGTTAGAGACCTCAAACTCACCATACAAGTTTCCAAGCGCGAGTCCCACGTCTGCCTGCGTGAAGCCAAGAGTGATGCGTTTGTGTTTGAGCTCTTTAGCAAACTGCTCCAAGTCTTCTGTGGTCAGATTCTCCTATTTTTATTTTTTTTTAAATAGGAAAAGAAGAGCAAAACAATTAAATTATACTCAAACAACAATGCTAGATCTAAAACTACATTTAAAATAAAAAGCTCACCTCCTCCTCAGAATCACTACAGCCTCCACTGGAGGACCCGCTGCTCCTGGCTGCGCCCTGCGCCTGACCCGAGATGTTTGGAGCGGATCCTCCGTTGAAAAATCCGGTGCTTCCGAAGCCATTTCCGGGTGGAGATGGAGACAGAGAGGGAGATGATGCAGAGGGAGTCGGGGGAGCTTGAGAAATATTAGTGGGGGCCGTGATATGAGCCAGTCCAGGCCAAAACGAAGGGTTCCAGGGTGCGTAATAATTCACCCCCGTGGACACGGATGATGTACCGGGAGTGAGATGATATTGTGACGGCGGCTTGTTTTCTTCACTGGCATATTCATCAACATCTTTCTCAGTTTTTACCTCAGATGGCATCTTGATTTGTTCCCTGGTTTCAGCGATAGGCGGGCTTATGTTTGCTGGTTGGGTGGCCGCCGTCACCCCCGCCACCTGCCCGGTGAACTCGGGGGCAGCAAACGGGTACCAGTGTTTGGGTTGCGCAAAATCACTACCTTGCAAATCGTTCGTTTTAAAATCGCCAGAAAATGGGAAGAATGTTTGGTGTGTCGCAGAGCTGATTCCGTTGAAATGGGCTTTGTTGAAAAGCAGGCTTGGATCCTGAAGCATGCCGTGTGCGAATTGCAAGGACGCACCGCCAAGTCCATCCAGGCCCGGGGCTTGATGATACATGGCCCTGTTGACCTCATAAGGTCTGCAGTCTGCTCCTGTCGGGCTTTGCGGTCTCTCCGTCATCTTCCCACAAAAAAGTTCTTTAGATTTCAAACAAGAAAGCGTTGAGACTGCTAGTTTGATAATCAATAGTCGGCGATCAGTAGATCCATGCCAGGATGTTCTTTTAAAAATGAGCGAACCAAAACAGATCTCTAAGCCTCAGATTGTGTGTCCCAACATCAGCCTGTGCTGAAATCCGCGCAGTTCTTGTGTGATTGCCATCAATTAGGCCTTTAGAATGAACTAGAAACTCACCAACTCTTCCCAATCTCAACTCTGATCCTGTCCCACACAGGTTTTCCTAATCAATCGGAGTTGGAGGCTGGGGTCTAAACCATCTCCTCTCCTATTGGTCACCCGAGACAATAAGCCACAGCTGACTTTGTGAATGAACTTGGTTTTCTCATTGGGTGAGGACACGTTTGGGAATGTGAGATGTATATGCATTTTCCTAAGGTGCACAAACTTCAAATACAATCTTAATTAAAACTTTTAACTTCACTCAAACCTTTAAAACAATCCATAAAATGAAATGCATAATAATCTGTAACTTTGTTTAGAAGTAGGCTAACATCCAGTAACATTAGCTATTATGCGTGTTGAGTATTTACAATGCAAAATAGGACTATATATTCATGTGTTTTATATTCATGCCATTAAGTAAACTTTGTTTCAGTAATATGCACTTAATGAGTTGTTCTTGATATTGAAATTCTTAACTTCCGTGGGAAATCCACTTTATTGTGCACACGTTTTTTATGTGGTATATTATAGCCTATTTTTCTAACTTCGTTTACCATATTTCATAGCTATTTAATTTATTATATTGTAAACAAAATTGGTCATAAAACGGTGTCATCGATCAAAATGCATTCACATGCATTATTCCTGTTCTATTTGGTCAAGACATGTAAATAAAAGGAGAATTGTTCTGTTTGTCTGTTGCTGATAAGCAATTGGATTACAAGCGTCACATCTCCCACCTTCACGCTGAGAGAATAACAAGTTAACAAAATCGCAAAATTAAAACAGCAGTCAATGAGCCCATATACAAAAATACACACACAAAAATTGTATTGCCTGAAACCATGGTGCGAAATTAAAAATGTATGTTCAGAATAGCAGAAGTGTGCTCCCACTTCTCATTTCTATCATTACTCCCCTCTAAATATGTCTACATTTCAAATAGCCTACATTTAAAACCTGTTTTCTAGGCCTACTTCTACTTTCCTATTATAGGCTATAGCTAGGCCAAGGGGGAGTTAGAAAAAACTTATATTCGATCTATTCAGTAAAAGTCGAATTTATATGGTTTTATTTTATTTATTCATTTATTATAGCCATTAGGAGACATTTAGTCTGGGTGGGCGACAAACATAAAAAAATAGAAACATTGATTTAAACGTCACAGTAAAACAGTTTAAAGATATTGTAATATATAGCCTAAAACGAAAGTGATTGTTTTGTTAATATTAGCCTGTATATATGTCTATAAATTATATAGGCTAGCTTTTTTGCAATATTAATATTTAATTTTAAAATAATTATATAGCCTAGGCTATAGGCCTAACAACAGCGCAAGCTTCGTCCACGCACTTTAAGGCATAATATCGAGCTTGCTTTTTTGTTTCATTAAAGTTGTTTATAGTTTGTGAAAGCGCATCGATACAGCTGTGCACCCCCGACCGAGCCGATCGGTGCAGATTGCGGCAGGAAGACGCGCCGCAGGAAAGTGGATGGGGGAGGCATTGTGCCACAAGAGCCCGAGGCCCCCCGCCGCTTCCAGAGCCACAGTTGCGATGGCCGGCCATTAGCTGCCTTTCAGCACTGAACAATAAGTCTCAACCCTTTGATTCCTCCCCTACCCCCTCCTCTGCTCCGAAACAAACACAGTTTCAAAGTCGTCATAGTTTCACCAATGCACTAGTCTCTTTCCAGTATAGCCATGCACGTGTATACTGGAGTCTGATTGCAAAGTAGACCTATATGTTAAGGCATGAAATTACCATGCACACATACAACTCTGCAATCTGCTTTGATTCCCTGTCTAATCCCTCTGATGCTTCATCACCACCCACCCAGGGCATCACACACACACCAACACCATCAGTACAAGCACGGCCAACACAAATCTACAACAATCAACCCCCTGCCTCCAAACACACTCTTGCAGACCAGGAGCTATAGGTCACAAACTGAGCTGTCCATCTCTCTTGGCCACAAAGCCGAGGAAAGGACACACAGGAGGACTCCGGGGCCAGTCAAAGCTTTTAAAAGACATCAAACCACTGCTGCAGGCATTGTGCTGGCCCATGGACTTGGTGGGGATTGTTATGTAAAGTGCAGACAGAGGAGGAGAAAGTGGGAAGAGATGACACAGGCCGGTGGGGTGTGCAGCGAGGGACGGCAGGACCAGGATTAGGCCACAAAACACTCCCAGGTGGCTCTGTTTGGCAGGCTGTGGCTATTTTTTGCGTACTGTGAAATTTATACTCTGCAAATAGTTTCTTGAGATAACTTTAACTCGAGATTAACTCGTTCTAAAGACAGAGCACGTTTCATTGCACCGAGCAGTTTCCGGTTGCTATCAATATTGAGCAAAAATCATCACCCCACCCTTGTTAACATTTGATGCACAGAACATTTCAAAATGAGGCTACATCTGCATCAGTTTTTTTTAGAATCACACATAGAGGTGTGGAAACGAAATGAGATAATGGTGCTAATCAAAGGGCGGATATATAGTGGTAAAGTGCAAGTTGAGACGAAATGG
Organism: Leuciscus leuciscus; assembly: GCF_965113295.1. Classification (NCBI taxonomy): domain Eukaryota; kingdom Metazoa; phylum Chordata; class Actinopteri; order Cypriniformes; family Leuciscidae; genus Leuciscus; species Leuciscus leuciscus. The sequence continues at coordinate 28,679,947 of NC_138740.1, read as the reverse complement.
TTTGAAGATTGCAATCTGCAGCAGAAAATCAAACAAACATACAAAGATGCTAATCAAATTTCTGTTTTAAACATCCCAGTTGCTTCCTGATCCCACTTTGTTATAACATGGCATCTAAAGTATTATCTATTATGAAATAAGGTTATTATAGTGAAACTAAAAAACAAACACTTTTTTTTTTTTATAAACATTAACTGAATTTTTTTCAGCTTATTTTATTTCAGCTACTTGCCAAAACCAGCATTTTTAAATAAAAATAAATAAAAACTATATAGATATATTTAAAAAACAATATTTAATAAAATGACAGACAATACAATTTTAACTTTAGACAAACTCAAAAAATTAAACAAAAAAAATTTAATGAATTCAAATTATAAAATATAATAGTATCTTAATGATACTAAAATAACTGATGATTAATATCTATCAACATAAAATGGAAGTTGATTTTCAGTTGTTGACTGTATTCTTTTGAATAATGACGACAGCAGCAATATCTAGAGAGAAATGGAGATTTACTGTTTTATACAATATAAAATATTTTAAACAAATATAAAATCCCATGTACATGCCGAGTTATACTCTAGAAACCATTTATGTTATATTGAAGGTCTTTTTTTAATAGTTCCCTATTAATCTGACTATAATAAAAAATGGCTACAAATATGGTCTGTTAATCAGTGAACATGTTTTTTTAAACGTAAATATTTTCTAACAGCTCAAAAAAAATGGACCCTGAAGTTTTAGTATCTGATAAACAGGTATGTGACCTCTCTCCCCTTCTGCCCCATTGACTTATACAACCTGTCCGATGGCCTTTTGATTGCTTTCGACACCCTGCTGACGACTACTGCCTCTCTCCCCACATATCTTGATCAGGTGGCCTATGGCTGCCTTCCTCACCATTCACAGTTACAATGGCCTTTAATGGCTCTCCCCCATAGACACCTCAATGAGGCTGGATCTGTGATGGGCTCCTCTGAACCACACCTTATGGGACAGATAAGTGGCCCATCGCAGAAAAGAGCCTGTATTGGGGGGGAGGTTGTGTCTGCTCTCGCCACGTTCTGTTTGGATGCTTGAGCTGGAGTGGACAAACATTTAAGCTACAGTTTCTTTCAGAGAACAATTGTCTTTCAGCTCCAACCTAAAACAAATATGAATAGAAATGAAACACTGACAGATGATTATCAAACATTCACTTTTGACAATGAAAGTCTTTGATATTCACATAGTGGATGCAACACTATCCATACAATGCAATGCATTTAATGCACAAATATGATGTTATTTACTGTAATGTGACATAATACATTAAAGTTTGATGAGAAGCTTTATGTAAATATACAATTCAAAATAAAAAGTCATCTAACTGAATAATTAAATGTATTAATTCTTTAATAACTATGTGGTCTAAATACCCGCTCGAAATATATTTAATTTCTGTGCCATATGCCATCTTAATCGTTTTGAATACCGTTCAATACAATATCATTCAAAGGTTTGGGGTCAACCTTGGTGTGCAACAGACTTCTTTCATAGACATAAAAAAAAAAAATCTTACAGACCCGAAACTTTTGAACGGTAGTGCATTATGCATTATATTGCAAAAATGATAATTCAATTCTAATCCAAACAAGACAGTATGAATAGTATAACAGCAATTCTTGAATTATAACATTCATCACAGCTGTGATGATATGCAGGATTGTGATTGTCATGTCATTATTACCCATAAGCTTCAAGGAAATATAATACATTTATTTAAGTTGAATTATTTATTTATTTATTTACACTAAAGTGACTTGAGCACAGGAACCTCAACAACTCTGTTTCAGTCTGACTAATATTTAATTCCCAGACACAATCATTATGGATTTGATTTTTACTGAGGGATACAAAGAAAACAAACAAACAAACAAACAAACAAACAAACAAACAAACAAACAAAGATATAAGAGAGGCTTCATACTTCATTGAAGAAACATATAGTGGAAAAATGACTAAAGTGACAAAAATGTAACTATTCTTAATAATAAAAAAAAAAGATAAAGAATATATGATGTTGTTTTAAATCAGCAAATGTTGACAACAAGAAAACAATATTCAGAAATGGAGAGACAAATAATGCTTGAGAGACCACTGTGTACTTCTAATACACAATGATAAGAGGTGCTTCTGGAGGCAGCTTTGCCCAAAAAGATGCACACTGCTTAAAAAAATGACATGTAGCCGAAAGAGATGCTTACAAAGCTTCCTAACATGACCCTTTTAAAAGGTAGGAGAGATAAAAAGATAGCAAGAGAAAACAAACTCCAGACTTAAAGAATAAAGATTGTGGTGGTGTAAAGAAACCGCATTAAACGGCCGCTTTGAGTTTCCACAGAGTTTGCGGTGTAAGAGTTCTTTCAGATTCAATATGTGTCTTTGAGTACAAGAAAAACTTCTTAACCACTGCTGTCTTTTACTTTATTTACCTTATCATTCATCTACATAATCATCCCTTCTTCAGCATCTTTAGAGTTTGAGTAATCTTTGCTCTGAGGGGGCTGGGCTCAGATGTTCCAGGAAAAACAGAGTCATAGTTTTTTCTTTCCAAGTGTGTTTAGATGTCATCATTTGTGTGTGGTGCAACTTCACCCAATAGCGGAGTGCTTTTAGGTGTGTTAGGCATATTGTAAAAGTATGCAGGGTTGTGTGTGTGTGTGTCCAGGTCACTTATGATGTATCTGAGAGTGTAAGGTGGAGTCGTCAAACAGTGGGTTTTTCACCTCCATCTCTCCAGTCTGCAGAGAAAAAAAAAACCACAGTGATCATACTCTTTGCTGGCCAGAACTGCATTATTAGATGTGCATCTTTTGCAGAAGTATTTTTTTGTGTCTTAGGACTGAACCAAGAAAGCACCTCTGAACCACATAGATGTGGCTCTTAAAGTGTGTGTATATTTATATGTGGTATATATATATAGACAGTGAGATCAGATCTCTGTGTGGACACCGGCTGTTGTCAGAGTCCTTGTGCATACAAAAATCTCACTGGATTATTACAATAAATGGCTAAATGAACGTTTGGAAATGTAAACTGATATTTCCTACTGACACACTATAGCAAAAGATATAATTAACTGGCTTAAAAGCATTTTTGGGGGGTGAAAATACTAACATGCCTAAGACTTTTGCTCAGTACTGTGTATATTTATATATATAAATAGGAAGTTAGTAAGATAAGTGAGAGATGGAGATGATGATAAAAGTGTACACACCGGTGCCAGTCCAGGGCACTCATACACAGTGAAATCTCCCTCTTCATTCTCTTCATCTGATGTGGCCCCCGACTCTGACACTTTAGGTTCTGCTTTATGTCTGTGGTCAAAAAAGACATGCATATTTATAACAGCTAATTCAACTTCATTTTCATGATTTCATATCTTTAGCATAATAGCTGCGAAAGATATATATATATATTGTACATGAAAGTGGAACCAAATAAGAGAAAAGGAAATGAGTAAGGAACATTCTTGTTTTTAAAAACATGTGTTTTTAGTCAGCAGTCTCTTAAAGCGACTTAAAATGATAAAAATGCATAAATAATGTTAAAAGAAATCATCAGGTCATAGAGCTGAGAAGAGACAAGGCATGCTAAAGCGCCAGAACTAATCAACAGATCATGTTTTGTGCTTACTTCTCCATAGAGAGCATCTGTTGTTTCTGATGCTGGTAGTGATACATCTGAGCACTGTGAGCCAGCGTTTTATCCCCAGACTAAAACATGGAAAGAGAACGTTCGTAAACACTTAAACATTACAAGAAGAAGTTCTGAAGTGTATATTGTATTTTCATTTGCATGAACTGGAATTCTCTTACAGAAGCGTGGTTATGGTTAGAGCCCGCTGCATGAAACGCAGGGTAATCGACCTTCTGAGCCAGCTGAGATTCTCTCTGAAACCTGTAAAACAAATAAAAATAAGGCTTGCAATAGAATACACTAACATTTACACTGACATTTACATTGTCTTAAAGAAGTACACAAATACTTTCATATAATCATTTGTTTGCTAATGGTGCACTGTACTGAAAATAGAATATAAAATTATAAAAATATATGTATAATATAAATAAAAAAACTCCCCTAAAAATGATAAAGGAAATATATATATATATATATATATATATATATATATATTTCCTTTATCATTAATTTTGTATTTTAAATCAAATATATTTTGATCCTTTTAGTATTTTTTCAGTAAATCTTTTTCAATATTATAAATAATATATATATATATATATATATATATATAATTTCTTTATAATATTGAAAAAGATTTACTGAAAAAATACTAAAAGGATCAAAATATATTTTATTTAAAATACAAAATTTAAAAGGCAGCAGTGACAACAAAATACTACACTATATTTATAAACAAAATAATTATTTATTCATAACATAACACTGAAAAAATACTAATATATATATCGAAGCGATATATATATAGATCTCGTAATGTTTTTCATTGTCCTTTCCTTGGTTAAATGCTGGAGAATTGCCTTAAGAAAGGCTATTTTCATTAGTTTGAACTGGAGGGTTGTTTGAAACACACTACGGTGACATGATCATGGTTTTGGCTGACCAAACAAACTGTATAACTGATAATAAATAATAACGATAATGAAAAGATTCAATTTACCTGATCCAGCAGACGGCAGCAACAACGAGTGCGACGGCCCCCACAACAATGCATAAAGATACCATCACTGCTCCCATACAAACACAATTATAAAAGAGAGAAACAGAGACAGACAAGAAAGTTTGAGGAGGACTGTCATAAACAGGAGATTTTGCTTCATTCAAATGGGACACACTCAATGCTACTTTAATGAGAGCACAGTGTGTAAATTGATAAATACAAAACATCATGGGATGGGCCTACTGTTTAAATGTCATCTTTGTCAGGGATGTAGGCCAGCCAAACCACAGTAAATCCGGTAAAATTACATTAAAATGTGTGCATTTTGCACTCAATTTCTGTGGAAACCGGGTCAAAGCATGATAAAATAATAATAAATGAAAAAAACTCACATCAACACATTAATCATAATTAGAACTTAATCAGAAAAACAAAATCAAAGGACACATACGGACAAGCAGGCTGTCTCTGGAAGGGTGGGGGTAAACCATCGGCCCATGGCGGTTGGACGAGTTAGTGTTTGGCTGGGGAGATTTAGAGGTTCGGTGTTGTGGGGTCGACGGGCTGCCGGTTGTTGGATCAACAGTTGTGGGTTTATGCAGACTCTTCTGCTTCGATTCTGAATTGGATTGTGGAGGAGACTGGGAGCGAGAGTCTAAAGAGGGGATGAAGAGAGAGAAAAGAAGAGAAAGAAACATTAAAATCATTCTTTTGATCTAATGTCCCTAATTACTACAGAGTTTTTACACTTTTAACTAAGCGGCAAAGGCATCGGAAATCCAAACCTGCCGTTATTTGTCACGTCACACCATACTAAAACTGAAACTGCATAGCGAAGAGCAAGCGAGGTGGAAATTCAGAAGAGTTCGCTATGAATCATGACCACTATAACCACTATACTACCTCAATAACCATAACCACACAGATTTTAAGAGCAGATTGTTCAAACCTGGCTGCTTGACTTCTGGCATTTGCTGCTTGCCAATGACAGACAGATGGTCGATTTCTTCATCAATAGTAGGATAAAAGGGCATTTTATCTGTAAAAACAAGGACAGAATTTGAATTAGATAAAAATACTTTACCATCCACCATGGTTCTGCCATGCAATGTGCACAAAAATCATGGCACCATGTCTTACAAACAACATAACACACATTTTTCTTGTACTTCAAAGTCAAACCTTAGTTCAAGCTCAATTAAACTGGGAGTATATTCTGAAAATTCAGAATCATTCATAAATGAACTATGAGAGCAGAAGTGTGATGACTGGGCTGTGTGTGTCCTGAGTGAGAGTGTGCCGGGGAGTTGTTTGTTTGACACGCTCTAAACGGAAAACAAAAGCAGCACATGGTTTAATGGTACGTTTGGCCAGACAGTAAGCTGCATTCCAAGACTATGGAAGATTGTCCCCCCCGGCAACCAGCCTGAGTGTGTGTGTGTGCGTGTGTGTGGCCAGTGTGAGGGGGTGTGTGTGATCGCTCTACCTCTTACACACAGAAACTGATTTGAAAGAACTCATTCACAGAAAAGAAGCAAAACTCTATCGTCATTTATCTTAAATAAATCCATTTAAAATAAAACACACAGTTAAAATAAGCGGCAAAGGCATCGGAAATCCAAACCTGCCGTTATTTGTCATGTCACGCCATACTAAAACGGAAACTGCATAGCGAAGAGGAAATTCAGAAGAGTTTGCAATGAATCATGACCACTATAACCACTATACTACCTCAATAACCAGAACCACACAGATTTGGCTAATTGTATAATGGCATAATATATGCCATTATATAATATAATGTAATAATATAACATAATATAATGGTATAATTCTAGTTGGCTAATTGTATAATAAAAAAAAAATATCAACAAGAAAATAATATTGAAAATGTGGTTAAAATCCAGCCCTAATTGGGTAATTTTATACAATAATATATTTATATATTTTTATATATATATATATATATATATATATTAGTGCTGGGCAAAGATTAATCGCGATTAATCGCATCCAAAATAAAAGTTTGTGTTTGCATAATATATGTATGTGTACTGTGTATAATTATTTTGTAAATACATGTATATATTTAAGATTTTTTTTACATTTATATATAAATTATTTATATATAATATAAATTATGTATAAATACATATACAGTATATACATGCAAATATTTCTTAAATAAATACATGCATATGTGTGTATTTATATATACAAAATAATTATACACAGTACACACACATATATTATGCTAACACAAACTTTTATTTTGGATGCGATTAATCGCGATTAATCTTTGCCCAGCACTAATATATAAAAACATAGTAAATATCAGTAACATCAACCAGCCCAAGTTGATACATTTTATCAACTATTAATATAACTATTTAATATATCGCCTAGCCCTGGTTCTGTCTGCTGTTCCAGCCTGATCTGACACGTGGACAGCGATCATCTAGATGTGGTTAACTGCTATGCCGTTGAGAGGTGAGGTGTTGCATATGGTACAGAGTTTGTGTCTGCAATGAGCTGCTGAAAAAATAAGTACATTTCCATATAGCAAACTTTACCGTAATCATCGCTTCACGTTGCACACAGAAATAAATCAAGTCTTTATTCAGCACTGTACCAGAAAGTGCTGACAGACTGGAAATACTGGAAAAGGGAATGTTTATTGTCATGAAAGTGTGTGTTTAGTCTACAGAAGACTGGCCATCTGTCTCGTGGAACAAGACTGATGTGATACAGCAACACATATAGCTGTCTCAACACCCCCACAGTCCAGGCTGTGTGTCTGTCCTCCACAGCAGGTGTCAAAGGAGGCGGGACAAACCATCTGTACAAGTGGACCTGAAAATCTGAGCTTTACACATGAAGAAACACTACAGCCTGAATAAAGTCTGATGACCAACAAGAAGAATGAACAAAATGAATCAAGTTTTGATTCAGCGCGTGCTACATGTACAAGATCTGACCAGGGTTATTATAGTTAACTAAAACCATAAAAAAAATTGTTGCTTGAAATAAAATAAACAAACTTAGAATAAAATATATAAAAACATACTTATTTCTCATTCATTTCTCATTTTCAAATAGTTTAACTTGATGTACTAAGATAACTAAAACTGAAATAAAAAATGAATTGACATTAAAAAAAACATACAAATGACAAAAAACACAATAAAATGACTGCAACACTTGACTAAAATCAAAATGAAAATGGAAATAATTAAAATAAAAACTAATCCCAAATATTATTGAAACTACAATAGTATCTCAATGATACTAATAATAACACAGGTTCAGACAAGTAGTTCCACAATTTTACATACAATCTTATCTTTAAACAATAAAAACAGAAATTATTCAAACTATAAAAAAAAAAAAAAAAAAAACACATTTGTGAAAAGTGTAAAAAGAAAGATTAATATTATATTACTCAATTTGCGCAGTAAAAGTATGGACTTGACTGGGGGTGGGGAAGTCTGTACTTGAGTGTGCATTAAGACAGTTCAGCAGTACTGAGACATACTATTATGTCATTACAAAACTGTGCCTTGACACCACAGATCCCTTACTGTTTGCATTTGCATGTAAAATGAGCAACTTAACCACAAAAAAAAAAAAAAAGAGAATGCATGGAAGCATACAAAAAAAAATTTTAAAAAGCATACCATCGCGGCACCTTTGGCTGACTGTTTTCGGTATATGATTTGGGACACACTAATTTCTCTGACCTGTGCAAGTATATCATGCAGCTTTCTATAACTAGCCAGACACAACAGCACTGACTGACTGGCATCTAAAACCAATAGGCAGTATATAGGCTGTCGTGAGTTTTTGACACGATTATGCTGCCATCTAGTGGACTTGGTCAGCGGATATCAATTTTCAGGTGTTTTTGACAGACTATGAGTTCTTAAATCTTAAACTATTATTTCATGTGATTCATTGACATCAACCAACTTTGGACAACACTAAAATACTACTTCCAGCCAGGCTATTTCAGTCAATGTGATAATTAACACAGTCATGTAAGTGTTTAAATCAGGCAAGTGTTTACTGACTGCTGTCCCCGCTAACTTCATTTCGTCGCACGAGTGCCCACTACTGGCGGAACTCTTGAAATGCGCTTAAGTGTAACACACTAAGCCCTTGATCACTTGGAATCCTCAATGGAGCTGATTTATTATTTACAGTTTTTCCTTATGAATTTGTATGAATCTGTCTGTTGAATCTGTATGTATGCTTGGGCTGTTGGAGAAAATATAAAATATTACAGAAACGGAAATGATAATACAATAAACTATAACGGTGTAATAACGGTCAGCTTAAGGTAGCTACAAGTATTATGCGGTTAAATGTCTAAATAACTCCAACATCATACACTAGAGTTGTGTGGGGGTAAATTAAGCGAAATCAGCCGTGACATCACAATGCATTGTGGTCTATGGATCTGCCTGAAGTGTACAGTACATGTTGAGAAGACTCGCTCCCTCAGTCAAAATCAAGGGATCGAGGGTCTGTCTAAATAAACTTCCCTCATCCACTTAAAGTTGAACGCGCTTCAAAATGTTGCCGGGGATTCCCCCCAAGGGAAGAGCTTAAGGAAGTTTGAGTGTATGTATTAAAGTGGAGTTAAACGCAGCCATGGCCTCTGGTCTCTCTCTCTCTCTCTGGATTAATTTCCCATCAGTGACGTAAAAATGAGACTGCTGACCTACATAGACGGATGATGGTTAGTGGCAGAGACTTCGGTTCAGCTGATGTGGCCCAATTTCAAGGGCTGGAAAAAAAATCTGGATTTTAAAAACATTATGGTGGAATAAAAATCCAAATTAAATGTGATTGTGCTTTAAAACCGAAGAGCCAGTGTTGTTCGCTCATGGCAATATTAAAGCAAATATGACGCATGACTGTTTGATCAGTACAGCAGGTTCCACCTTGGTCTAACATATACAATCGCTTCAATTGTGCTCTTTGAATCTTTAAGACTTTCCTGTAAAGCATTTCATAAGAACAGAGGTAAAGGTATAAGATATAAAATATAAGGTATAAGGTATAAAACTGCTCTAAAAATCAAGATAACCTTTGCTATTCAAAAATACAATTCAGCAAACATTCATTAATATATCTCCGTTTATCAATAATGATGTAAAATGCACAGCAAAACACTAAACATTCATATCATGCTCTTATTTTTGAAGATATTCTTAGTAACAGAAACACACAGGCTCTGGCTACACAAATGAAATGCTCAAAATGAAAGTTGTTAGCTGTCGTCTTCAGCCCTTTATCAGGCTCTTCATCATTCAGTGAGCCAGGCCTATGTTTGCAGAGCTGAATTACAGGAAAAGTATTGCAGAGTATGAGAAAGAGAGAAGATAAGGTAGAAAGAAGGTCTATTAGCATGAGAATTGTGGGCGAAGACAAAGCCTATGAAGGAAGTGCTGCTGCGTTACCACAATAGCCACTTTATTGCTCACATCCAGTACATATACTTCGATAATATGAAACAAAATGGATTAAAAATTATATATATATATATATATATATATATATATATATATATACTGTATATATATATATATATGATTACATTTTTGTAAAATAAATATATAATAATTTATAAATATAAATAATATATAATTATATTTTATAAAAAAGAATATTGAATATATTTATTATTCATAGTGTGTGTGTGTATATATATATATATATATAAAGCAATAATTCTAATATAAAGAATTATAAATAAGAATTAATTAAAAAAATAAAATATTATTAAAAATATATCTTTTTTATTTCACAATTTTATATATACTAGTGCAAAATGCCCGTGCAAAATCAGTTTTTGTGTGTGTTTTTAGTAATTGTTGGTTTGGTGTGTTTGAGTGCTCATTGTTACAATTACACAGCAAAAGTTCAGTGACATTTTTATTTGTGCATGGTAGAAAGCACACAGTGAACTCCGAGAAAATGCTTGAGCAAACAGTCATGTCTGTGAATAGGCTACTACGATGCCCGTGAAAGAGACTGTGAACGCATTGAATAGGATATGTTTAGTTGGTGAATAGCATAGGCTACTATTACACAGTAGCGATAACGTTAAGCGCACCAGAATGAAATATAATATTCAGAAGTAAACAGCATAGCTGACTTACAGATTCAGTTAACATCCACAAATGAATAAGCGCATCGATTCAGGGAGCAGTGCAAAGTGCAAAAGATATGCGAATAGACATACAGACAGACATACTGACAGACAGACAGACGTTTCTGTAATTTATAGATAGCCAAGATTATATAAAAAAAATTATATAATTACATAATTTAAAATAATATATATATATATATATTAAAGCAGTAGGGATTAAAATTAATATAATAATAATAATAATATTATTATTATTTTATATATATATATATATATATATATATATACACACATACTACATTATAGTTGTGAGAGCCATTTACAACAAAGTTATATTATTTTTAATATTATAATATTTATAATAATAAAGTTATAATATTTTTTCTGGATCTTAAGAGTGATATTTTGTATATTAATATATGTATATTTTGAATATTTATAATGCATCACATGACTTAAGCGTGAGTAAACCTTACTTTTTAGAAAATTTTGGTAGACAGTATTTTGACTGTTGAAATTCTTAAAATATTTAAGTAAAATATTGATTAAAAAAATATTTGAAGCTTGATTAAGGGTAAACGGTTCTTAAAGGGATACTTCAGGATTTAGCATTAAGCTTTGTATTAGTAGAAAACCTGTAGTATTTTCGAATTACCATGCTTTCCACCCTCATATCCCCCTGAGACAAGAGATTTATGTATTTTTTGTCTGAAAAAAATCCTCCGATGACGCAAAAATCGTCATTTTGCGTCATCGGAGGATTTTCTGGCCAGAGGCAAAAGACTACAGCCAGTAGATGGCGTTGTTCCGCATGTTTTCAGGCCGCCCATAGGAGGTGGGATCTCACTCACAGAATGTACACAGTGTCAGCCGTCTTTCTTTGGAAGCTAAGCTAGCAGCCTCTTGTTCTGTGGAGAAAGCTGAATAATAGGAGAAAGCTGAGTAAGTAGGGGTTACCATCCTCCTTTTCCCGGACTTGTCCGGCGGGCGAGATCGTTCAAAATGTACGGGATTCAGCTTTTGCGTTCTGCGGTCGCCATTCATTGTTTACATGCACACCTTGTGTTTCAATCTAACTGAATTCATTCCGATTGGTGAATCTGAATGTAGTGTTTACATGAACGCTAAACAAGTAATCTGTTGATGTGCGTTTTACCATTGCTAAGAAAATTCCCGCTCCTCCGTGAGTGATGCAAGACCCGGCCGTCAGCCTCGTCCTGCTCGCCACAGTAAACATAATGAATGGCGACTGTAGAACGCAAAAGCCGAATCCCGGACATTTTGGGCGATCTCTAAATCCCTGGCAAACTCATCACGTAGGCTAGCCTAATAGCCTTGTTGTTTTCAACTGCGCTCTCTTACCGGTAGGCGTGGCCTCCTAGGGCAGCGAAGCAAGTGCATACTGGGAGTTGTTGTCTTTCATCCACATAAGCCAAAAATAAATTTTCTGGCTTTTCTCAGTCTAGAAAGCTCCAAATTCAAAAATTTCTTCACATTTCTTCAGCTTAAATGACCTATTTTAAATACACATTCATCTTCCCAGAGGTGAAGTATCCCTTTAAGTTCGATTTTTTTTTTCGTAACCTGACAAATGAAATTGTGCGAAATCCTAGAAAATGACTTAGACCGCCATTACAATAGTCACACAATTTAAAGCAAATTAAAAACCTAATAAATATTTAACAAAAAACTTTACAAATTTAAAATAAATATACAAATATTAAAACATATACTATTAATATACTAAAAATATATATTATTAATAAATACTATTATACATCTATCTGAAAGCATTTGTTGCTAAAGTATCTACTTACTTGACACTTAAAAGATGACATTTAAAAAATATTTAGCACAAAAGCAAAACTCTATGACTCCAGTATTGCAATAGATAAAAAAGAGTGCTTTTTCTTTCTGCTAGAGCAGTGCTCACATGGAATTACATTAAAGCCAAGGCCACACACAGACATACGCGTGCACGCTTACAATCCAACTGATTAAATTCAGTCATGTGCCTCTGCCACATGAGGATAGAGAGAGAGCGAGAGATTACGCTCACCACAAAACCAATAGAAACAGTGAGAGAGGAGAGAACCGAGAGCAAAAGCACAGGCCAGATGACGGGAGGATCTGAGGTCTAAACCATCAACATCATCTCCTCTTTCAGGACAGCATTAGTCACAGGCCGAGGGTTTGATTAATAAATGCACAGCATTCGGCTTGAGAAAACGATTGTGTGTTGCCTGACTCGCAGTTTGAGTTTGTTGATGCATAAGCACTAAAGAATATGCCAGATTAGACAATAGGTGCTAAATAAATCGTGACACAGTAGCCAGAAGTTGGGTGTGGTGGGTGTGTGAACGCCTTCATACCGTGATTGTGTCCCCTGGGAACAACACAATGTCCGTCTTCATTTTCCTCCAATGGACTGAGGCAGGAGCCACAGTGGCAGGAGCAAGACTCACAGAAGTGCCGCCTCATCATGGTACAGTCTATGTGATCTGGGCACTTGTTTGCTGAAAAAATAAATAAATAGAAAAAAGACATGTTAAAATGGTAAAAATAAAAAGTATTAGATATACTCAAATTATATTATTACATCTGAAGCACTAAACATCACACATCATGTATTTGAATATCAATGTGCCTTAAAATCTTTATGAATTAGTGCACCAGGTGTTAACGGCAAGTGTTGGTGATGTTGTTCCTACGGGTATCATTAAAAGTCATCGTTTCCTCTGAAGCCACACATGCATTTAGTCTGTCATGTTTTTTTATTGGTATTGTTGATTCTGCAGGTAGAAAATATCAGTATGTCCCTTTAAACAAACATAATAATGCTTTGAAATTCATAATAAAAGCTCTTGACAGATGATGTTTAACTCAGAAAATTATTTTGCTTAAGATTTAAGGATGCTTAATTGTAATTGATGGATTTACATTGTAAAAAAAATTATATTTCAAATAAATGCTGCTAGTGTGAATTTTCTAATCAATCAAAGAATCCTGAAAAAAATTATGATTTCCACAAAAATATTAAGCAGCAAAACTGTTTTCAACATTGACAATGAAAATGTTTCTTGAGCACCAAATCAGCATATTAGAATGATTTCTGAAGGATCATGTGACAAATAGAAAGCAGTTAACACAAATTTAAAAAATATTTCACAATATTACCTTTTTGATCAAATAAATGCATTCTTGAGCATAAGAGACTTCTTTCAAAGTGTGTGTGTGTGTGTGTGTGTGTGTGTGTGTGTATATATATATATATATTTCAACTTGTCATGATCATGCATAGCCAGCAAACCACTTACAACTGGTAACTTTTGCATGATACATGCAAGAGCAGAAAATTAGGCTTTGACGTAAAAGTGTCTGTCAATAGAGCTTAACTTGCATTGAAACTGAAAATTCCTTGATGCCTGAAAAACATTCAATGGTAATGGTGAGTGAAGGACCCAGTGACATCAGTGCTATTGAATTCAATGTGTCTCATCATACCCTTGACTATATAAATTGTCTCTGCCTTGACTGACTTCTAATCGTTAGAGAGACTCTAAAATCAGTCAGAGACACAAACACGCTTGAATGACTCAAATCGGTCCACAGTCTCAGCTCCTTCTCTTCAATGATACTTTATCCCATGTGCTCCTATTCTCTATAAATCCCTTAATTTTCTGTCTAATTCTCTCAGTGGGGGTGCTCTGCTCTCGGTGGAGGCTACAGAGGAAAACTGGGTCAGCAGCAGGTGTGTGTGCTGTGATGGTGCTTGTGGATTTCATTCTAGATCAGAGTTGTTTTAGAATCATTGATGTACTATTACAGTTTTCATATTTTTTTGTGTGTTTTTGTCACTTTTTTATATATAAAACTGATAGTTCTGGTCCTTGATGCTGATTGGTCAATAGCTGTGTTTTATTTTCTGATAACGAAAGGCTATAGAGTGCAACAGTTCAGTTCCGGAGGTAAATACTTAATTTATTTTTCTCCAAAAGGAAATTGATTTTGAAGGATAACTTGTAAACCTTTAAACACAGACCTACAGTGAGCTATGAGGTTGTTCAATTATGGTATTTGCTTCTGCTGAAGCCGTCAAACCACATTAGTCCAGCTGATTTTTAGAATAATTATTGTGTTTAACAGTGGAATTCCTGGCAAAAAACTTAATTAAACAATGCTGTACAGAAAATTACACCAATCAGAGTCAAAAAAGTGACACGCTCCTAAATAGCTTTTTAGCCCCGCCTACTACCATGAAGCACTGCGAATGGCGTAATCAAGTCGATCAACCTATGCTTTCAAAATACTTAAATGTTCAAACATAATCAAAACATAGATGGAGTAGATCGAGTCCATCAACACCCCCAAAGCTTCACAGTAGCCTACTATAGCTCTTCCTGGGTCGACATTTCATTTAACATTAGGCAGTTTTGGCTTATATGGCATTTAATGTTGATGATCGCGTTATTTTACATATGCATATAGGCGTAGCCACGGGTGACATACTGACAGACAGACAGACGTTTCTGTAATTTATAGATAGATTATATTAAAAAAAAGTATATAATAATTATATAATAATTACATAATAATAATAATAATAAAAAATAATTAAAAATAATTAAAAATATAATATATATATATAAATATAAAAGTAGTAGGGATTAAAATAAATATAATAATAAATAAATATAATAAATAAACAAATATATATATATATATATATATCATATATATATATATATATATATATATATATATATATATATATCATATATATTTGATATATCATTTTCCATTTTCCAACTCCCCCAGAGTTAAACAGTTGAGTTTTACCATTTTCGAATCCATTCAGCCGATCTCCGGGTCTGGCGGTACCACTTTTAGCATAGCTTAGCATAGATCATTGAATCGGACAGGACCATTAGCATCTCTCTCAAAAAAATGACCAAAAAGTTTCGATATTTTTCCTATTTAAAACTTAACTCTTCTGTAGTTACATCGTGTACTAAGACTGACGGAAAATGTAAAGTTGTGATTTTCTAGGCTGATATGGCTAGGAACTATACTCTCATTCCTGCGTAATAATCAAGAAACTTTGCTGCCGTACCATGAGTCCAGCAGGCGTAATGATATGACGCAGTGCCTGAAAATAGGTCTAATAGGTTAGACAAACTTAGTCCCGGTCACGTTGGAAGTTACCGAGCTGGGGTCTATTTTCAGGCACTGTGTCATATCATTACGCCTGCTGGACTCATGGTACGGCAGCAAAGTTTCTTGATTATTACGCAGGAATGAGAGTATAGTTCCTATACTAAAAGTAACATATTAACACATATATCTTCGGGTTTAATAGACTATTTGTATTGTGTGGTAATGTTTGATCAAAGCAATAAGGTACTCGAGGCGTGCCGTATTGTAAACAGTCAAGGCTGAAGAGGTTGCAGGCACTCCGCTTCACATGCCTAACAATGCCCTTTCATCTGTGACTGTAGGTGCGCTCACGTCATGTGGTAATTACCATAAGAACAAGACTTTTCGGAGAGCTCCATTGTACCACATGACCACTGTACCACATGACCGCTGCAGATTTATTTAGGCATTGATAGTGTTGCCATCTAAACGTATTATTCCTAGTCCGAGGACGTGAACAGCTGAACGTCAAGTGTTGTCATCTCGAAATTATGGCAATACGACATGTATTCACAATACAGCATGGCCTCTTGAACTTTATTGCTTACAAATATGTCTATATAGTTATTTATTTTTTATTTTATTTAGGTTTTGTTACTATAGTGCTTAAGAAAATGAGAAATGTTTTCTTGGCAACAAGCAAAAATATATATTTTAATTTTTTTTTATGGTTTTAGTAAATGATAATAACCCTGCTGTGGATGAAGGCATCTTAGGTCATAAGATGGTGCAAATATTCTGTTTTCATTTCTTTTGTAAATATTATAAAATAATTGTTTTAAATTAATTTAATACACATCTCATTTGCTTTAATTAAAATGTATTGTACTTCTCCATTACATTGGGAATCAGCCAATTTGCTTTATAGACACCAATAATGAAACTATTTTTAAAATCTCATACTTATAGGTTCTGCAGAAGCATAAACCATTGCCAGTGCTGGGTAGATTATTTACAAATTGTAGTCCATTACTGATTCCAAATTAAATGACAAAATATTTAGTTAGTAACGTAATCTATTATATTACACATTTTAGGTTATATAATCCGAATACTTTTTGATTACTTTTGACCCAACACCATGTTAATATTGTTGCTTATTACTGATAGGCTATACAAATACAAAGAGAAAGAAAATATATTCCATTATTTGTTAACAACAACATGAAGTGCATTAAACATTACATTATGTCATGGTTTCCCAGACTGGAGTTCGTGAAAAAACGGCAAGGGTTTTGTGAGTTTAATGAAAATCTAATAATTAAATAAATCATAAAAATGTATATAAAATAAAAATAAAATGTAAAAGACATTAGCTTTCAAAGACATAGCAATACATGGTTAAATGACTGATAATTCCTTCAAATAATATATTAATTAATAATGTTCTCCAGAAGTTGATTCGATATGCAAAGTTGAGAAACCAAAATTTCTGTAAATCCAGTGATCAAATGCATTGTGGCCTCCCAATTTTCCAAGTTATTATAACCACCTGACTAGTGGCTTGTCTGTGTGTGTGCAATTCCACAAAACTAAAAGACTTTCTGAATGTATATAAATTATATGCTTATTTTATTTTTATTTTTATTTTTTTTGGATAGGAAAAAATACAAAATGAAAAAGAATTAGGGAGAATCTATAATGAATTATGAATGAATATTACTTCCATTGTGTGAATAATATGTAATAATGTAAATCAATAAAAAATAACTGCAGTCTGATTATGAGCAGTTTAAAATGTAATTAATCTAATTTAACCAAGAAGTAGGCAACTCATTTTTTTAATCTGATTACTTAATCCAGATTCCACCAAGCACTGACCATTACTTAACAACCTGGGAGCTCATGCCATGATCTTCCTTAAAATAAAGGATGATAAAAAGCCATTTCTGTATAGAGAAAATTACCAGGATTTCTACTTCCAGAGCCCTACAGACACTCCAAGCAAAATGTCTGTTCATTTTCATCTGCCATGAATAAGCATCACAGTGTTCTGTGATGAGTGGATCGCTATCCGTCACTCTGACATCATCTGGCGGACGTCAGTAGGAACTCAGCGCTGAGTATCAACCTGATGACACACGTCCCATCCGGAATAATTTAAATGAGCGTGAAGCATCATCAAACAATCATTCACTCTCTGTTCCGAACGGCTCATTCTTCATGGAGACTGGAGCTCAGCTGAACTGTGAAACTCAACTAATGGTGTGTATCTTGTAAGACAAACTTAATTAATTTGTTCATGTGCACATAAAACTAAATTCTGAAAGCTTTTCTTTGCTTTTACAGTCCCATTTTTATATTGACAGGTCTCCTGTGTGTTTCCAGGCAACAGAAAAGGAGCTGTTATAAAAGGGTAGAAGTGCCCTGTCAAGGCAAATGCTTCATACGCCACAGCAGTAATGTACATAGAATATCCGTGTCTATGTTCTAATTAGGATTGCAAATGGGTGGAAAATTTCCAGAAACTTTCCATGAGAAGTTAAGATGGGGAATATTGGAAATATTCCTAATTGGAAACTTACGAGAATTTACGGGTAATTATAATGTGTACAAACTGTGTACAAAATATATAAACATATAATAGCCTATACATAACATATAATATATATATAAAATATATAAACATATCATATATTAAACATATATAAATATAAACATTTTGTTTGGTCATAAGCAGATTTGTGAGTATGAACGATTAATTCATTGAAAAAATAAACATAAAATAAACATTCCCATATTCCCAATGAGCTATGCTGAAAGCTACTGTATTGCTAGCTTCTTTGCACGGAGAACAACATAGTGACGAAACGCGCTCTGTAGTAGTTTGTCCGTATATATGTTTATATACAATATGTTAAGGGCTATGAATGGTTTAATGGCTATTTCAATGTAAGGGGACCCACGGTGTATGTAGATAGAAATGCCTAGTGAAGGTAATAAAAACATAACGGTTCATTATGCAAGGTATTTATACACCACTGAAAACATAATTATGTATATTGTATTGCATTTCTGTCAACAAATCCTCCTAAATATTAAGCAATGCACCTTTAATACATTTTAAAATGTCATTTATTCCTGTGATGGCAAAGCTGAATTTTCAGCATCATTACTCCAGTCTTTAGTGTCACATGATCCTTCAGAAATTATTATTATAATCGCTGCTCAAGAAAAATTCAGTCAACAATCACAGTTGAAAACAGTCGAGCTGCTTAATATTTTTGGAAACTGTTTTGGAAACTAGGATTCCTTCATGAACAGAATTTTCAAAAGACCAATATTATTTGAAAACAGAAATCTGTTGTAACATTATAAATGTCTTTACTGTAATTTTTCTTTATCAATTTAATGTCTCCTTGCTGAACAAAAGTATTAATTCCTTTACAGAAAAACCAACCTGATACCAAAATTTTGAACACTACAGTATGTCCATAAGCACTGAAATGTTTAATATTAGTATGAACTGCACAGGCCCAACATAATCAAGATCTGTCACACAATATGCTGGCATCTGCCTGGTTTGGATCGCTTCGACTGATTTTACACCAAAAATACCATAGGGTTTAAAAAAAGGGAAAGTTTCAATATCGATATCTATATCTTCAAATGTGTGCTGGTGGTGTGGCGCACCGTTTAACTGCCCGGATCGATCCCTGTAAGGTTTATTAGCTTTGACCATATCATCATTGTAATCTTTACTAGGTGTTGCTTACCCTCCAGCTGCTAAATACTGTATGCATTGATTTCTGCTCATCACTGTCAAAGACATCATCATCCCTCATTAGTCCTCATAAAACACCACCAGATTGCTTTTAAATCTGGACGAGGAGTCATGAGAACTGAGATTAACTGACTAATGAGGTGCAACTGTATGCGTGCATGTGAGAGATGCACAGTCCTCTAAACACCCTGCTGGGCCACCCACCTCCAGCCGGTCATGGACATTCATTTACACAACCAACCACAAGCTCAAGCTGTGCTTGGAAATAAGGAGGGAATTTGGAAGCAACAGGTTTTTTAAACTACACAGCATTGAATATAATTCGATTCCAGTAACTACTTGACTTCAGTGTCATTAAGCTGAATCTTTTACCCGAAGTTTCTTGCAGTACACTTACACAACATCAGTAAACTGATCTTAAAGGGGTAGTTCACCCCAAAAAATAAACATTCTGTCATGATTTCCTCACCGTTCCAATGTCGTTCCAAACCTGTATGGCATTTTTCATGCCATACAAGATATTTTGAAGAACTGTTTTTGTCATACAATGAAAGTCAGTGGGGTTCAAAAACAACTCTGGACCCAATTGACTTTTATTGCATGGACAGAAAACACTGAGACCTCTTTCAAAATATCTGCTTATAGGAACCTATTGTTTTAGCTAACAGGCCTCACTGACTATTTATCTGAAGCTGTAGTGTTTCTGGATGGAGGAGATACTTTGATCGCCCAGATCAGTCAGTCCATCTCCGCTCATCAAAACATCAATGACATAACACTGATCAAAGTCAATCCTGACAGACCACTTACTATATTTGGATTCTCTGAAGGACCAACTAATAGAAGTGTGATGGCCCTTCATGTGTACAATCCTGCATGACACATCTAAACCTTGAAAAGGAAGGCAAGAGTGGAAGCAGTGGATCTCATTGGAAACAGAGCTGTTTCTGAAACAAACTTTATAATATAAAATAAAAAATAGGAGTAAAATTACTATATAATTGATCCAATGGTGTTTGTTGGGAGCATTGACCAAAAAAGTTTACAATGAGGAAAAGAGAGAAGAGGAAAAGACATGTACTATGGAAACTGTTATTGATAGCTAAAAAAATATATAAAAGTGGAATGAAGAAGATCCTCCAAGCTTGATTCAATTGACTCAGAACCTGAAACAAGTTAATACAATGAAAAAAAAGAAAAGAACGCATGCCTACAAATGAAGATGGATCTTTTTCTGCAAAGATGGGAAATTACAATACATTTATAGATATGCAACTAAGATGGGTTATAAAGAATGGGATTACAAACTATATCGAGAAATAAAGTCAGAATTGTTAGATAAAAAATGCAATTATCTTTTATTTTATTTTATTCCGTGGTGGAAACAAGCTTCCATACTTATCACACCAGTCTCATTGGGTGGATTCTTCATGGGCACTACTGGGTTACAATCAGGTAACTCAGAAATGAGAAATGTAACTGGTTGCAAACGCCCTTTTTTGTGTCCTTTTATGAACTCATCTGTAATATTCATAAAAAAAACATATATAAAAAAATGTCAAAACCTCCAATGGGTGTGATCCTCCCAGGAGGCTGTTGAGAATCAGATTTTTTCAAAACATCTCTGGTCATTTGTGGTGCCATATAAAAGCGCACATGATTACATAAGAAATATAAGCATGTCATGAAGCTGGATTAAAAATGAATATTTCTAACCATCTGCTGCTGGCTCAGAAATCATTAACCGAGCTCTGAGTGGGAAGGAAGCCAACATCAGCACAGAACTGAAGCACGAAAACAGAGACACACTTACGTGGCAATATTGACAGATTCCACTTCGTGGGGAAGGATGTGCATCATAAGTGGCCACAAATGTAAAAAAAATAAAACCTGTTAAAGGGATAGTTCACCCAAAAATGAGAATTTGGTCATCATTTACTCACCTTCAAATTGTTCCTAAACTGAATTACTTACTTTCTTCTGCTGAACACAAGAGAAGATATTTTGAAGAATATGGGTAACCAAACAGTTGGTGGGCCTCACTGACTTCCAAGGTATGAAAAAAAAAATATATACTATGCAAGTCATTGGGGTCCATAAACCGCTTGCTTACCCATATTCTTCTAAATATCTTTTGTGTTCAGCAGAAGACAGACATTTTTGGGACATTTAACTATCCCTTTAAGAAGGAATAAATTAGAACAAATATTTTCAACTAGATAGGCTAATAACCTTGCAGTTGTGATAGGAGATGCCAGGAAGAGGAAAGTGGATGGATAAGGGAAAACTCCCATTGTGTGGACATCCTGTTGCTCTACCAAAAGTCAAGCTAAGTGCCAGTTCTTTTCCTTGTTTAAACTGGCTCTCTTCCATTCCTGCAGATACACATGCTTCAGATCTTAATCTCATAAAGTCATATGATTAACCTAGACTTTATATTTCCTGATGGATTAAATGCCTGTAAATGCTAAATTCGCTGTGTGTTTAGGCACCACTAGTCATTTGCTAAGGTGTTCACAGGTTTCTAGGTGTTCTGGGTGGTTGCTTCCTGGTCCAAGTAAAACAAACTCACCGCCAAGTTTCGGTGATATTCTGGGCTTTAGATTCTGGGCTTGGGTATCAACTTCATTGTAAATCTAAGGGATTTTTTCACCTGTTTTCATCAATTTAAACAGCAATACCACACAATTTGATGTATCATTAATGTCCAAAGCATAGTATGCTTAAAGGGTTAGTTCACCCAAAAATGAAAATTCTGTCAGTAATTACTCACCCTCATGTTGTTTCAACCGCGTAAGACCTTCGTTCATCTTCGGAACACAAATTAAGATATTTTTGATGAAATCTGAGAGCTGATCACTTCTCCATAGGCTGCTAGGTGGCCCAAACTTGCTGGCCCAGAAAAGTTATTAAAGAGATCGTTAATATAGTCCAAGTGACTACAGTGGCTCAATCTTAAGTATATCAAGCGACGAGAATACTTTTTGTGCGCAAAAACAAACAAAAATAACGACTTTATTCCACTATTCATTTCATTCTCTCTGGGCCTCGAGTTAGTTTACGTAGTGTTTTTGCGCAGCGCGTCTGTGTTACACGTCACCACGTAGGCTCACTATTGGCCGACGCTGGTCATGTGTGTGACGCGCAGCGCAAAAACACTACGTGAACCAACTAGTGGCCCAGAGAGAATGAAATGAATAGTGGAATAAAGTCGTTATTTTTGTTTGTTTTTGCGCACAAAAAGTATTCTCGTCGCTTGATATACTTAAGATTGAGCCACTGTAGTCACTTGGACTATATTAACGATCTCTTTAATAACTTTTCTGGGCCAGCAAGTTTGGGCCACCTAGCAGCCTATGGAGAAGTGATCAGCTCTCAGATTTCATCAAAAATATCTTAATTTGTGTTCCGAAGATGAACGAAGGTCTTACGCGGTTGGAACAACATGAGGGTGAGTAATTACTGACAGAATTTTCATTTTTGGGTGAACTAACCCTTTAAATATGCCTACATTCTCAATACAATATCCTTGATCTGAAAATAGACCTCAGAGTTATTTCTGTGAGACACTCCTGGGATGTGCTCACCTGTTTCCTTCCATTTGTCTCTTTCTCACTCTCGTTACTTATTCACTTCATGGGAATGGGCTACTATTCCTGCTGCTATGGAAACTATGTTGACCGGCTAACACCCACCACGTTGCAGGGCACATGAACGGGTCGGTAATCATGGTAAAGTTTTGCACAAACGTGCTGGGACTCTCAAATGCCAAATGTAAATATCATAGTAAGAATGTGATAATACAATCATACAATAATATATTCCTGTGATGCAAAGATGAATCATCAGCATACATGATTACAGTCTTCAGTGTCACATGATCCTTCAAAAATCATTCTAACATGCTGATTTGCTGCTCAAGAAACTTTTACTATTATTATCAATCTTGAAAGCAGTTGTGCTGCTTAATATTTTTGTGGAAACAGACATTTTCTTTCAGGATACTTTGATAAATATTTCATATTTATTGTAAAAATGTGTGTAAATCTATCTATCTATCATATATATCCCAATAATTTTCTTTTAATTAATCATGTGAATAAATGGCAGTAGAAAAGTGTAGTATAGTATGCAGGTTTCCACACTTCATTTGCACATTTGAGTAACTGATAGCGATTGATTAAAGCATCATTTGAATAGTTACATTCTAGAGCAATAAAATATTTGATGGTGGGAATTTCTAGGTACAACACATTCAGCAGGGAAGACTTGTACAGAAAAAGGAACATGTGAATACAGATGGATACTTACAAGGGATCATCCAACAAATGACTAGAATGTAACAGCCATTCAAAAGCAGACAGACATCTGGTTGTGGAACCTGAAACCAGCTTATTCAGTTTTGAAAAATATACTGTTTTACAAATCCTCATCAGTACTTACTATCCTTACTAAAAATGTAAACAGTTATAAAACCAAAATAGAAGTCAACAAATGTGTCTTCAAGAGTCTGAGGGTCTCTTTTATAGCCTGCCTGGCTCGGATCCAAATTATCATTAAAAAAAACGGAATAATGACACACCCTCATTAGTGAGAGAAATGTAGTGAACCACAGGAAATGAGAACCCAGATTTACGCCCACATCTTTCAATAGCCACATTAAGACACAATCACAAACCACCCTTGTGGCCCACAAAGTTTCCGTACAATACAGAACAAAGTGTAAGTCTCAGCTGATCTAAATGTGCCTTCCGCAACCAAGTTGGCAACCTGTGCGTACTCAATGTGGGAAGACTTAAGGGTGGATGTTTGCTGTATGTTACTGAACGCTCAAGGGTGTGTTTGGATATCCTAGCGCATATTTAAACATGTACGCCATGTTTGTTTCTGCCTTAACTGCGTGAGAAGAACACATTTTGAGTCTCACCCATCAGAATACAGATAATATGGCCGCAGCTGCTTCGTTCTCACACGGCGAGGTTTGTAAAGAGCATGTGGCCTTGTTCAGGGAACTGCTGCAGAGATAAGCCGCTGCTCTCAATGTGCGCTTTGCAAATCATCACTGTGACAACAACAGGCTGTTTCCAGATCTCTGTAGAGTCTTAGATCCTCACGTTCCCCTGAGACAGCAAGAGCAGGATCCAATTCAGCAGTTACTACAGCAACGCAGCTAACCTTTTCTCAATCCACTCCATCACCTCAGAAGAGAGCAAAGCAGCACTCAAGACACCTAAAACCACCCAAACACATTTTATGTAAGTGCATTACGAAGCGAGCTGTGATGAGAATTGCACTGTAATAGAAAGAGATGTTTCCCATTATGTGAAACAGCAAGTTCCCTTTCTTATATCTCTTTTATCCAGTGCTCTACGAGGAGCAGGTTTAAGAGGGCATTTTAAGGTTCAGATTTCAAGTTTGAGCGTCTAACAAAGCACTTAAAGTGTTCTTCAGATACACTATTGTGCACAGACTAAAAGGCCTACTTTCCAGCTTTAAAAGGCAGCAATTAACAGTTTACAAATGAAAATAATAAGGGCTCAGGACATAGCCGTGTTGTACCTCAAACCTGACACATAAATGCTAAACATTTCCGTGTTTTGAGCAAGTTGTATGACTATAGAACAAGTTCGAATTATCAAACAAAATTGGGTATTGATTAACCAGGGCCAATTTCTTCAAGAAAAAGTTCTCTACAGCACAATGATGGCCTGATAACCCTGTTAATTAAACTAAAATTATTTAAAATAATTTTCAGTAATTGAAATAAAGCTGAATTAAAATAAAACAAAATATAAATATTAGATGAAAAAATAAACGGAATTAACAAAAATTAGGTGTTGCCTGCCTTGGCAACTAATTAAAATAAATAAGTTGAAGTTACTTAAATTACTAAAACTGAAATAAAAATATTTTTTTAAATAAATAAAAATGACAAAAGTGCATAAAAGAATTACAAAAAAATAAACAAAAATACAACTGAAAATATAAAAATAAAGGTTAATTCAAAATATGAATAAATACTATACTAGTATATAAATAATACTGATCAAATTGATATAAAATGTAAATATAAATAAAACTGATGAGACTTCCAATGTGACTATGTTTGTGAACAGAATGTTAAATATAATTGTAGCTGCTTGTTGATTGTCCCAGGTGTAACTAAATGGTGTTTCACAGGCTTCGTACACTGGAAAACTATGGAAAAGGAACTTGAATCTGCTTTGAACAAGAAAAATCCTACACAGAATGAGGACTTACAGGACTACTTTCCATTACTACTAGTTTCAGAAGCCCACTACGCCACTGAGATTAACTAATGATATTCATAAAAGTGCTCTTCAAACAAGCAAACCAAGTGGTTGCTTTATTCACCTGCACGAAACAGGCCTCATTATCTTTATACGCTCTGGTCACCATCTGTGAAATTACTGCATGGCTAGCGGCTCTATCCACAGATCTGTCTTTCTCCGTGAAATTTGACATGCTGTTCTGTGTCGATCAGATAATCAACAGCCTGAGGCGGAGAGTTCACACTAAACGTGGCAGCTCTTTTCAGAAGTCACACGCTAGTGAACAACAAACATTCTACAATGGAAAACATGCATAAACACACGTTAATGGCACTAGGAGATGAGATAAGAGAGAGAAAGAGAAAAAGAAGGATGGAAAATCTCCATTGTTAGCCTTTCGGGCATGTTTTGGCACACTGGAAACCTTTCGGGCAAAATTATAGGTTGGATACAATTAGTGCATTAGTGCATACATAAATAAAAATTATTATTTTCATCTTCAGTATTTGATATTCAGTTGCTGGATAAAACGAAATAAGTCTCAGGGGAGCTCAGCGTGCAGATGTGTGTCAATGATTGTGCGATTGTGAGAGAGTGTTGTGCCAGCGTCCAGCTGTTGTAATTCCCAAAGGGGTCTGAAAAAGAAACTTGATAATCTCTGCTCGTGTTCTCCATAATTGCTGCACTCACATCCCACATTCCAGCTCACACAGTCCTCAATGAACCTCTTAGACTATTACAATGAACATTCGAGAAATCAATCAGACACTGGCTCAATGAGCATAGAACAAAGGAGCAAAAATATATGGACTTCCTTATGACATATTTACAGTTTAGTGCAAATGGAACAGCAGATGATGAATAAGAGCACTTTGGATGAAAGCATTTACTACATAAATGCACAAGATCTACTACATGAATACAATTTATAAATAATGTATTATGACAACATCATCTGATTTAAATTTTTTTAACTATGGGTAACAGGTTTGCCAACTATTGCATGATCTAATACTAATTTTAGCGAAGAAAAAAATTGCAATATTAAGTTAACTTCAATCAAAGCTAAAATTAAAATGTTTAAGTTCAGCTAAAAGTAACTGTCTCTCCCACATCACACTTAATTAAGAAGCTAAAACTTAAATGTAATGTACAAGTATAATCTGTATATCAATAATGAATATGTTGGCTTTGGCGTTGCAATGTAAACATCATGTGTTATAGAAGCATGCAAATAGTCTACATTAAAGACGTACACATTAAATGTTTTGCAATATCAACTTATTTTTCATTGTTTCTCCACTTGTTCAACCGGATTAGGGTTTATATTGACAGTCTGAATCCTGTTTATTCTAATTAGCATACTGTATCTACAACTACAAAAGTGTAATAAAGAATAACTCACACGTCTAAACTAAAGCAAATCCCAAGTATAAAAATACTCGGTTAAATACACAATCAGCTTTGGAAATCAATGATGTAGGATACAATTTAATTAAAATAGCATTTTAACCACTTTAAATAATATTTTCATTGGCCACATATTAAGTAGCCCATTATATAGCCTATTATTAATACTATATATATATATATATATATATATATATATATATATATATATATATATATATATATATATATATATATATATAAGAGCTGCCACCATACAGGTAGACACTTACCCGGCATACTCGCACCGACGGTGGCCAGGATTACGCAGATCAAGACCCCGGGTAAGAGGAGGGAGGCCCGGGCTCGCCGTGCGCTCCGACTCGGGTAAAACAACATCCTTCACTGCTCTTCTCAAGCCCAGGACAGCAGATAAAAGCTCCGGAGTGTCATTCCTTTATCTGTGTGGGTCAGTTGGACGTACACAATTGAGAGACAAACCGGCCCGAATGAAAGCGTCAACTCAAGTTAAGAGCGTTAAGTCGCTGCCCGTGTGGTACAGAGCTAAAGATAGAGGAGAGAGATTGAGGAGGAGGGAGGAGGAGGAGAAGAAGGAGGACCTCCGTTGATAAACACGAGAGATTACAACAGATACTTGCAGCAGCGCGAGGAGGATGAATGAGTTCGTGACGCAATGACGCTGCTCTGACGTCGGTGCTTCTTCTCTCAGGTGAGGGAACACATTCTATTAATAACAAAAGAAAAGAGGTTTTCAGTATACAGTTGTATTCACACGTTAAGTTGTCAAAGTGGGAACTTGTTGTTAACAGCCTTATACTGTTTTTAGTAAAATGCAAACAGTTTTGAAGGAAATTTTGTTTTAAACCCCCAAACTACTGCTAGATAAAACAATTTTGTGTTTTTGAGACCTTCAATCTAAAAAGTTACTGCAATATATAACCCTTGTTACAAATGTTTTGACTCAAAGAGTAACATTTTCTTGCTGCCATTAAAAATCTTAATAGTTAGATTGAGTGTGCTCTTGTAGTGTTTAGTATTACTGTATGTTTGTGGTTTTCAAAAAGAAACAGTATGAACAATTCATAAAAATAACATATATTATAATAATTTGCATACAATATTTCATACAAACGTTTCAAATGTATTAGATTTTTTTCTTTTGCACATAATACACAGTTCATTATTTATGGAAGCCCTGAAATGTAAAACAAAAAAACGGTGAAAAAAGGAATACATGTCAACAGAAGGGCGAGAAACTGATTTCAGTGGCTCTATAAAACTGAGGTAGAAAGTTACAAGAAAACTTGTAACCCCCCCCCCCCCAGTTCGCTGTCTGTTTGTGTAGTAGATTCTATAACATTATAAATTATTTTTCTTGATAGAAAAATCAACGGATAAGGTAATATTGAAATTCAGATGCCATGCTTTTAAAATATGCTGATAGTGGCACCTAGTGGAAAAAATGCAAATTGTTAGGGAGCAAGGTGTTGGAGCCATTATCTTGAATTGTATTATTATTATTTTTGTGACTCTAGAGGGCGTATGAGTATTTGAGTATTTAATATAATAAATAAATAAATAAATAAATATATATATATATATATATATATATATATATTTGGCAGACGCTTTTATCCAAAGCAACTTACATTGCATTTCAAGGTACACATTTTACATTCTTATCAGTTTTCAGTTCTTATATATATATATATATAAACGTGAATATAAAAGCAATTTTAAAGAGAAAAAAAATAAGAAAAAAATAAACAGATAATTTTTTTACAGGGAAATGGACACAAAGGCACATTGATGTTTTTATCACAACATAAATCTTGTCATCTGCACATAGTAATGGTCAAAATTGAAGGCGGATGCATTCTTTTCTGGCTTCCTTTCTGGGGTATCCAGGGCTGCTGCTGACAAATAGCTCAAGGTCCTTGCCTGAGTACTGACAGAGATAATAAACAAGTTTTAAACACTCTAAACATTTTAATCACCATCATAATCAGAGATCCGAAACCAAGACAAAGGTGAACTCAAATGCAACACTGATTGTGAGACTTTTTTGTGGTTTGAGAAGTATAGGCTACCTCAGTTTTGAGGGTCCTGTTCAGATTGCTTGGGTTAAAGGTACGGTCTGCAGGATTGCGGGAATTTATCCAGAAGAGGGAGAGCCGCTGGAAACCAAGACATGAATTGCTAAGGAGGCAATGCAATGATATCTAGCAGAGTGAGGATCAAACCATAGGTTATAGTGCTGAGAGAGGTTGAGTGGCACTTACATTTGGGTGAATCCGGTCTTGGCAGAGAAGGCCAGGAAGGGAGCCCAGGGGAGGCCTGAGGCTTTTCTACAGGGCTTCCTCTGGTCTGTTTTGGTAGTGTCGACTGCAAAAGCATGATTCCAGAAACAAAATAAGTGCTTCAACACTAGGCAAACAGGTATGAACGATTGTAACTCTCACTGATTAACCAGTAAAGGTTTTCGAAAAGTAGATAGTTCAGTTTTGCTTGAGAAAGATGATAGCATTCTAGATGGTGGGAATTTGCCCAAAAGAGGAAGAGCCACTGCAAACCAAAAGAGATTCAAGACAAAAACTAAATGAATTGCTTGATTTGACCAAGAGCAGCTCTAAATTGTAAGGAGGCAAGGAGGTTACAATTGAATGTTATAGTGCTGAAATATATCGAAAGAGAAATGTGGATACAGAGTTTTTAGAGAAGGCCCAGTAGAGGCATGAGGCTTTGCTAAAGGGCGCCCTCTGTTGATAGTTTGTGGTAGTGCCACTGCCAACTGAAAAAGCATATTTCAGTTAACGACGATATACATTTTATCTGCGATTTTACAAGTCCAACTTTTAGCATAACAGCATAAAAAAAACATCTATAAACAATTAATTAGCCCCTGACAGCTTGACCTAGGCTAATGTGACAGAGATTTGGAGTATTATTCAAATAGGCTACACAGACGTTTTCGCACAATTTCTGTTCTCCACATTAGCCCCTTTGTGAGCTAAATCAATAAATAATAATAAAAGTGTAAAAGGTAAAATTTGGTCCTTAAAAAAGTAAAAATTCAAAACCATTTTGATATAGTTTGTACTGAAGGTGTGTATAGAGATATAGATGACACTACTCTCTGACGTACTTTTTAGTAAGACTAATCATTCCTCGACGTTTGAACCCTAATTCACGTAAAAAGATATACGAGATTTGTTCAAGGGTTAAGCGTAGCCTATTAGACAAAATCTTAAGATAAACTGCAACCATGGCACTCTCTGCAAATGAGTTATGAATGATGCCATAATAGAAATGCACCTCACTGAAAAAAAAAAATAATCTATTCGAAAACACTAGGTAAAATGACATTACAGCAAAAACGAGACACACACAGTAGGGTCATAACTTGATTTTAATGGCAAGTGCTAACATTTCATCAGTCAATACAAAACAGCTAATAAAAAGACACTATAAAAATCTCGTTCTGTCACTGCAACAGAATTTATTTATCACTTTGGCCCTCGATAACAAACATCTTAATCTCAAGTATTGTATAGAAAATATCTTCAGAAATAAATATAATCCCATCTGATCTGTATTATGCCCACACAATGAAGTAAATCTGTCATAAGCCCTTTGTGAAATTAAACAAGAGGTACACAGCCAGGTCGACATCCTTTTGAGAACAGCCATCAGCAACATAATACAAGGTGTACATTGTAATTAAGACTTGAAATGGAACGTTTTTGGGCTGATATAACCGTTCTCCACATGCTATAAAGTGAAACATTGCACTGAACTCTTAACGTTTAATACTCTTATTTTAATTGACTATAGAGTCTGAGCTACGTTATGGCTGTGTGAGACAAACTTGCATTACAATGAATATTGAATGCAAAAGGTATTCTAATCATTATTACACATTACAAAAATTCTAAGACAAAGTGATGTGTAGAAAGCAATTAATCTGGTATAAGCAACACCTCCAATGTGATGGTGAAGCTGCACGTGGGACAGTGGGGGTTGTCATATAGGACTAATTGTAATCATCACCCTGTAAAGAGACTATACCCATTTCTCTTCGATCACTATAAAATCGGTCTATGTCCTGGGCCTTTATGACAGATGCGTTACGGCGCATGTATTGCAGTAGAGGAAAGGCCAGCTCTCTCAAAAATCTTCCTTGACCAGTCACTGCATGTAAGCAGGACGAATGTGTTGGCTTCAAATATGCACACATACATACAAACACACAGATTTAGTATTGGCATATGATGAAATGCATACAATCTGTGATGTAATGACAAAGGCACTGTACATGCCTTTCACACACACACATGCAAACATGTTAAAGTCATTGATTTCCCTGATGTTTCTGTATTGAAACTATGTTATACTGGTTCATTCTCCCTCATATAAACATCTTATATATTGACTACAACACTGTTTTTTGGGGGTTTGGTCATAGAAGCCCTGTGTTAAGGATGTCCTGAAGACTTCAAGCCACTTCAATTTTGAGGATGAATAAAAAATAAAGATAAATGCACAGGACTTGTGAACCTGATCTGCTGTGAAAGAAAAAGACAAAGAAAAACATTCAAATAAGGTCTGATCCACATAAATTTGTGTGAGAGAGAACATCTAGTACACCGCTTTAATTCCAAAACTGATTGCTTTTCAAATGTAGACAATTGAGAAGAATCAATTGCAAATACCACCATATCAGAGAGACAGAAGCTTCGCACCATCTCGCTCTGTGCAGATAAATATAGTTCCAACTTCACAAGATAAGACTTCTGATCCCCCCCGCGAGGAGATCATATGGTACAGTCCAGCAGAAACATTCACCATAGCACAGCCTGCATTTTCTGATCTGAGGTCAGTGAAAGGGAGCAACAGCCCTGCATTCTGCAAAGGGGACTGTGGTCACGGATGATCCCATTGTCAGGGGCTGTTCTCAGGGTCTTTCTGTGGAAAGGTGCAAGTCTTCTGGTTGTCCCCAGTCAACGACGCAGCCTCAGTGTCCGTCTCGCTTTGCTCCAGCACAAGCTGGAAGGTAGTGCTTTCTGTCTCACCCTCAACAAGCTCGCCTTCCTTAGCGAGACGGAACTTAATATTTAACTTATCAGTTTTTTCTACAAGGAAATAAAAAAACAAAATCAAACAAAGATAAACAAGACAAATACTCATGTTATTTAGCAAATGGGTTTGTGAATAATGATGGATTAATATAAATGAATTTGTTATTTATTAATTTATATATTATTTGATATACATTTGATAACACTAAAACTCAAATGTTTGGGGTACTTACGATTTTTTTAATACATTTTTCAATTTAAATAATTGAATCATTAATTTACATTTAATCATTTAAATAAATACTTTATTCAGCAAGGATACACTAAATGGATCAAAAGTGAAATTAAAGACATTTATAAAGTACAAAAGTTATTTATATACTAAGAAACATTATTAATAATTGAGAGGATGAGCACCAAGAATAACTGAGCAGCAAAACAGCATATTAGTATGATTTTTGAAGGATCATGTGACACTGAAGACTGGAGTAATGGCTGTTGAAAATACAGCTTTGCCAAGAATTATATTAAAATAAAAACCAGTCCTTCAAATTGAATAATATTTCACAATATTTCTGTTTTTAAATGCAAATCTAAATGCAAATAAATAAAATCAAACTAGCAAATGTATCACTCAGTTTATTTGCTGTGACAGGGAGTCAACAAAATAAGAGTATGTATAATCCATATTTAGCCGTTTTAGTCTGATCAAATACCTTTTCCCAGTTGTTTCTCTTTGGGGAGCAAGAGAATGTCCACATTGTGATGTTCTTGCAGAGCAGCAGTGAGTGTAGCTCCCTCTTTGCTGAAGAGGAACACCAGGGGAACTGTGATGTCATCTGTAGATTCTCCATCTCCAACCATCTGGAACAGTGGCGTCTCAGCACTGCTACTACCCTCTCTGTGATCTGAGAGAACATTCAAAACCTAAGAGTCCAGATTCGAAGAAAGTGCAGAGAAATCATGAGCGGCAGGTAATATTACACTAGACCTCACCAATGAAGATGACTCCGACGGCTCCTGCTTCCTGCAGGCGGCGAGCTTTAGCAGCAAACATGCAGTCTCCTCTCAAAGCCAGCGCTATGTGTCCCTGCAGCTCTACTGCATTCTCAATGTAACCACACGCCGTGTAAGGAACACTCTTCACAATACTACCTTTCACCTTTGAGAAAGTCAGAGGAAACAATTATTAAATGAATGACGGACGTACCTGCAGTGAAGTCGAGAAATTTCCATACTGTTGCTCACCCCATGCTCTTGTTTGGTAAGATCCATTCCAAACTTTGCAGGACCGGCCGTAAGGACTGTTCGACCCAAAAACGGAGGGGAAATGAGCTGCACAATCAGTGGCACCACTTCCTCATGCTCAGGGGTTTGGCTCACCTCAGCAACCAGCTTGAACTTGAACACACCCTTATGAGAGGCCTATGGAAAAAAGACGGATAAATGAATTAATGAACCGACATACAGAAGGGATAAATCACAGATTGTCCCACAGTTGGTCCCAGTGTTGTTATTGTTAATCAAATTAACGACTACCTTATTAAATTATTAAAAATTTTAAAAAGTCCTGGTTCCCGCCTCCTTCGCTTAGTATTAATATATACACACACACACACACACACACACACACACACACACACACACACACACACACACACACACACACACACACACACACACACACACACACACACACACACACACACACACACACACACACACACACACACACACACACACACACACACACACACACACACACACACACACACACACACTAAAATAACTGGTTGGTCTACTGAAATGAATAATTCTTGCAGATTCACCTGAGATGCTGAGCCTTGGCTTGCGGAGATCAGCTCAGTGAGAGGCGTTAGAGAGATGCCCATGCTTTTCAGAAACTCGACTGGCTCCAGGCCAGTGTCATGAAGAGGCAGTTCAATCCCCCTGTGTTGAAGAAAAAGAGGAGTTAGGCCCTTTTTCTTGTACATGCTGCTCAACGATCAACCTGTAGCATATGACTCACCTGACAGGTGATGCCTGCTGGGCTCTTCCCACACCAGTGAGGTATTTATAGCTGTCCCTGATAGTTTTGGCGAAGGTGGGGTTGTTAGGGAACAGGGTTTGAGCACTGGGACAAGAGTATGAAAACAAATCGTCTTCGTGAGCTTGAGGTTCCTGAAAGATACACAATGATGTTGTGACTTTAGCTATGTTGCCATCGACATATTTATGCAACTTTTGGGAAATGCCAAAATACACATAAAAATCGTAAAATGTGGAATAAAAAAAAAAGCATTGACAACAATGATGGAACAAACTACGATGGAAACACAGTGAATATAGCAAATTAGCTCTAAGAAATATTAATAATCAATAATAACTTGTTATAGTTGATTACGAATATTTGGATCAGTTAATAGATTAAACTTAATGTAGTAAAATTTATATTATAATCAATTAACCTGTTTGTGCCGTGAACACTCAGTGTTAATTGTTTATTCATTCTAAGAAATGTACATTTCCGGGGCATGTCTTTCTTACTGTACAGTACTATTCAGAGCCTGTAGTCAAAATCTATGATTAGGGACTCCAGTATATGAGCTTGAGACACAGACAACTTTACGTGTGACATGAACAAGACTTTATTAACTGGACTAAACATTTAAAGGGTTAGTTCACCCAAAAACGAAAATTCTGTCAGTAATCACTCACCCTCAGTGAGTTCACGTAGTGTAACAGCGCAGCGCTTCTGGGTTGTATGTCAGAACGTAGGCTCACTATTGACCAGCATCACACACACGTGACCAGCGTCGGCCAATAATGAGCCTACGTTCTTACGTACAACCCAGAAACGCTGCGCTGTTTCACTACGTGAACTCACTCAGAGGCCCACACAGAAGAAAAAGGAATAGTTGAATAAAGTAGTTATTTTTGGTTTGTTTTTTTGCGCACAAAAAGTATTCTCGTCGCTTGATAAACTTATGGTTGAGCCACTGTAGTCACTTGGACTATTTTAAACATTGTCTTTACTAACTTTCTGGGCCGGCAAATTTCATAACATAGAAGCCTATGGAGGACTGAGACAGCTCTCAGATTTCATCAAAAATATCTTAATTTGTGTATCTGAAGACGAACGAAAGTCTTACGGGGTTGGAACAACATTCTAGGGTTCTAGTGAGTAATTACTGACAGAATTGTCATTTTTGGGTGAACTAACTCTTTAAACTACTCTAACATACACATACATACATGCAAACAGTTTACCAAGGGAAAGAGAGCTGAAGCAGAATACAGGAAAGCCAGAAGCTATAGCATTGTTTGAAATTCAGCAAATCAACAGCCTTGAGCAAACCCTCAGTTTAGTCGAAATGTGTCCTGTAACAGGACACCGGGTTCTGCCAGTGTGTTAGCTTCATTTGGGATGTTAGTTTAGGAGGAAGTTTCATAGACCTTTGTTGGGAGAGTGAGTATGCTGGATTATCCATTTAATATAATTAATAAAATGAGTAAAATGTACATATGGTTTCAACATTTAGATGCATTTACAATTGTCCAGTTTTGTTTGGAATGCGTCTCAGATCACCTCCTGAAGTGGAATCAGATTTAAACCCCTCTTGAAAGCGTTTTCGGAGGGCATTTACACCTGGGGCCAGATTTACCTCGGGCCAGGACAAATTAACTCTCCTCCCATAAATTTTGCATCTGAAAGGGAAACTCCTACAAATGCATTTGCAATAAAGTCAGCCGCAAAAATAACTGTGTCCACACCTTTTCAGCGCTAATTTTTCACTGCATGTCTTTAGTAAATCCTGACAGTAGTACTGGCGCAAGCTATTAGTAAATCTGGCCCCTGGCCTATTCACAATTGGATAGCTATCCAATCAGAGAATACACATGAAGTAACCAGGAGTAAATAGACCCCATGAAACAACTAGAGTCCTTAAAAGGATTTTTTGGATCCATAAGAACTCTTGTTCCTATGACTGACCTCCAAATGATGTTCTAGACTGAACATCAATTTGCCGTGAAGTTCATGAAAAAAAGTTGAGCTCTTACTGTGTTGTTGGTATGGCAGGAGGGCTGGGTCGTTGATAGAGATACTGGAAGCAAATGAGCCTCAGTAGTGAAAATATAGTCATCAATGTCTATAGGCAACTGACTCTTTTCTGAGAAGAGCAGGTAGAGATACTTAAACATCTCAGCCAGGAAGAAGGAATCCATCCTTGAAATAAACAAACAAATAATTTTTCTAACACTGTATAACTACTAATTTACCCTTTAAAATGAATCCAGATAAAGACGACTAATAGGGCTCCCACCTGTCCTCGTGCGTCCCTGTCCTCACATCCTGTACGGCAGCGAAGCCACAGGGGACCCGAGCGTGAGCATTCAGCTTCTCCACTATAGACTGGCCCACTTTTAAGTAGTACGGATCACCTGTGGCCTAGAAATGAGATGGAAAATGTTATTTAATAACACTGAAGACAGACAAAAAAAACTAGTTTGACAAGACAGTGCAAGTCAACTGTGACCCTTAAGTTCCGTTCACATTGACAGTGAATAAATCTCGTTGCTAGTAGGCATTCTTATTCAACTGCTGTATTAAACTGTATCAGGTGGCATACTTACTTTGTAAAGGAAATATGTGCTCTCAGCAAACTCCGGTCTCAATGGGTGCTGCCCCCAGTGAACTCTGAACTCAGAGGTAAAGGCCTGTTAGACAACAGATCATTTGTAGGCAAAAACATATGGAGGATTAGTATTAAAATACAATAAATTAGGCTGTGATCTCTGTAGATTGAGGATTTTTCAGGTTTACGTGACTTGTGTAAATGCAGTCGTTCATTAATTACCTCAGGAAGAAAATTGTGCTGTTTAGTCACTTGGTAAAGCATCTCATGTGTCTCTATGGCAGGTTTCAAGTCTCCTCTCAGAACCTGAAAGGTATTTTTGTCAATTCGATGATAAATTTCATTTTTAAATGAGCTATTTGTGCTTTTCCCTTTGAAGTCCACATGACAGATTGTAAGCCTGGCTTTATTTTTAATTAAAGAAAATGGCTTTATACAGAGAACATTTACATTAACAACAACAATGAAACGTTATTTCATTAAAATATTTTTACATTTGACAATGGAATTATTTTACTAATTTGCATTAAATATTTGACATCGTGTCATTTTAAGAATCATATGCCATTCAACCTCTTGGTAAATGAGAACCTCTCTCTAAAATGTTGTGGCCAGTGTTATTTTGGTATTATTTATAAACTATTATAGTATTTATTAATATTTTAATTAGCTTTTATTTGAACATTTTCAGTATTCATTTTAATTTTGGTTTAAGTTTTAGTCATTTTGGTTTAAATGTATTTTTGTCATTTAAATGTTGTTTATTTCCCCGTTTAGCTTTAATTAGGGGTTCAAGCATGAAATGCTGAAACCCTATTGTAATTGTAAGGATTCGTAAAACGCATCGTGCAGGACAAACCGTAAGGCCTAGAGACGTGAAACCTGGCCAGATGGTAGGCCTCAATTTGGGGACAACCTATCAGAGTATGACCCCAATTGGCCCATAGGTGGCGCTACAGCAACCAACAGTACTAAATCGCTCACAACTCTTAGACCGTTTGTCCCAGGATCAAGTGTCTTATATCGTTGGAATCCTTGGCTCAAGGCGGACAAAGTGGCTATCTCCGATTTGGATGTAGGCAGGGAAAATTTTCTGCTATGTCGGATTTTGTCCAAAACCTACTTTGGCGAACTAGTCCCTGGTTTTTGGCCCGATCGGAACCAAACCAGTCTAGGACAATTCTCTGGACTCTCTAGATCAATAATTATCGAAAAAAAGTTGAACTTTTGCATTTGGGTGGCTGTAACAGGGTCATTTAGAAAAGGGGCGTGGCAAAATACACTAAAAAGCCTATAAATCCCAAATGAAAACTCAGAACTTCACAAAAATTGATGAGCATATGTGTCAGAACATGGTGAGGAAGCATGCAGAGTTTCATGGAGATCGGACCATAGGTGGCGCTATAACTGGCAAAAAGCCTTCATTCTTATTAGGGGTTCAAGCATGAAATGCTGAAACCCTATTGTAATTGTAAGGATTCGTAAAACGCATCGTGCAGGACAAACCGTAAGGCCTAGAGACGTGAAACCTGGCCAGATGGTAGGCCTCAATTTGGGGACAACCTATCAGAGTATGACCCCAATTGGCCCATAGGTGGCGCTACAGCAACCAAAAGTACTAAATCGCTCACAACTCTTAGACCGTTTGTCCCAGGATCAAGTGTCTTATATCGTTGGAATCCTTGGCTCAAGGCGGAAAAAGTGGCTATCTCCGATTTGCTCGCCCTTCAGGCGCCAATTTCGAGTAAATTGCATTTTTTTGAAAAACCTATTTTTGCGAACTTCTCCTAGGTTTTTGGCCCGATCGGAACCAAACCACTGCAAGAATATTCTCTGGAGTCTGACAATCAATAATCATCCAAAAAATTCTAAATTTCAATTAACGGTCGATAAGGGGAACCAAAATATTTGATGGCACCAGGGCCACTTTTACTAAAACGGTTATAAATTGTGAACGGAAAGAGATTTTTTTGCTAAACTTGGGACACTTCTTCCTGAGCTCAATCTGAGATCACTTGAAAAAAAATCGCAACAATTGGCCACTAGGTGGCACTATAAAACGGTTATAACTTGTGAATGGAAAGAGATATTTTCGCAAAACTTGGGACACGTTCATGAGCTCATTCTGAGGTCACGTGAAAAAAAAATCACGACAATTGGCCACTTGGTGGCGCTATAAAATGGTTATAACTTGTGAGCGGAAAGAGATATTTTTGCTAAACTTGGGACACATGTTCATAAGCTCAATCTGAGTTGACATGAAAAAAATCGTGACAATTGGCCATTTGGTAGCGCTATAATAGTGAAAAAATCATGAAAATAGCTATAAGCGCACCCAACCGTTAGTCTACTGAAAATTGGCACGCAGTGTCTTTGTCCAGGGTGCCATGATAGTCGATGAGAACATTGGTGTATCTCAAAAAACTCAGTATACGCGTCATTGGCACAATGCCTTGAAGGAGCCTTAGAAGTTTCCAGCCCGTGTTTTATTCACAGGAGTGACCTCCTAAGACTCCTGAATCCTTGCCGAGTCCAACAATACCAACAATACCAAACCGCTATACTGCAGGAGCGCGCACTCTTCAACTGCACGCGCAAATGCGCCAGCGCGCGCTGTATCACTTCACTAAAGCGCAAAAGACACGAGAATGCAACGTCGTAAATTAGTAAGTTAAGAAATAAAAGTAAAATACCCATAAATTACGTTATTGGTACGTCATGTGTGTTGCTATTTATCAGGAGCAGTTTCCATGTTTCTTTACCAGTTCTTCTAAGTATTGTGTATCACCTTGGTAGCCTAACTGTTGTTGTTAACATAACAAAATGCCACTTAATGGTTATTTTGTATATTTTTATATGACTGTGGTGGCTCATACCAAGATTGTATTAACAAAAACTAGTTTGGGACTGCTATATAGCTTAACCTCGCAGTGCCTACTGTTTATCAGTATTTGAAATATTCTTACAATTTTATTTTGTATGTTAAGTAAAGGGGGACATAACTTGTGAGTCAACAATTTTTGTGTAAACAAATGTATTATAATAGGCTTATATAATTCCTAAAAAGGTGGGTCGCGGCTTGATGACCATGGGGAAATGTGGGTCCCATGGCCAAACTATTCAAAACATCATTCAATGTTGTGATAATCGTAATTAATAATCACAATAACAAATTCAAGGGAATAATCGACAGTTATAATTTTTGTCATAATCGTGCAGTCCTACTTTATTCCTTATACCTGATTCCCTTACAAGAATTTTTGGCAAAAAAGTCACTGAATCGATCTCAAGTCACTGAATCGTTTCGGATCGGATCGTTCTAAATGATCCAATATCGTCCTTGAATCGTATCGACAACCACGAATCGCGATACAAATCGAATCGTTGTTAAAACGAATCGTTACACCCCTAGTAAATAGCTAAACAATAACGGCAAAATGTTAAAATTATGATAGGAACTGACAAAAAAATAAATTAAATCCAGTCAATTTCACCCATGGATCATTTTGATGCTCTCACATGTTTGAAACGAACAATGATGGATTGTGATGAAATTTGTTTTGAATTGGGACTGGCGAATCCCCGTCCATACTGTCAATGACCGTTCGCAAAGACCCGCCCACTTTAGTTACTGTTGCTATGTCTGACAAGCGACGCCACTCTCACACCACACCAAGTTCTCACGCAGTGAAAAATACATTGCGGATCAGAGAAAAGTCATTTTTTAGAGACATTTAAACAATAAATACCGTTTTGTGACTCTTTAATGTGTCTGACAGATCGCTGTAGACTCGAGGCTCAGTTAAAGCTGCTTGTGAACTGATCATCTCTTCCTTCTAGTTAATTTATAGCATTAAAATAAACATGAATGAACATAAAAGGAATGTTGTTTTAAAGTGCTAAGACATCAGTACACTTTGTTTTTCAAATTTAAATCCTCCAATGTTAATCTACTAACTCTCCTGACTGCTTTGTTGGACAAAATGGCGGATTATGATTAGTCAGATCGCCTGTCAATCAAAACTCCCTGCGAAGGGTCAATTGAGAATGCCTGTGCGCACAATCTTAATCTAATCGACAACTTTGCAGTTGCACAAAGGAAAGCTCGGAAAATCCCGCTATAATTTAAGAGAGCATCTTTTTTATGTATTTGGACCTAGGCCTAACAATGTGTTATGGTGCGCTGTCACCAGTGTTTTTTTTTGTTGTTTTTTTTGTTTTGTTTTTGGTGAGCGTAGGCTACTCCTGATTTTGTTAGTCATCTCATCTCTTATATGCTGTGTATGATCATATCCTGCCCTATTCATGGTAGCCTACTCGTGGACATTGCGTCATCAATGTCATCAATTGCGTCATCAAGGGGCCCGCCTTGTTAATCATACTTAAGGATCCGGTGTTGGCTCGTTACGCCACTGAATATAATTGTCTAAACTCCTTATCAAAATTACATATTTACAACAAATCTGACACATATATATGGGCACACTTTGAGTACTACTAATATAAGTGGTGGAGATCAGGCAAGACTATAAGAAGACTCAGGCAAAAAGGTGCTATAACTGTAAAAACGCTTTAAAACCATATATTTCCTAAGGTAAACTGCCTGTATTGGCTGTAAATTGACTTTTTCATCTATGATGGCAGTTGTTAAATGCTTGCTAAATAAAACTTAATGTCTTTTGATACTTATGTGCTTAAAGGCCTTAACTGCTTGAACCCCGATAAATGCTGCTTGCAGCTTTAATTTATTTTTATTTTTGTACTTCTACTTAAAGGCAACGTTCATTTTTATTTCGTTTCTAACGTTTTTCATCAAATATTTAGCTTATTTTTTTCAGCTTTATTTCACTTAACTTTTAAATAAAATTAATAAGCTAGTCTTACGCAATACGAGAGACCTCTCGAAAGGGAACAACATTTAGCTTCCTAGCTACACATCTGGTCTTCCACTGGTTCTCACACCACCGTCAGTGTATGAATGAGTGAATGAATGGGTGAATGTGAGGCAATATGTAAAGCACTTTGGTGGCCATGGGTCTGTTGAAAGCGCTATATAAATGCAGTCCATTTACCATTTACCATTCCACTGAGGAAAAAGTTGTTAGAGGACATTTGACAACATTTGATCAATGAGCTTTTTTTCTTTCTTTTTTTATATAGCGCTTTTGTATATTTGATTACGTCAAAGAAGATAGGTGACTGTCATTCTTGCATTACAATTTCAATTATGTAATTCCTAAAAAAAAAAAACTTAAAGCCAGGAAAGTTAAATTAAACATTAACATTAATTTTGGTTTTAGTTGGAGGGAGGGTCCAATCTATCTATTGGATTGGACCAATCCTCTAATTTCAAAAATCTCTATTTCCTCAGGCAACATGAAATAAAGAGGATGAAAAAGTGCACCTGTAGTCCAGGGAAGAAAGCAAGCAAGGAATCCATCCAGCTGCGCACATTTACAGTGGGGTTGTGCATGTGCACATTGAGCAGCAGAGGAGGCTGGCTGATGTACTTCATAATGGCACTGTAGTGCTGTCACAATAGACAAAGACAAAATCACATGTGTAGATAATAGATGTTATAAAACAAGCTCTGTTTGACTAATAGAGGTTTATTTCAGGAGAATAAAGAGCCCTTACTGTGTTGAATCTCTTAAGGTACACCTTGTCCCCGAGAAGAATATAAGCTTTCATCAAGTATTCATAATAAGAGTCGATTCCAGCGCCAACACCGCTATCTGTCATGAGAAGCAGAGAAGGTACAAATGTGAATATCGTCTCTTTAAGAGTCACAGTAGGATAAGATGTGTTAAAGTGGCTGTGTGGGGTGTTTTTATTGTGTAAATGAAGTGACAACAAAAGAAGGGGCCTTACCCCTGCGAACCCAGTCTCCATTGTGGATGTTGATCACAGTTCCGACAAGGTCACTTCCTCTTTGCCTCTTTTCCCAGAGGACGTCCATAGCTTTCCTAGCGTGTTCCTTCATAGATGCAGGTTGAACAACTTTTTAGCACACACTTAGTCTGGTATTGATCGGTTATTGGTAAAAATCAAATAAATAAAAATTAGTGCTGGGCAAAGATTAATCGCAATTAATCGCATCCAAAATAAAAGTTTGTGTTTGCATAATATATGTGTGTGTACTGTGTATAATTATTTTGTATATATAAATACACACATATGCATGTATTTATTTAAGAAATATTTGCATGTATATACTGTATATGTATTTATACATAATTTAGATTATATATAAATATAAATAATTTATATATAAATTTAAAAAAATCTTAAATATATACATGCATATGTGTGTATTTATATATACAAAATAATTATACACAGTACACACACATATATTATGCAAACACAAACTTTTATTTTGGATGCGATTCATCTTTGCCCAGCACTAATAAAAATACATGCTGGATGTTTACCTCAAATATTGTGTCCCCGGACAATCGGCTGAGAGCTGCAAACTCCAAAATCATGGTCCCTGCGCACGCAGTGCAAGTGTCCGACTCAGTGCCTGTACGAGAAAGGGGGTTGGCGACTC
Organism: Leuciscus leuciscus; assembly: GCF_965113295.1. NCBI lineage: Eukaryota > Metazoa > Chordata > Actinopteri > Cypriniformes > Leuciscidae > Leuciscus > Leuciscus leuciscus. The sequence goes on along the minus strand of NC_138740.1, from coordinate 28,636,206 downwards.
CATAGCGCAAGTTTACCTGAAGAAGAAAATTGAAATGCAGCAAAAACATTACATTTCAGGTCAGGCTATAAAACAATATGGAATCATTCTCATGTAGCTTTTGCATATCAATATCAACAAACTGTTTTCAGGAATTAAAAAAGGCAAATAAGTGAATAGTGTAATTGGATCAGTCACATTTCACCCCAAAATTAAAACAAATAAATATAAATATAAATATAAATATAAATATAAATAAATATATATATATTGCATAGTGATCAAACATATATTCCCCCAAAATACTTCTGTCTAGATGTAGATTTGTCATTTAAAAAAAGCATAAAAATATTACATTGCTATTAGTTTGTTTATATATTTTGCAATATGCAAGCAATGCATTTGGCCCAAATTAAAGGATAAGTTTTCTAATTTTCAACCAGCTTTGAGCTTTATGTTGTTACAATGTCAGTAGTATACATAAATGAACATGTGACTTGACAGCTTCAGTGCTTTGGTTAAAACTACAGATCATACAACTGCATTTTTGCAATGGACAGTTAAATCGACAAAGGGGCGGCGCCAAAATCAAAGGTGCATTATGGGTATTGAAGTTTTTGACAAAAGGAAACGCCACAGCCCTTTTTCTCTAGTCATGTAGCACAGATTTCAAAAATATTTTTGCTTTTCTACAGCATAGACCTTAGTCAGGTTAGACGCCATACTGAATTTAATGCAGATGAAAACAAGGCTGTGAGGGTTAGACATACAGTCTTTACAATGGCATACACTGTATAAAGGTCCTAGATCATGACATTTTCACAAATTTAATAACTGTTTTATAGTTGGTAATATCATTTTTTTGTCTTTCTGGAAGACTTTTCTTCAGTTGAACAATCGGATTGTGGTTAAACAACAGTGTAATCCATTGAGCACACTGGAACCCTCACAGCATTGTTTCATTCCTGTCAAAAATTAAATATGGCACTACCCGGACTAAGGTCGATCGACAGCCAAGTTTTACAACTTTAAGTCACTCTGCTGCCAAAAGAAAGACAGTTTAAAGTGTTCAACCATCAGTCAACAGTGGTGGAGTTACCCGAGGATAAGGAAGGCCACTGGTGGTGTTAAAGGCAGGCAGGAGGCGGTAACCCAGTTCTTTGGCCATGTGTAGCAGTTCATCTCTGTACCACTGCATCCTCTCTCCACGCTGCTTTAGAACATCTGCCATCACATGTGCACCCAACAAGCCACTGGAAGAACAGGGAGAGGATTTGTCAATAATTCACTTCAAGATGGGAAGTCTATATGAGACCATGAGAGTATAGTTTGAAAACATTATATTATGTATATATTTCTGATTAACTTGATTAAAATATATACAAGATAAATGCATCCAAAGCTAGAGAAACATCATGATCCATACCCCAGCACACGGATATTGGTTTCAAAGACAGAGACAACTATGTCATTGTCCAGTCTGACATCTCTCAATGTCTTCCTCACAGCCTCCTCAAACTCATCCAGTTTGTTTAACAACTGCGCAAAACACACAAAACAACAGTTTAAAAGCAGCCATTAATAAACAGCATTAGTGTTTTTCATTCAATACATTTTTTTCATTAATTCATTTAATTAAGTCCATCAAATCAGATAAGATTTAACTCACCACAAGGGTATCTAAACTATCTATTAATGTTAGAGAGAACCTGTAAAGAGAGAAAGAAATTTTATTATAGTCACCATTAAATCAGATACAGAAAAAGTAGCACAGTAATATGAATGCATTAATGAGAGAGCGATTGCGTGAGAATTAATTCTTCCTGGCAACGCCTCTCTACTAATAGTGAAGCTGTGGGTTTTTGTTATTAACAAATTTATGATATAACTTTTCAGTTTCTAAGCTATTTTATTGATAAATCAAAGAACAGTACTGACAATACACTTCAGCGCTATTAAATGTTTGTGTGCACACGATCTGCGATAGGTAAATTTCAGGTCATTTTAATAGGTAAATTTGTCACTTTGACAGAATCATCATGAGCTTGACTCACTTTCCCAGAGAGTCATCAATATCCCCTCGATTGGGTTCCAGCCCTCTTACCCTCCCTCTACAGCTGAGGGGCATCAACTCATCTGCTGGGTAGGCATAGTCCTGAAAGAGAATAGAAAAAAGAATTATACATTGTCTTAAGCAATAACAGATGCATTCATTTTCATAAACAAATGGAATAGAGGTATATTACAATTAAGATGGTACAACAATTAATTCTCATGCCATTATTTAGGTACAATAAAAAAAAAAATGTTCAGAAAGAAACTACTTCAGAACAAATTCTGAATTATTGACAGTGGGATCTGGGTATTTACTCACCATGTAACTGTTATAGGCGTGATCAAACATCTCTAGAATTTGGTCCCTAAACAAACAAACAAAATATTTTTTTGAGTAAGCAGCAGGTCCTCTTTCATATCACACTGAAACAAAAAATATAGAACCTCAGTTCAACTGCTATGTTGGAACAGTTGCAGAAGTCACCAAAATTCACCTTTTCAGGTATGCCTTCCATATATACACATTAAATATACATTATCTCACTGCTTTATGTGATGTGATGTGATGTGATGTGATTGTGTGTGTGTGTGTGTGTGTGTGTGTGTGTGTGTGTGTGTGTGTGTGTGTGTGTGTGTGTGTGTGTGTGTGTGTGTGTGTGTATAGCTTAATAGTTTGGGGTCAGTAATGTCTTTTTACCTTTAAAGAGAAAAACTTTACTCAGAAAGATTGCATTAAACTGATCAAAAGTGACAGAAAAGACATTTATAACATTACAAAAGATTTCTATTACAAATGTGCTGTTCATTTCAACCTTCTATTCAAAGAATTCTGAAAAAGTATCCACAAAAATATTAAGCAGCCACTGTTTTCAACATTAATAAGAATAATAAGAAGAAATATTCTCAAGCAGCAAATCAGCATATTAGAATGATTTCTGAAGGATCATGTGACACTGAAGACTGGTAATGATGCTGAAAATTCAGCTTTGCATCACAGGAATAAATTACATTTTAAAATATTTTCAACTTGAAACAGTTTTTGTAAATTGTAATAATATTTTACTCTATTTTTAGCAAATAAATGCAGCCTTGGAGAGCAAGGGACTTCTTTTTTAAAAAGATTCACAAAATCTTATAGACCCCAAACTATATCAAATATACATACACGTATATGGTGGGCCCAAAGATCTAATGTCATAATAAACATATAAAATGTCCTCTACTGACTATCCACACCCTGTCTCTGGGAAAAGGTATGACATCTTGATAAGAGACAGTCACAGTCCACACTTCAGTGGTTGAAAACAAGAATTTGCATGACAACTGCATCCTGACATCACCGATTGGGTAAAAATAAGAACAGTCATTTTGAAAACTCAGTAACACAATATGCGCATGTTTATGAATTCTTATAATAAATAAAATTTGCATATTTTTCAGAGATATCAAAGTTGCTTTGGGGGGTCAATTTGACCCCAGACATTACAGGAGGTTAAAGGGATAGTTCACCCATTTTTTTTTATTTATTCTGTCATCATTCACTTACCCTCAAGTTGTTTCAACCTATATGAATTTCTTTCTTCTGTTGAACACAAAAGAATGAAGAATGTGGATAACAGTTGACGGGCCCCATTAACTTCCATAATATTTTATTTTCCCATACTATGAAAGTCATAACTGGTTAAGGTCCTCAACTAAAGATGAGTAACGATGACAGAATTTTCATTTTTAGGTGAACAATCCCTTAAGTGTAATCGTTTTTGTCAACATCTTTGTGGCAATCCTCTCCAGTTCAGACAGAGCACAAGACAACCACTAAAACAACGAGGTCATGTTTTACAAGAACAAGAACAAGTAATTGGTGTACTAACATTATTAGTGTCAGACAAAACAGCAGGTAATGTTTACCATTACATACCGCATTACAGCATGTCATCACCCTTAGGCATTCACAATGAGTATACAGCAATAACAATATTTGCCTAATGGGTTGGAATCAGTTAAATATTAAATATACAATCTTAAATGTACACATACCCAATAGTACACACAACATACCAATTAACATAATTATCATATGACCTCCCATCAATCATCAAAATAACCATGTACCAGCACATGCAGTTAACTCACCTGATTTTAGACTTTTCCTCTGCTGTCATGGCCTGTCCATCTTGACCAGTGACTCCAATCACAAGGCAGGAAAAGATCACAGCTAACAGAGTAATAACACACCCACAGCAATTGTGTGTTTCTCTTCTGGTCCAGTTTACCCCCATTTTAAGAGGTATTTTCTTGACGATAAGCTTTTTAAGCAGCTTTAAAATGTATCTAACCCCTCAAGTACAATAACAACTGCCTGACTCTAGAGGCCTGTCAATCTTTAATCACTTTGTATCTTGTCCTATGCAGTTCGTTGACATTAATTGATTTAACATACCTGCCTTGTTGACCGAATTTAATACTCGACAGAAAATGTTGAATTAAGTTAATAAGTACTTTGGATAAAAGCGTCTGACAATCTATTTGATTATAACACTGATTTAAAACAGATTGTCTAACGTTACCTGTCGAGCTAACGACGGCTAACTAGCAAACTTCTCCATAAATGTATTCCCCAGCACTACTTTTGATCTCTTTCGTCCCTCTTGATATTTCTGGACATATATTGTGTCGAATTGACTGCGTCCAACTCCTAATAATCTCCATCCCATCTAGATTTAGCCCCTCATTTCGCGGAGTTTGAATTAGCCGACTGATGACAAGCCTCGGGGCGCGAGCTGATGATTTCATCACCAAGAGCCGACGGACACAGTAAAAAGCGGATATTTATTCTTTCCACAATTGTCTTTAAAAACGTAATCGTTGTATTTGTAAACCCCGTGTTTTAAGTTGCCTCATACATGTTAAAGTGCATTTTAAAAAGTAATTTAGAGTGATATGTAGTTTTAATCGAGTTATTTGGTCATTTCCGCATCGCAGAGCAGGCGGATGAGAGGACTTTAACTCCCAGAATCCTCTGCGGCACATATAAATAAAGCCTCGTGATGCAATGGTACTCTTTTTGTTTGGGTGCAGTGCTTCTGTTCTCAGCTGCTGGGCTTGGGCTATGAAGACCAGATAAAAATGTGACGAATTTGGGCGTATCTTTGTCGTAAGGGACGTTTCATCTGTCTAAAATTCAAATTCCCCTGAACTCATTTTTAGAGGACTGCACGCGAGTTCATCATGAATGTAAGTTGGACGCGTTGTGTCGGGAAATATAAGTTCATTCATTGGATTAAATACGCATGCAAATTATAGTCAGCTATAGCATTGCACTTCACAATAATGTTTTTGACTTTTTAATTAAAGTTGTTTAGTTAATATCGTTTTTAATTTCGTTGTTTTTGTATTTTATGCTGTCACTTACATATAATTTAATGCATCTGTTAACCAAAACCGTGTTAGTTGGTAAAACACGATTGCAGTTTACTCTATGGACATGCTTATTTCATTTTATTATACCACTGAGGTGTTTAATATTAATTGTTGCATAAAATTATAGTTCCTTCAAAATATGGAAATTACATTTATCCCTACTGTTAGGGACTGACAGCCTCATTCACACAAATTGCATATTTTTTAAATGTAAAGGTAACTGGGGCTGTTTTAGTTTTTTTCTGAAGTTCACCAAGCCACAGCATTTTACAAAGCAAATAAAAGATGTATTCATGCAAGAGCTTTCACAGCTGCTCCGAGATAACACTGGGAATTTCTTGATAAGGCACAAATGTATCAAAAGCCACTTGTCTCCGTTTGGCCAATGCAAAACAATCGAGAGAACAGAAGATATGCTGTACAGGACACAATGTCTAGAGTACTCGGTGGAATTCTCCAGTGCTTGGAATGGATTGGATGGAATTCTCAAATTTTGCTTCTGAGGACAAGACAGCAGATTTACTCATGATTATAGCAGAGGAATGTTGTTGATCTCTAGAGGGTAACAGGGACCTCCTTGTCTACTTTTGTTTGATATTATGTACTTCTTGCAGCACACTTATTATATTTTTTTGTCTTAATGTGTCAGTCATCAAGGTGCTATTAACCGTAATGTGACTGTCACGAGTGTAAAGGGCCAGGCTTCCTCTCCTACACTTTTATTACGTTTCTTAACACCTGCAGAAGTTCTGAGAAAAGACAAGGCCACAAATTCTGATATTATTCCATTCTGTTGCCTATCTAGTTCTAAGATAATGTGTCTTGAAACTGACAGAAGTTGAGTCACTAGTGTAATTTAAAGGGATCGTTCACCCAAAAAGGAACATTCTGTCATTAATTATTCACCCTCATGTTGTTCCAAATCCGTAAGACTTTCGTTCATCTTCGGAACACAAATAAAAAAAAGATTTTTTTGATGAAATCTGAGAGCTTTCTGTCCCTTCACTGACAGTCCACGCAAATACCCCTTTGATGCTTCCAAAAGAGTTCATAAAGAGATCGTAAAACTAATCCATATGAATTTGAGTGGTTTAATCCAGATTTTCTGAAGAGACTCACTTTATATGATGAACATATTTAATTTAGGCTTCTATTCACATATAAACATTAATCAACGTACATGTCAGTTGTGGTAAACGGAAGCTCCAAAATGTTCGCTTGACGTGCGAGAACCAACGAGGTTCATTCTTGTGTCACGCAGCACTTTTGAGCTTCCACCAGAACCAATGAGGTTCTTTCTCCTGTTACGCAGCACTTTTGAGCTTCTGCAAGAACCAATGAGGTTTGTTCTCGTGCGTCAAGCAGGTTCGGTTGAGCTTCTGTTTATGTTCGCTGATCCATGTTTATATTTGAATAAAATCTTAAATGAAATCTGTTCATCATATAAAGCGATACAGTCTCTTCAGAAAATTTGGACTTAACCCCTCAATTCATATGGATTCGTTTTATGATCTCTATGAACTTTTTGAAGCGTCACAATGGTAGTTGCGTGGACTGTCAGTGGAGGGGCAGAAAGCTCTCAGATTTAATCGAAAAGATCTTCATTTGTGTTCCGAAGATGAACAAAAGTCTTACGGGTTTGGCACAACATGAAGGCGAGTAATTAATGACAGAATTTTGATGTTCGAGTGAACTAACCCTTTAAGCTTGATGGCATTGAATTCTTGTGATGTGGATAATTTTAGTAGTAAACAAGACGTCTAGGATTGAACATCATAGACTTGCAGGATTATATCACCTGTTTTGACAAGGTAATGGAAGCGTTATTAACCTGTTTATAGACTCTTCTCTTCCCACGGGATGGGTTGAAAGTCAGCCCTCAATGGAAACATGCCACTAATTACAAGCCTTGCTTATTATGTCTTTGTCTTCTGCCTTTTACAGATGCACTTTGAAGGATCCAGCAACGTCACGCTGTTGTTTGATTTCTGGGATGTGCGTGGGCCTGCAGGTACAGGGGATTTACAAACAAGACCCAACATGATCATACAAACGAAATGTATACATTTACAGACTGACAGTTTATATCCCATCAATGCATCTTGATTTTCTTCTACCAGTTGGATTGAAATGTTGTTTAACTTGTTTTCTTGTACATGTTTCTACACATTACACATTTACTTCAGTGTTATTTTAGTGTTAATTATTTACAGTTATAGAATTTAGTAATATTTTGAATTTGCTTTTATTTTTTCTATTTTCATTTAAGTTTTAGTAATTTTATGTGCCTTTTTTGTATATATTTTTTTCTTTTAAGCTTTGATTTATTTTTATTTTTAGTAGTTGTTGGACTCCATATTTACCTATTTAATTCAGTTAGTTGCCAAGGCAACATTAATAATTATCAACTTTTTTAAGTTTGTTTTTACATTGGTTTTATATTATGACACTATATTTAAATCTCAAAACAAATCAGCATGGATGTGTGTGATTTCCCTACAGCACTTGGCCTTATGCCTATAACCAAATCACAATACAACAGCACAACATTGCTGGTGTGCATCTTGAGACAGAACAATGGCACTGACATTTTAAGATATATCAGTGCAAGTTGCTTTAATTTAAAACCGCTCAAACATGCACTTTAGTCTGGGACTAGCCTAAGCCTTGTCTGTGAAACCGGGACATAAACATTTAATTGTATTTTAAAGATGCACTTTGACCGGTGGACCATTCAGTTTAAGTCAAGTTTTCACCTTTATTTTTATAGCGCTTTTTACAATACAGATTGTTTCAAAGCAGCTTTACAGTGATCACAATTTTTTATTTTATTTTTTTAATAGTTTGTTGAGCTAAATATAGTTCGGACCAGAGAGTTTGAAGTAGACTTAATAGCTTTAATTCCGACATTTTTAAGTTTGAAGTAGTTTTATAATTGAACTTTGAAAGTTTTAAGTTTGAAATAGTTAGTTAAGTTGAAGTTTTAAAAGGCAGAATATAAAAAAATTAAGTTTGTTTCGGCTGTACAGCAGAACTAGAAGAAAATAGTGTCATTGTCCAGCTTAAGTCAGTTCAGTGTTGATTCACTGCGGTTGTAAAAATCATTAGTTACTAATTTAGTTAATTTATCTATACAGCCGCTCTGGAGAAAACCGCGATGTCATCGTCCAGCTCAATTCAGTTCTCAGTTTACAATTTTGACATCAGGCTCTTTTGTTGTAGAAATGCTCCATCTTCATAGACAAGAGTGTGTAGTGTAGAGTGTACAGTAAATGTTCTGTAATCGCGTGTGTGTGTGTTCAGTCATGCTGTGAGAATCCCATAAACAACATGTTCCTGATTTGGTTTGTTCTGTATCAGTTTCACTTCATAGGAAGGAGGCAAACAGATAACTTGTAATCATGATATTATATATCAGGGCTGGTACGATTTTTAAAAAAATTTTGGGGGGAAAAACAGCAATATTGTGAAATAGTATAACAATGTGATGGCAAAGATGAATTTTCCAGTCTTCAGTGTCACATGATCCTTCAGAAATCATTCTAATATGAAACATTTCTGCTTATTTTCAATGTTGAACATTTACTACTTCTCTCTGTCTACAGGGATGGTGCTGTCGGTCTTCGTAGTTCTACTGCTCACGGTGATGTACGAGTTTCTGAAAGTGTGGAAGATCACTGTCGGAAAACAGCACTCTCCCGTTACACATCCACCCGCTCCAGTGTCATTCCCTCCTGAACAGTCGTGTTTCGCCCCTGTCATGAAGTGTGGAGGGGGAAGCTCTGCTCTGTCCAACAGCCCCTCTGAGATCTCATTATCTCCCACCGAGACAATCACCACTGCTGACACCACCACGAAGAAGAGGTGATGCTCGCACCAAACTCACAATACACAACTGGGAAACTGTTCTGATCTCAATCATACCGAAATCTGTCGATGGGTTATACTTTTAGCACTGTAACTCTTATTGAATATCTGCTGTTTGTCTCTTTCAGCTGGCTTCTGCACTGCCTCCAGACCGCCATACACATCCTGCAGGTGACGCTAGGCTACATGCTAATGCTCTGCGTCATGTCCTACAACGTGTGGATCTTCCTGGGGGTCATCATGGGATCCGTCTTGGGCTACTTTCTGGCTTTTCCTCTTCTGAATCACATTTGAGAAGAGATGAAAACATGAAATGTTCATCTTAATTCACTGAGGACTCTAGATGAAGAGCAACCTGTTCGATTTTATGATGCCAGGTTTGTGAGCTCACGATCAATGAGAAGACGTGCAGGAGGGGTTGAGAGGTGTGTAGATTGAACCAGGATGATTCTCATAATTTTGAAGGTTGGAATTTAAAGATGCATGAAATCTTATTTAACTTAAATCTGGTGGAAAAAAAACATCTTGTTTAGAGATCTTGTCAGGTGTTTAGAGGTTTGATTTTAAACCTCATTGGAAACATTTTATCTTGCGTTAAGAACGGCGTTAAACGCATGGGATTTCACACGTGACCCATTTGAGAACGGTGATGGAACCGGTTTTAAACTTTCTACAATTACTGATGTAATTAATAAGCAAATTTTCTGTTACACAAATGAATGTTTAAATTCTACTGTGAGATTTGCTTCAATGTAGCTGTTGGTTTTCTGTTATCTTGGGAAATCACACTAGTTTTAAACCTTGTGATGTGTAAAATAAACTTCCTGCATGAGCCAAGATCAGGCGTTCTTATGTCATGCTGGAAATTATTGCTGAATGGGGAACAAAACCATTGGTTGAAGAGAGAAATGCAAATCATGTGGCCTTAATGTTCACCAGCAATACAGGACACTGAAACTAATTGACAGACTGAGAGCAGAAATTGGAGACCTACAATCCTCACCGCAATGATTTCTACGCACTATTAATAATGTTCCTCCAACTGTTCTTTTTTTCTCCAATTTTGTATTATTTTTAAATGAAATTTGTGTTTTACTGAACAATGTATTAAAGTGTTTGATAAGTCTACACCTTGTCTAAATTCTTTGTCAATAGAAATAAGGCAAATAGCAAGTTGCAGTACAGTTTTGAATTTTAGATTTAGCCTAAGGCTTAATTAATCATGATTAATCGCATCCAAAATAAAATGTAATATTTGCATGTATATCCTGTGTATATATATATATATATATATATAAATTTAAACAATTTATATTATATATGTGATATATATTAAAAAAATCTTAAATATATACATGCATGTGTGTGTATTTATATATACAAAATAATTATAAATTACACACACATATGTAAACAAACTTTTATTTTGGATGCGATTAATCGTTGCACAGCCCTAAAAAGAACAATTTATTTTTTAGATTGTTATGCATAACATTAAATATTTTCATAAGAGCGTGGAGCATTTTAATTAGTTCAAAATGAAATTATTGTAGTATAAAAAAGACTTGTATATAAGTTTGTGTATATATTTGTATACACTTTATTTGAAATAGAAGGCTTTTGTAATAATGTACAGTGCTTTGTAATAATGTACAGTGCTATGCATAAGTTTAGACACCCATGCTAAAGTTGACTAAAAAGAGGAATCAAAAATCATCTTTTGGAAATTTAACTTAATGCCTTATTTTTTTGTTGAAAAATCCAACCTTTAAGGACACCAATTTTCTTTGTGAATGAATAATGTATCGTAAATAAATAAATGTTCTTCCTTAAAATACAGGGTGCATAAGTTTGGACACCCCTATGTTAAATTCCCATAGAGGCAGGCAGATTTTTATTTTTAAAGGCCAGTTACTTCATAGATCCAGAATACTATGCATCCTGATAAAGTTCCCTTGGCCTTTGGAATTAAAATAGCCCCACATCATCACATAGCCTTCACCATACCAAGGCCAAGGGAACTTTATCAGGATGCATAGTATCCTATAATGTACGATACATTATTCATTCACAAAGAAAATTGGTGTCCTTAAAGGTTGGATTTTTCCTATTTTTTAAATTAAGGCATTAAGTTCAATTTCCAAAAGATGATTTTTTATTCCTCTTTTTAGTCAACTTTAGCATGGGTGTCTAAACTTATGCATAGCACTGTAAAAGTGTCACGTTTCAACTATTTCATGCATCCTTGCTAAAAGTATTAATTTTCACACGCACTAAAAAAAAACTGCCCAAACTTTTGAATGGTAGTGTACATTATATGATAAATCAATGCTCACAACAATTACCGCATTTCAAAATAATAGTGATTTATTTATCCACTTCTTTATCCAAGGAATGGAAGGCGTAGAAAACATCACAATTTCACACTTTTAAAAATAAATAACAGAAGATAACTAGTGAAATATTTGTGTGGTGCTAAAACGTTGCTTTGTTTAGATAAATGCACAGAAAACATTAAAACATAAATATATCAAGTAAAGAATGATTAACCATTTTGTGATTCCAGTAAAAACAAGAAAATCCCACAGTCAGAGTAGACCTTTGCCCAGCCGTCCCGTATGACATCCCATTACAGAATTCCTCACATACAAGCATTTCAACAACTGCACCGGAGAGTTCCACTACTTCCAGAAGATATTTCAAGGTTGTAAATGACTGTAAAATGTTATATCATAGTTCAGTAGCTTTGTGGAAACTATTGAGGGAAAAACCCTGGTGAACTAAACCTAAGATGTGAACTGACTTAGTATTTTATTCTAAACCTACTTCAGTCCTTTGAAATGAATCCTTTGCAATGACTTCAATCCATTGACACGGAGCTCTGAGCTCTATCTGCAACTCAGTAATGGTGTTTCCGTCCTCCATAACATGCGTAAACAAGTGGAGGATGTGCTGGACTATGAATCTGGGTCACAGCATGTCTGTGAGCACACTATAGAGGCATGCCTCAATGTTAACCTTTGAATTGGTTCTAAACCACAAAGTAATCACTAGAAGCATTAAAAAGCAAGCTTTAATTTATTTGGATTCATTTGCATAGTTATTGCATAAGTGCTTAATTATGCTGCATTATTACATTTATTAGTGTTTGAATATATTCCACAGTTAAAAAAAACAAACAAAACAAAAAAACTTCAGATGGCCCCTATAAAATATTACTGTAGTTTTCAACATGTCTAATTTGCCATATCACTCAGCTGTACATTATGAGTACAGTCGGGTGAAGTCTACATTTGCATTAGTTGCACAGATGTCAAGAGGTGAGACCGTGGTTTGGTCGCGGGTGACGTAAACCACCATACGAAGTGAGCACAGAAACAGGAAATTGAACTGTTCGAGATAATGACGGTCAGATTTTTTGAAACCTCTGCCACATAATAATTTGTGTGGGAGTCATGAGTTACATAAAACATTAAATAAAAAAAAAATGAAGGCACACTAAACCTCATAAATCTTACTAGGTCATAAATCTGTGTATATGAGAATATTCAATATATATACACACATATATCTCGTAGATAAACATCCCCAAAATGTCTAAATTAAGAAAGCAAGATTAGAAAATAAAAGAACTAATTTAAAATAAAACTAAATAAAATGAACGCCAACTAGGCTGAAATATCAACCATAAGTGTTGCTGATGGAAAACAAGCAAACACTTTCAGTTTATAAAAAAGTGTTTTCATGTAAATCTCACTCAAAGCAAGACTCTATCAGCTGTGGTTTCAATTTCCGGGTTCTTTTCTGAAGCTTTGACATCTAAATCAATGCATGTTTTCACTCCCTCCACCAGAGTTAACATCACCAGGTCCGTGTCCACCACCTCGTCATCTGTGATTGGCTGCGGCTCTACTTCTTCTACATTCTCATTGGCTGGAGACTGAAACCCACTGTCATCATGGCGATGAGGGCTAGAGTTGGTAGAGGTTTGAGCTAATTCCCCATCAGAGTCAACGGCGCCGTCGCTCAGGTGATCGCTGGGGTCTTCCTGGATGGCGATCTCGATCTGATGAATGGCGCTCTCAATGGCGGACACACGCTGCTGCTCTTCCAAAGTCTGTTCACTGCTCGTTGTATCCAATTTTGTGTCAACTTTTTCTGGCGACTCTCTTGGCACGGTCTCCATTACTGAGGTGATGTGCTTCACCTCATCACCCTCTTCCAAAGGAAACATCCCATTGGTCAATTGAGAGTCATCTTTTTCGCCAGTGTTGACAAATTCCAGCACAGGGTTTATGAGGTCTCGGATCTGATTGATGCTGTCTGGAGAAGCTGGTCCTTTCTCGATGGGCACGTGCTCCACTGGTCTCAAAGACTTTTCTGTTGCAAGATCTTGTCCCACCTGCCCTTCGTTCTCCTCTGGGATGCCGTCCACTCCTGGTACTTCCTGGCAGGACTCATAAAGAAAAGGCATGCCGTCCAGTTGGATCATGGAGACTATTTGTTTGCGTTTCCTGTTGGCCATTTCGCCTCCTTGCCTCTCCCCTTTTACTCCTTCGGAATGGCCAGCCCAGTCGATGGTGTTCTCTCCCAGCAGGTGCAGGTTGAGGTCACTGTTGGTCAGTACCATGCTGTCTCTGTATAGGTTGTGCCTTCGCTGGACCGCAGCTTCCTTCACAGCTGCAAAATTAAAAGGAATGAATGAAAACACATTAAAACTATTTTTCAGCAGTAAAGTACGGAAGTTATGCTATATTGTGTATATTGACTCATTAATACGAACACTTACTATTATATCGATTTATAATTTTTTTTTACTGTGCTGGACTAACTGGGACTACTCACAAGACTTGCATATTGTTGCCCTATTGTGGGTTTGATTGCTTCTATTGCTCTCCTCATTTGCAAGTCGCTTTGGATAAAAGCGTCTGCTAAATGATTAAATGTAAATATTAGGGTTGTAACGGCACATGTATTCATCCCGAACCATCATGCTACGGACGTCACGGATTGGTGCATACAATTAGACGACGAATACAGTCAGTCACAGGCGATCCACACTCCAATGTGCACGTGATAATGCAACGCTGTTTGCTAACCACCACAACAGGAAAAAGAGCAGAAGAAGAGACGATCTAAGCACCAACCAAAAACAAGAGTTCAGATGGCACACAAGAGCTTGCTAGGAGCCTATACGGCAGGTTTCGATTCATTTTTGTGACGAGCTCCACGGAAAAGAAACCAGGATGGCAGAAAGCGGCATTCTGTTTGTTTTCTTTATTTTACAAAAGCACAATGTTTCGTTTTTTTATTGTGAGTGTACACAAATAAAAATACCCTTTCGAATGATGTCTTACTCTTATCTGTATGACCATAAATGACGGAGTATTTTAAGTTGTTCTGCTGTTATAATGAGACAAAATCATTTGGCATTGTGCCAATTTGTGTCTGGAAGTCTCACTACTAGAGTCCAGTGATGCAAATATGTGTCTTGAAAATGGGAAGCCTCAGGTGCCTCCTTGTGGAAAGGTGGAGTAGGCTCTTTTTCTTTTCGCTCATCTTTCCGTGATTTCTTGAAAAAGCGTAATATTGAACTTAATTCTCAAAACGCAATTAACTCTCAAAACGCAAAGAAAACCAATCTCTGCACAAGTTTTATTTTTCATTATTCTATTTATTTTGCAATTTTATAACACGAGATGCTTTTCAGTTTTGTAGCTGATTGTAACCAAATACCTTGTTTTTTACAAGCCCTACAAAAAAAATAATACACTAAAGGAGGCTGTACTGTTCCAACTACCTCAAGGGGGACTAAATGTCACAAGGTGGAACAAACTGTACTTTTAAAAATATATGAAAAGAAATCTAGCATCTGGGATTTGTTGCTTTTTCCTGTGGTCCCGAAATCGTATCGAACCGTGACCTCAAAACCGAGGAACGTACTGAATCGTGACTTCTGTGTACCGTTACAGCCCTAGCAAATATTGTCAGGGCTGAAGGGGCTGCAGACACTCACCCATCATGATGTCCTTGGAGACTGACTGCAGGACCAATTCTTCAAAAATGTTCTCTACTAGGATGAATCTAGAAAAGTCTTCAAAGATGAGCTCCTTGAAATTGGGCAATTCCTAGATGTCATAAAACAAAACAAAAAAAAAACATGAATTTTTCACATAAAATCAGCAAACATGTCTTGGTGTGCTTTATATGGAATTTTTTTTTACTATTTATCAATTAATTGAAATAAATTCTAAATGATTAGGCTATTATCTATAAAACCTATAGATCAACAATGAACTAATTTTATGGAATAATAATAGTAGTAGTAGTAGTAGTAGTAGTAGTAGTAGTAGTAAAGAAATACAAATTAATTAATTAACTTGTAACAAATATTAATAATAAATTACTGATGATAATAATAAATTAATAGATTACTACATATTTGTCCCCACATTTTTTATATCTGAAAAGAAATATTATATTTCTTTTTTAGTGACATTTTTTACATGAGCCCATATTAACATCTGACTCTAGGTGGGCTAATGGCCACTAAGAAATATAAAAAGCTGGAATAGCAGGACAAAAAACAACTTTGTTCTTACAAAGGGATGTGTAGCATAAAAATGTATTAAAATCATTGTACCAACCGTCGAACAGGACGGGGAGAGCTGTTTCAGCATGTATGGTATGATGATTTGAAGCAAAGCCTCTCTGAAGAACTTCTTCCTCACTGTGCTGCTGTCATAGTCATATTTCTGCGGGTCATGAACAAACAGAATTAAAATGAAGCAGGTCTTTAAAAAAAAAGTCTAATAACAGCAAGACTCCAGGAATTGTGAAAATAAAACCCGTTTCAGCTTTAGAGACCCAACCAGTGCACTTACTTTGAGTACTCTGTCCTGACAGCGCTGGACTGTCTTGCAGAGGTCCTCCCCACTGTTGCCCTCGAGACTCTGATGGACCAACTGCTCAAATGTGTGCACTGCATCATCCATTTGCTGCATCCACACATAGAGGAATTTTAAGAAGGAGGGGTGACAGATTATTATCAACTTTGGTGGTTTATTTGTAAAA